>NC_134244.1:80660733-80968027 GCF_965152275.1 Natator depressus
CTTCCTGGATTGTCTGTGCACTGCGATATTGCTCTCCCAGCAGATATCAGGGTGCTTGAAGTCTCCCATGAGAACCAGGGCCTGCGATCTAGTAACTTCCGTGAGTTGCCAGAAGAAAGCCTTGTCCACCTCATCTGCCTGGTCTGGTGGTCTATAGCAGACTCCCACCACGACATCACCCTTGTTGCTCACACTTCTAAACTTAATCCAGAGACACTCAGATTTTTCTGCAGTTTCATACTTGAGCTCTGAGCAGTCATACTGCTCCCTTACATACAATGCAACTCCCCCACCTTTTCTGCCCTGCCTGTTCTTCCTGAACAGTTTATATCCATCCATGACAGTACTCCAGTCATGTGAGTTACCCCACCAAGTCTCTGTTATTCCAATCACATCATAATTCCTTGACTGTGCCAGGACTTCCAGTTCTCCCTGCTCGTTTCCCAGGCTGGTGTCTCAGTCCCACGGGAGTAACTGCTACCCCCTCTGCCCCTGCCAGGTTTTGCCCTCTGACACCCTGCACAAGTGCCTCACTCCTGGGCTTAACTCCTGCTCCTCCCCCACTCATTCCTGATTTTGCCCTTTAGCCCCTCTCCTACTGTTGCCTCCAGCTGCTTCACCCCCCCGACCAGTCAATTTCCACCCCCTGCTCAGACCCTGGCCACCCTCCTACTCCATTTTGCCCCCTTTGCCCCTTTTTAACCCCTGTCAAAAGCCGTCCGCAGAACTTTATGGATAGTAAGGGCAGGGTGAAGGGCAGTGGCTTCAGCTGATGTACTGAGCATGCTCAGTACAGGTAAATCGCACATTACTACGGAGAGCACTTTATTACACTACACCTTGCTGGACGGTCCCGCGGGCCGTAGTTTGCCCACCTCTGGGCTAGGTGGACCTTTGGTCTGACCCAGTATTGCCATTTGGATGTTCCTATGTCAGTACCCGACCTGCGCCTAGGGAAGCTAATGATCCAACCAGGACCAAATTCCCTGCTGAATCCTGGCCAGCTGCCACCTGGGGCACTCTGCACATAGGCTAGGAAGCAGCTCTCTGCTCAGGAAGCTGATCTTGGAAGGCTGAAGAGGCAAGGCACAAGGCCAGCCCTGAGTGCCTGGACTCCCTCCTGCTGGGGGCTGGGCCTGGTGACTTCTCAAGGTCCCCTCCAGCCCCACCTGTCTGTGATTCTCTCCCCCTGCTCTGCCTGGCTGGGCTGTGGTCTTAGCACACGACCCTCCGCCCAGGGGAGCCAGGCTGCGGGGCAGCAGGAGGCAGGGAGCTCGCCAGCCAGGCAGGAGACCGTTCTGTGCTGCCCCTCGGTGACTCCCTGCCTTTCGGCTGCCTGCCTTTCCCCCGCGGAGCTGGCAGCAGGGGGGCGAGGGCCATGCGGGCCCCAAGGGGGCAGCAGACGCTGTGCCCGGGTGCAGCAGGAAATGGGGACAGCGGGCAGCAACATGCCCCGCTCCCCACCCCACCAGGGACTCGGTGTCAGCTGTCCGGTCCACCTTAAGGCGCCTCCCCGCGTGGCTGTGATTCCTGGGCGGGGCGCAGCGCCGGGAGCGGAGGGGGCTGGCGCGCGGCCCCGCCCTGCTGGGTTGTACCTGCCCAGCCGCGTCAACTTTGTCCCAGCTGGGTCCGGAGGGGGCGCGTGGCGTGGGGCAGCCGGGGCCGGCCGCAGGAGGGGGCAGGCTCGTGCCAGGGCTTGCAGCAGCATCGGGGCTTTTCCCCCTTCCCGTCCCGGGGCAGGCCGGCCGGCCTCGGTGGGATCCAGGCTGCCCTGTTTCCCTTGGGAGTCTGGGGTTCCTCCCCGCCGCCCCACTGCGTGCCAGGGAGAGCAGAGAGAACTTTCTCCTGGCGGTGGGTTGTGTCCCAGGCTTGTCATGCTGCAGACGGGAGGCGTTTATGCCATGAAAAAGAGGAAAAAGCCGGTGCTGAAAAGGTAGGTGTGTGAGAGAGAGCAGCTCCCCTTCCCGGAGCGTGTGTAAATCGCCTGTGCTCACCCCTGGGGCTTTGCAGGGCTGTCTGGGCTCTGCTGGGTAGGTGCTGATGCTGCTTCTGTTTGCTTTAATCCAAGGGCAGGGGTTTCCTCTGCCCCTGGCTCCTGCTCACTCCAATGCTCAGGCAGGCTGTCCCCTGGCTCCAGTTCCTTTCCCCAGTCCCCTTGGGTCACCCCCGAGCGGGACTGCACAGACCTCACAAGGCTTGGTTCTCTGCTGTCTCTTTACTCCCTCTTCGGCTCGCTTATGTCTAAAGTATTTGCTCCATAACTGGTTGTAAAATACACTCGGAGAGAAGCCTGGGTCTCTGGGATGGGGCTGCTGAAATAGCTTGCGGCTTCTCTGACGTCATTTAAATCCCATCTGGATTGTACTGTTTGGCTCTGAAATTCGAAATTGTCCCAAAGACCCACACAAGAGTTCTCACTGAATACATGTGCTTCCCCAGGTTCACTTAGCAGCTCCGCTCCAAAGACAGGTTGACTCTTAAAAAAGCAATTCCCAGGGAAGAAAGAGAGCACAAGGGTGTTGTTTCCTGGTTTGGGAATTCTAGTCAAAATCCTTTCCAGGTTTTTTAAAGTTATAAATTCCATTTGGGGCTGTGAGAACTTGACAGAAATCTCCACAAAATGAAATGGGCAGTGATTTGTGGAAAGTTGGGACATTTGCTCTAAGTAATCTAAGGATGACCATCCAGGCTCTGGGCCAGGTTCTTAGGATGTCCTACAAGTAGATCAGCTTGGTGGAGATACTGGGCTATTCTTGTACTAATAAAATGAATCAGGTTTTTCTGCCCAGTGCCCTAGAGGAAAGATGATTCCTTCCGCTGGAGCTGCAGAGAGAGAGAGAGAGAGAGAGAGAGAGAGAGAGAGAGAGAAACCTTTGCCCTTGCTGGAGTGACAAGTCAGGGCAAAAGATAATGGCTCTGATTCTCCACTGCTTTGTACCTGTGCAGTCACTAAGGCTCTGCAAAATTCTTTCAGATCAGAAAGATGAGTGCTTCTCTCTCACTTTGCATGGGTGTAAATGATTGCACAAGTTTTGGGAAAATGGGGGATCAGGCTTTCCCTGCTGTCCCCTTGAGATTTCCAAAGCACTTACCATTTCAAAATATCTACTGGTTTAGTGTTGAAACATTATAATATAAATGTTTTATATACATATCAGATTAAAATTAAGTTTAATATAATATATGAGTAATAATGAAATGCACTGAAACAATAAAGTTGAAATGAAACAATTTGACATCATCAGAATGATTCATTTTGACTTTTTCCCATAAAAAAAATTCATTTAAATTGACACATTTTGTGATGGAACACTGTTCTGTCAGAAGTTTTGTGACTAACTCTACACGTGACCATGTCCCAGACCCAGAGCATTCAGGGTATCTGGCAGTCCCTCCTCAGAATGTGCCAGATATGGAAGACAGACAGTCATAGGTATGGCCAAGTTTAGAAGGAAGGGAAAATATGCCATGCTGTGTCTTCTGATGCATGTGGTTCAATGTATGATGCTAGTTGATAACGATAGCACCCCCTATTAGGAAAATATTTGTTGTAGCACAGAGTGGGGAGCCTCCTACTACTCAACAGTAACTCCTTTGGCCAATGAAGGAGCAGTGTTGATGGGTACTCCTGTCCAGTTGCTGGCAGGAATGATTGCACTTTGTGTTTGTTTGGGTCATACTAATGGAGAATTAAAGAGAGTGAAATGGCGTAGTAGGGGGTCTCATGGCCTTGACTGGGACACAGGACCTCGCCAGACCAATTTGTAATGTATTAGCCGTGCAGAAAAAAAATCTCAAGTACTAGTGTAGAAAAACTTGCTCTAGGAACTCACCGAACCACCTTAAAATGGGAGAAGTAGGCTGTCTAGTTTGGATGTGGAGGGACTTCTTCATTTCTCATGCTGGGAGCTGGAGGTGCTTATGAGCATAATTGTACTATTCTCTTTAAATCTGGAGTAAAAAGCCAGGCTGGCAGGGTTGGGGAAGGTTCTAAGCACTACAGTATAGCAGGGGCAGAGTAGTTTTAAGGATGATACTGGCTTCCTGATTCTAACACAGACCCTTGTTCAATGTGTGAAGAAAGTGTCTTTCGGTGGTTTTTCACCAGGGTCACATGGTAGTGCTTTTATGCAGTGTTAAGGCCAGTGTGTATGGGGAGAGGCAGGAGTGGACTGCAAAGAACGTTAGTGTAACTTGGTATTATGAACTATCTTGATGGTCAACATTTTCTGGTAGGAATTAGGATTTTATTTCTTCCAGAGAGAAGTGATGTTACACAACTTAGAGTTAAATGAGGCAATCTGAAATAATACCCAGCCCTTATAAAGCACTTTTCACATGTAGATCTCAAAGCACTTTACAAAGGAGGTCAGTATCATTATTTTGCATCTGGGAAACAGGCACAGAGAGGTGGGCCAAGCAACCAGCCCAAGATCACCCAGCAGGCCAGCAGCAGAGCTGGGACACCTGAATTCCAGGCCAGCACTTTATCCACTAGGCGAAGTTTTTAGAACATAGTGAGGGCTTGAATCTCCGTTCTCCAGCACTTTGCAGTCGTTTGTATTAGTGCTAAGCAGGTGGCAAACATTGTCAGATCACAATGGTTGCATATTAGGCCCACTTAGCCCTGGTGAAAAGCACCACCCATGGAGCAGGGCACTGGCAAATCAGATTGGTTTAGGACACAGGTTGTTGTTGGTTTAAAAGAAATAGCAGTTGCCAAGAATGTCAGCTGTATGATGTGTGAGAGTGGTGGACGTATGGAGGAGATTCTCTTGAGGAGAAATAGTTATCCTTTGCATTACAGCTGGATTAAATACTGCTTTGAATCTGCATTACTGTGTGTGAGTGGGCTGGAGAAACCAGATTCAAGAGGACTGGTTGGGTGACAGGATGGGTAATGAGCTAGGATATCATCCCCCAGGTTGCTGTGTGAAAGTCAGCACACAGCATGCAGTAAGTGACGGTCACTAGGTGACAGCTGCCTTTAAGAGAGGAGCTGGTCTTGCTCCAGCTCCACAGTGGATGTGTGTGCACTTCACAGATGCCACTGCCATGGCAGCCTCAGCAAAGAGGACAAGCAGGGAAGTGACTGTGATGTTGCACTCTATATGATTTTATAAAAATATGCTAATGAGTGTGAATATAATGTAACTGGAATATGCTTCATGCAAAAGGTCTCTTGTAAGGTATCATTACAAAGCTTATAACCTACTGAGTGTGGTCATCCTATTTGTATAAATGTATCTTTCTTGTATCTGAAACTAGAAATATGAAATATAACTCTGAGGTCCTATTGTAGTTATGCAAAGTGTGGGGCCATTAATGGTGGCTTGGAATCTTAATGGCTCCAATTAACCAGGACAATTGGCTGTAGATGGCTCTGTTTTACTTGTAAGTCCTCCTGTATAGTGTGTGCTGGCAAGTGGATAGTGGGTTCTTACAGTGACATGTGATCGTGTCACCTGAACTGGAATCCATCTTTAACCTGGTGCTTTTCCATTGAGAAGGAGGGGTGGGAACCCAGAGAGGGACAAAGGATTCCCGCCTTATGCAAAAGATATATAAGTGGGTGGAACAGAACAAAGGGGGCGGCCATCATGAGAAATCCCCTAGCTACCACCTGAGCTGGAACAAGGGCTGTACCAGGGGAAAGGATTGGGCCCAGACTAGGAAGAAGTCCAGTCTGTGAAAGAAACTTATTGACACATCTCTGAGGGTGAGATTTTATCTGTAATCAGTTTTGTTACTGTACTAGACTTAGACTTGCGTGTTCTATTTTATTTTGCTTGGTAATTCACTTTGTTCTGTCTGTTGCTACTTGGAACCACTTAAATCCTACTTTCTGTATTTAATAAAATCACTTTTTCCTTATTAATTAACCCAGAGTATGTATAAATAACTGGGGGGGGCGGGGGCAAACAGCTGTGCGTATCTCTCTATCAGTGCTATAGAAGGCGAATAATTTATGAGTTTACCCTGTATAAGCTTTATTCAGGGTAAAACAGATTTATTTGGAGTTTGGACCCCATTGGGAGTTGAGCATCTGAATGTTAAAAGATAGGAACACTTCTTAAGTTGCTTTCAGTTAAGTCTGCAGCTTTGGGGCATGTGGTTCGGGGCATGTGGTTCAGACCCTGGGTCTGCGTTGGAGCAGACTGGCATGTCTGGCTCAACAAGACAGGGTGCTGGAGTCCCAGCTGGCAGGGAAAGCAGGGGCAGAAGTAGTCTTGGTACATCAGTTGGCAGCCCCAAGGGGGTATCTGTGATCCAACCTGTCACAGTGACATAGGACTGAACTGTCCTCCCACCAGCAGGAGTGGACGGGTAGTCTGGTCAGGTCAAGATGAGACATAAGGGCAGGGCTGTAAAGCTTCAGATCTGCGCAAATGGCAATTTCCCTGGTATACACTTTTTACTTTATGAGTAAGCAGTCTGGTTAAAGTGGAACCCCAGCTCTTCTGTACAAGCTGTCCCTCTCCCTATGATTTCTGCAGTGTCTAATGAACAACCTGTGCCTCTTTACAACATCTTCTCATCCATGGAGACCCTGGGAGTTCCTTGTGTGTTGAGCCAGGAGCATTTAAGAGGAAGCTATTGTAGAAGCTGTAAATTTAAGCCTTCTTCCTAGTAACCTAAATTTAGCCCCCTCTTTCTGACACTTCCCTGCATCATTGGTGAATAGGTACCATAGATTCCTCCACAGAGCACTCTCAAGGTTTGTCTGGACGCTACAAGAGATCCTTCACTCTTGCACCTGGTTGGCAACTCACCAAAAGGCTCCCACTGCCTCATCATACTCAGTTATCGTTTTTTCTAAGGAGAGCCTCTTGTATCATTGCAGTCTGTCTATTTCTCCTAACTGCGTCCCCGTCTCCTGGAAGGATCTTGTGCGTGAATAATGATCTTCTGCCTTTACTAGAAAGTGGGCCCCATCTAAGGAAATTTGTCCCAGATCTAAAATGCATTAGGTGCCTTAAATGGGGCAATATAACAGCATTACATTTTGTTCTGCTTTTTATAATCTTACAGTTTGTGTAAACTAACTTTACTGTACTTCTGTGAACAAGCTAGTTTCTGACTCCTTCTAAAAATACTAATTTAAATTTATTATAAATATTTTGGATGTTTTTCTACATTTTCAATATATTTGATTTCAATTACAACACAGAATACAAAGTGTACAGTGCTCACTTTATATTTTTTATTACAAATATTTGCACTGTAAAAAAAGAAACAAAATAAATAGTATTTTTCAATTCACTTCATACAAGTACTGTAGTGCAATCTCTTTATCTTGAAAGTGCAATTTAAACAAAACAATGTAAAACTTTAGAGCCTACAAGTTGAAGCATAAAGGGGCATATGAATATTTAGCATATCTGGCACGTAAATACCTTGCAACGCTGGCAACAACAGTGCCATGCGAACGCCTGTTCTCACTTTCAGGTGATATTGTAAATAAGAAGCAGGCAATATTATCTCCTGTAAATGTAAACAAATTTCTTTGTCTTAGCAATTGGCTGAACAAGAAGTAGGACTGAGTGGACTTGTAGACTCTAAAGTTTTACATCGTTGCAGTTATATAAATAATTTTGTACATGTAAGTTACACTTTCACGATAAAGAGATTACACTACAGTACTTGTATGAGGTGAACTGAAAAATACAATTTTTTACAGTCAAATATTTGTAATAAAAATAATATAAAGTAAGCACTGTACACTTTGTATTCTGTGTTGTAATTGAAATCAATATATTTGAAAATGTAGAAAAACATCCAAAATATTTATAATAAATGTAAATTGGTATTCAATTGTTGTATAACAGTGCGATTAAAACTGTGATTAATCACAACTATTTTAAAAAATCTAATTAATTTGTGTTGTGTTAATCCCATGCATTAACTGCGATTAATTGACAGCCCTAAAAAATACTATGGTGAAATAGTGATCAATCCCTCTTTAAAATCTGAAAAATAAAGCTTCCTATTTATTCTCCTTTCTGGACTCTCATGGGCAGTTTTTGAGTAACAAGAGAGCAAAGAAACATGTTTGATATAGAACTGCTAAACCTAGATTATTTTATTTTCTCATTCCTAAAAATCTGGAACTGAAAACTCTATTGAAGCATTTTTTTTGTTAAATTCTCATCCCTATCTCTACATGGATCCACTGCTGTAGCCCAAGGTGAAACTTCTGATGATCAGGTTCTGTCATGAAAGTGTGATGGATTCTTTGAAAAATGTTTTATAATTATAAAGCAGTTTAATCCTACTGTGACAGGTTTGCACCGGGGTGCCACCTGGAACTGGGGTACCACTGAGCCCTGTGATGCACCAGCCTGGGCTCCCTCTCGCACTGTGCTGCTGTGACAAGCTGCAAAGCCCTCCAAGCTTACACTTTCACCAGCACTCACACAGGTAGAGACACACCCAGCTGCAGTTACATGCAGGCTCTCTCACCACCAGTCTTCCAGTTTAGGACTCCAGAGCAAATTTGGCCCCTATATGGGTTTAACACCTGGTCCACCTCTCCCTCAATGTGAATAGGATCATGCACGCTTGTGGTAACCAAGCTGAGACTTTTCCCCAGACACTTTAGTCAAATGCACACTGGTCTGGATTAAAATATAAAATAAGTCTATTAACTACAAAAGGATAGATTTTAAGTGATTATAAGAGATAGCAAATGGATCAAAGCAGATTATCTAGTAAATAAACAAAACTGCAAACTGAGCTTAACATACTAGATAGGTAGGATATGAATTTTCAAATTCTCACCCTGAGTGATAAACAGGCAGGCAGATTCTTAAGGCTTCAACTTGTAGGCTCTAAAGTTTTACATTGTTTTGTTTAAATTGGGTAGGTTGGCTTTCCCAGGTTTTCATACATAGACTAGAAATCCCTTTAGCCTGGGACCATCACTTCCCCCAGTTCAGTCTTTGTTCCTCAGATGTTTCCAGGTGTGTTGTTGTAGAGAGAATGAGGTACCATCATGGTGTCATTTCCCCCTTTTATATCTTCTTCCCACTTGCTGAAAAGCTCTTTTGCTCTGACCTGGGTCAAACAGTTCCCATTGTGTAGTGCTATCTCTGAGAGGTTTCTATTGTAACACAGTTCCTGGGGTAATCCTTGTGCTTGTGTGCATTTCCTCAATAAGCCATTGACATTGTTTGGCCATTTTACTCTTGTACCTGAAAGGCTGCTTGTAGGTGTTTTCAACCTCACATGTTTCAGTAACACGTACATACCCAAACTTCATAACTTCACAGAAGATGGTAGCACATACAATCCAATGAAATATTAATGTCTAGCAGATCAAGACTTTCAGAATGATACCTCATATGGCATACTTTGTACAAAACATATCCTAATTATATGACAGTGGTGAATAAGGGGATGCCAGGGTATCACACCCACAGTCAAAAAATCCTTTATCCTTTTTTTTTTAAAAGGATGAGTATAGTATGATTTCAAAAGTGTTTAAGCCTTTTTCATGTTGAATATATGAAAACACTGGTGTCAATCTGTCATGCATGACTTATACAGACAAGTCACGATATCTAACCTCAGTGAGAATTAGGGTAAATATTGCCAGAGGCTATCATTACAAAGCAGCATGCAAATAGGATTTTAATTTTCTATCCAAAACTTAGAACTGTTTGAAATGAAGACACAACGGCAACCACATCGTATCATTTTCAAAGACAACTCCTCTGCCCCTCTCCCCAAACATGGAATCAGTCCTGCCAGCTGAGTTTTGATATCGGGGGGGGGGGGGGAATCAGCTTTAAACACTGGCAGATCTTGTTAACTGATGTTGCCTTAAACAGCAAGAGTGCCTGTAGTTCAGAGCAAGGTGCAGGGAGTTTGCAATTAGACAATTCACATCAAAACAAGATCAGCTGGACTGCAGGGATAACAATCTATCCAGATCAAGGGAGGCCACATGTCTCCAGCTGGTCTCTTCTTCCTTTCAAAAGAAGACTAAATTCATTAGCCAGTAGGGGAAACTCAAGCCGAGGAGATTTGGGTGAAATCCCAGCCCCACTTAAGTCAATAGCGAAACTCCCAGTGGCATCACTGGGGCCAGGATTTCACCCTCAATATGTCAGGTAACAAATATGGGCCAGATCGCAATGTTGCCTACACTCATGATATTTAATGCATTTCTTAAAGTACCAGCTCCTGGAGGCAGGTGATTAGGTGAGAATCTCAGCTCTCAGGGTTCTTCTTCTTCTTTATTTGTAGTGTGGTGTCATGTAGGTGAACCAATCATGGATCAGTACCCCATTGTGCTAGCTTACACTCAGGTCATGTCTTTATCCTAGACATTCAGAAACCTGAAGGCAAATAAAAAGAACCCTCAATTTAAAAAAAAAAAATCTCTGGCTTAAAAATTACTTCTTCTGAGCTGAAAACACTTGGCAATACTCTGACCATAATACTTCTGCTCTCACTGAATAGCACCTTGCTGCACAAGTGCTGGTTCAGCGTGGACGTCTTGGGGTGAGAGCTGCTATTGAGCATGGATAGCTGGATCACATAATGCAGTATCAAGTGCTGAATAGCCTTGTATGCATCTTGTGGATCTCTCCCATTGCTTCCTGGGAAAGAAGGGGAAGAGTATTAAGGAAAGGGTGTTAATTTTCTAAGTGCAGCTGTCCAGCTCCAGGGTACAGGATTTCCTTCTAGTGTTACTAACAATCGCTGAGAGAGCTTTGATATGAACAGAGCTCAAGTGGAGTTCAAATGCAAGTGTCTCTGGTCATTCTGCTTGTGCTTGGTAACTGTAGTGAGCAGGTGATGACAGTGTAATCTTGAATGGGGAGTCTTCCTGAAGTCTGTCTTTGGGAGGTTGTTCCCGTCACAACCCATGCTGGTGCCCACCTAGACCCTTTAATGACATTCAGGCTGCATGCCTGTAACCCACCATTGAAAACAACCTGCCAGTTTCCTTGGTTTTTTTTAAGTGACTTACCCAAAGTCTCAGAACAGCTCAGTGGCAGAGCCAGGAATAGAACTCAGGTAGGGCTCTTGGGTCCAGCCACTGGCTAATGCTGCCTTTCTCTTGCTAGATACTGGTTTCTTGGGGTTCTCTTAAACAAGTGGACAAAGAGCATGCAAGCAACTATTTGATGACTATTAAGATTACAGTGGTGCCGAGATGGAGTTTGGGAAGGGCCTAGCAGAGGAGGATGTGACTTGTGCTATGTTTACGCTGATGGTTCCCTTCTTATTTGCATTTTTCTTTCCCTCTGTTAGCCCGAAGCCACCACCTCCCGAGGGCGTACAGTCAAACCCCTCCAAGCGGCACCGGGACCGCCTCAATCAGGAGCTGAACAAACTGACGAGCTTGCTGCCCTTCCCCGAGGATGTGCAGGCCAGGCTCGATAAGCTTTCCATCCTCCGGCTGATTGTAGGATACCTGAAAGTGAAGAACTACTTCATGGGTAAGTGTAGGCAACTCAAAGAGACTCCTGTGCTGAGACTAGGAGGGCTTCCTGGCTCAATGATGTTAAGCGATGTTCAGGGATCTACTAGGCAGCATTTTCTCTTCTTCTGAGCTGGATCGCATCCCAGTCCTGAATGCAATTTGTGCCAGAATGAGCTGCCACTGGGGAGGAGGGAGCAGTCTTAGGGCAGGACAGACCATGCGTCCTAGGAAGCTGGACTGATGCTCCCTGTTTGTTTGTTAAGGCCAGGAGAGCAGAGTGGCTCAATTCTGCCCTTTTACCTCATTACTATTAAGCTTTAGTGGTCGGAGGAAATGGCCCATGGGAGATTTGTCCTTGCCTAGAGGATGGACTTGGGAGGTTGAGGCAGAGCAGCAAGCATCCCAGCCTGAGTGGGGGAAGGCAGGCTTGCTTGTCGAACTCCGAGCAAAGACTTCTGGGAGGGGGAGGAGTCTGAGGCCCTTTATAATGCATCTGCAACTTAGTCAGTGCTTGTGAGAGTAGTACCATGGGAGGAGGTGCTGCCCAAAGGAACATTCCTTCTTGATGAAGCCTGTTGGCTCTGTTGGAGAAGACCTTGGGGATCAATATTACTAAGCACTTTGGGGAATGGGCCTGTACACAGGTTCATGAGACTGTCTGGTTTTGAGAATCTACTCCATCTAGATATTCATAATAGTGTTGGCTCCAGGAATCTCACTTTCCAGATACAGTGCTTCTAGGAATGAGGATAGAAATCTCACTCCTTCCTCCCCTGTCTGTTTGCTTCTGCTCCTGGAAAATACAGAGGGTGCAATGGGGAAAAAGGAGATACTCGTAGGTAGCCAAGTAACAAAAAATGGAAAGCACCCAGTCTCACTGATGCCTGGAGTTCCAGGGAAGGTATAAGGGAGAATGCTAGTGGAGGATCCCTGTACTTTTAAGAAAGATGAGAATCTCGGCTAGTGAGTCCTAGGCCAAAATTCTATTCATAGAATCATAGAATATCAGGGTTGGAAGGGACCCCAGAAGGTCATCTAGTCCAACCCCCTGCTCAAAGCAGGACCAATTCCCAGTTAAATCATCCCAGCCAGGGCTTTGTCAAGCCTGACCTTAAAAACCTCTAAGGAAGGAGATTCTACCACCTCCCTAGGTAACGCATTCCAGTGTTTCACCACCCTCTTAGTGAAAAAGTTTTTCCTAATATCCAATCTAAACCTCCCCCATTGCAACTTGAGACCATTACTCCTCGTTCTGTCATCTGCTACCATTGAGAACAGTCTAGAGCCATCCTCTTTGGAACCCCCTTTCAGGTAGTTGAAAGCAGCTATCAAATCCCCCCTCATTCTTCTCTTCTGCAGACTAAACAATCCCAGCTCCCTCAGCCTCTCCTCATAAGTCATGTGCTCTAGACCCCTAATCATTTTTGTTGCCCTTCGCTGGACTCTCTCCAATTTATCCACATCCTTCTTGTAGTGTGGGGCCCAAAACTGGACACAGTACTCCAGATGAGGCCTCACCAGTGTCGAATAGAGGGGAACGATCACATCCCTCGATCTGCTGGCTATGCCCCTACTTATACATCCCAAAATGCCATTGGCCTTCTTGGCAACAAGGGCACACTGTTGACTCATATCCAGCTTCTCGTCCACTGTCACCCCTAGGTCCTTTTCCGCAGAACTGCTGCCTAGCCATTCGGTCCCTAGTCTGTAGCGGTGCATTGGATTCTTCCATCCTAAGTGCAGGACCCTGCACTTATCCTTATTGAACCTCATCAGATTTCTTTTGGCCCAATCCTCCAATTTGTCTAGGTCCTTCTGTATCCTATCCCTCCCCTCCAGCGTATCTACCACTCCTCCCAGTTTAGTATCATCTGCAAATTTGCTGAGAGTGCAATCCACACCATCCTCCAGATCATTTATGAAGATATTGAACAAAACCGGCCCCAGGACCGACCCCTGGGGCACTCCACTTGACACCGGCTGCCAACTAGACATGGAGCCATTGATCTCTACCCGTTGAGCCCGACAATCTAGCCAGCTTTCTACCCACCTTATAGTGCATTCATCTAGCCCATACTTCCTTAACTTGCTGACAAGAATACTGTGGGAGACCGTGTCAAAAGCTTTGCTAAAGTCAAGAAACAATACATCCACTGCTTTCCCTTCATCCACAGAACCAGTAATCTCATCATAAAAGGCGATTAGATTAGTCAGGCATGACCTTCCCTTGGTGAATCCATGCTGACTGTTCCTGATCACTTTCCTCTCATGTAAGTGCTTCAGGATTGATTCTTTGAGGACCTGCTCCATGATTTTTCCAGGGACTGAGGTGAGGCTGACTGGCCTGTAGTTCCCAGGATCCTCCTTCTTCCCTTTTTTAAAGATTGGCACTACATTAGCCTTTTTCCAGTCATCCGGGACTTCCCCCGTTCGCCACGAGTTTTCAAAGATAATGGCCAAGGGCTCTGCAATCACAGCCGCCAATTCCTTCAGCACTCTCGGATGTAACTCGTCCGGCCCCATGGACTTGTGCACGTCCAGCTTTTCTAAATAGTCCCTAACCACCTCTATCTCCACAGAGGGCTGGCCATCTCTTCCCCATTCTGTGATGCCCAGCGCAGCAGTCCGGGAGCTGACCTTGTTATTCTTTCTCCTTGCTTGACTAATAGAGCAAGAATGCATGTGGTAAAGCATCTAATTCTATGTAGGCATCTCAGGTAACCTTGATGTCACAGTTGTGGTCCCAGTTTTAAGGGAGCAAGAAGCAATACTTTCAGCCATAACCTTCCTCTGTCTTGAAATCTTTAATATGCTAAATATTAAAGAGGGATTTTAAAAATGCACAGTGTTGGCCTATCTCTGCTCCCCATTGATGTCAAAGATAAAAATCCCATTGCTGTCAAAGGGAGCGGTTAGGCCAATGCTGAATGATTCTGAAAATCCCTATTGTGATAAGTTTTATCCTAATTTTAGTTGAATGATATTTATCTCCATATGTAAGCCTTAGGTCTGGTCTACACTATGAGTTTGTCGGATTTAGGAGCGTTAAATCCAAATTAACCCTGCATCTGTCCACACAACAAAGCCATTTTTTTGACATACAGGGCTCTTAAAACTGATTTCTGTACTCCTCCCCAACGAGGGGATTAGCGCTGAAATCGACATCGCTGTTTTGAATTAGGGTTAGTGTGGGCGCAATTCGAAGGTATTGACCTCCGCAAGCTATCCCACAGTGCACCATTGTGACCGCTCTGGACAGCACTCTGAACTTGGATGCACTGGACAGGTGTACAGGAAAAGCCCCAGGAACTTTTGAATCTCATTTCCTGTTTGGCCAGGCAAGCTCATCAGCACAGGTAACCATGCAGTCCCAGAATTGAAAAAGAGCTCCAGCATGGACCGAACGGGAGGTGCTGGATCTGATCGCTGTGTGGGGAGACGAATCCGTGCTATCAGAACTACGTTCCAAAAGACGAAATTCCAAAACATTTCAAAAAATCTCCGAGGCCATGAGGGACAGAGGCTACAGCAGGGACGCAACACAGTGCTGCGTGAAACTTAAGGAGCTCAGACAAGCATACCGGAAAACCAAAGAATCAAACAGATGCTCCGGGACAGAGCCCCAAACATGCCGCTTCTACGCTGAGCTGCATGCAATTCTAGGGGGGCCGCCACCGCTAGACCACCCCTGTCCGTGGACTCTGATGATGGGGTACTCTCCGCCATGCCTGAGGATTTTGCGGACGGGCAAGATGAGGAGAAGGACGACGAGCTTGGGGAGAGCACACAGTACACTGTTCTCTCCGACAGCCAGGATCTTTTTATCACCCTGACTGAAATACCCTCCCAACCCAACCAAGGTGGAGAAGGGACCTCTGGTGAGTGTACCTTTTTAAATATAATACATGTTATAAAAGCAAGTGTTTTTTAATGATTAAGTAGCCCTGAGGACTTGGGATGCATTTGTGGCCAGTACTGCTACTGGAAAAGACTGTTAACATGTCTGGGGATGGAGCGGAAATCCTCCAGGGACATCTCCATGAAGCTCTCCTGGAGGTACTCCCAAAGCCTTTGCAGAAGGTTTCTGGGCAGAGCAGCCTTATTCCGTCCTCCATGGTAGGACACTTTACCACACCATGCTAGTAGCAAGTAATCTGGTATCATTGCATGACAAAGCCTGGCAGCGTATGGTCCCAGTGTTTGCTGGCATTCAAGCAATATCTGTTCTTTATCTCTCTGTGTTATCCTCAGAAGAGTGATATCGTTCACGGTAACCTGGTTGAAATAGGGGAATTTAATTAAGGGGACATTCAGAGGTGGCTGTTCCTACTGGGCTGTTTGCCTGTGGCTGAAAAGAAATCCTCCCCGCAGTTAACAAAGTGGGGGAGGGGGCATTGGCGCTGAGCTGTTCACATTTGGCTAGCAGGGATCTTCCCTGATCCCAGCCACGCGGTGGGGGGAGAGGAAAAGCGATCATCCCAGAGAATTGGATGGGGGGAGGGGGTTAGTTTGGTTTGTGCTGCTGCACGTTTAACAGGAAAACTGCAGCACTAAATGGCCAACTCAACGTGCTTTGCTTGGTATGGGAAAGGAGGGGGTTGCTGTTATGAAGGTTGCAGAAGCCAAAAGACTATGGCTTACCATGGCCACCTGCAAGCCGAATTCTGTTGCCCGGCCCTGCATGTGTGATCTCTAACACCAAAGCCACAGGCACTCAATATAAGTTGCAAAATGTGACCTTGTACCAAAATCACATGTGCTATGTAATGTGAATAGTGTTGTTCACCGTGAAAGAGTATAGCCATTGTTCTGTAAAATGTATCTTTTTAAATACTTCACTCCCTTTTTTTCCTCCAGCAGCTGCAAATGTTTCAAGCCTCCCTCCTCCGTCCCAAAGGCTATCTCAGATAAGGTGGCGAAAAAAACGCAGGCGCGATGAAATGTTCTCCGAGCTCATGCAGTTGTCCGGCATTGACAGAGCTGTGTGGAGGGACACAATAGCAGAGTAGAGGACAGTGGACGATGAACGTGAGGAGAGGTGGCGGCAGGAAGATCAGAGGAGGCATGAGGCAACGCTGGGGCTACTGCGGGATCAAACGGTCATGCTCCGGCGTCTGGTGGAGGTTCATGAATGGCAGCAGGATCACACCTGCCGCTGCAGCCCCTGCTTAACCGCCCTCTGTCCTCCCCAAGTTCCATAGCCTCCTCACCCAGACGCCCAAGAACGCGGGGTGGGAGGCTCCGGGCACCCAACCACTCCACCCCAGTGGACAGCCCAAGCAACAGAAGGCTGTCATTTAACAAGTTTTACAGTGGCCTTTTCCTTCCCTCCTACCCTCCTCCCACACCCCACCCAGGCTACCTTGTGAGTTATCTCCCTATTTTTATAATCAATTAATAAAGAATACATGGTTTTAAAACGATAGTGACTTTATTTCCTTTGCAAGCAAGCTGTGATCGAAGGGGGGAGGGTGAGTGGCTTACAGGGAATTTAGAGGCAACCAAGGGGGCGGGTTTTCATCAAGGAGAAACAAAAAGAAGTGTCACACAGTACCCTGGCCAGTCAGGAAACTGGTTTTCAAAGCTTCTCTGATGTGCACCGCACCCTCCTGTGCTCTTCTAACCGCCCTGGTGTCAGGCTGCGCGTCTTCAGCGGCCAGGTGATTTGCATCAACCTCCCACCACACCATAAACATCTCCCCCTTACTCTCACAGAGATTGTGGAGCACACAGCAAGCAGCAATAACAATGGGGAATATTGGTTTCGCTGAGGTCTGAGCAAGTCAGTAAACTGCGCCAGCGCGCCTTTAAATGTCCAAATGCACATTCTACCACCATTCTGCACTTGCTCAGCCTATAGTTGAACAGCTCCTTACTACTGTCCAGGCTGCCTGTGTACGGCTTCATGAGTCAGGTCATTAAGGGGTAGGCTGGGTCCCCAAGGATAACTATAGGCATTTCAACATCCCCAACAGTTTATTTTCTGGTCTGGGAAGTAAATCCCTTCCTGCAGCCATTTAAACAGACCAGAGTTCCTGAGGACGTGAGCTTCATGAACGTTTCCCAACTATCCCACACTGATGTTGGTGAAACATCCCTTGTGATCCACCAGTGCTTGCAGCACCATTTGAAAAGTACCCCTTGCGGTTTATGTACTGGCTGCCCTGGTGGTCCGGTCCCAAGATAGGGATATGCGTTCCGTCTATAGCCCCACCACAGTTAGGGAATCCCAGTGCAGCAAAGCCATCTACTATGACCCGCACATTTCCCAGAGTCACTACCTTAGATAGCAGCAGCTCAATGATTGTGTTGGCTACTTGCATTAGAGCAACCCCCACAGTAGATTTGCCCACTCCAGATTGATTACCGACTGACCGGTAGCTGTCTGGCCTTGCAAGCTTCCACAGGGCTATTGCCACCCGCTTGTGAACTGTGAGGGCTGCTTTCCTCTTGGTATTCTTGTGCTTCAGGGCAGGGGAAAGCAAATCACAAAGTTCCATGAAAGTGCCCTTACGCATGCGAAAGTTTCGCAGCCACTGGGAATCATCCCAAACCCGCAACACTATGCGGTCCCACCAGTCTGTGCTTGTTTCCTGAGCCCAGAATCAGCGTTCCACGGCATGAGCCTGCCCCATTAACACCATGATCTCCAAATTGCGGGGGAACGCGGTTTTAGAGAAAAGTGTGTTCGTGTCCTCATCACCGCGCTGCCGTTGCCTCCTCGCCTGGTTTTTCAGGTGCTGGTTCTGCATACACTGCAGGATAATGCGTGAGGTGTTTACAAGAATTAGTAGGGGAAGCAAAAGTGGATGGGAACCTGGGAGGCAGTGACCATGAAATGGTTGAGTTCAGGATCCTAACACAAGGAAAAAAGGAGAGCAGCAGAATACAGACACTGGACTTCAGAAAAGCAGACTTTGACTTCCTCAGGGAACTGATGGGCAAGATCCCCTGGGAGAATAATATGAGGGGAAAAGGAGTCCAGGAGAGCTGGCTGTATTTCAAGGAATCCCTGTTGAGGTTACAGGGACAAACCATCCCGATGTGTAGAAAGAATAGTAAATATGGCAGGCGACCAGCTTGGCTTAATGGTGAAATCCTTGCTGCTCTTAAATACAGAAAAGAAGCTTACAAGAAATGGAAGATTGGACAAATGACCAGGGATGAGTATAAAAATATTGCTCGGGTTTGCAGGAGTGAAATCAGGAAGGCCAAATCACACCTGGAGTTGCAGCTAGCAAGAGATGTTAAGAGTAACAAGAAGGGTTTCTTCAGGTATGTTAGCAACAAGAAGAAAGTCAAGGAAAGTGTGGGCCCCTTACTGAAGGAGGGAGGCAACCTAGTGACAGAGGATGTGGAAAAAGCTCATGTACTCAATGTTTTTTTGCCTCCTTCTTCACGAACAAGGTCAGCTCCCAGACTACTGCACTGGGCAGCACAGCACGGGGAGGAGGTGACCAGCCCTCTGTGGAGAAAGAAGTGGTTCGGGACTATTTAGAAAAGCTGGACAAGCACAAGTCCATGGGACCGGATACACTGCATCCGAGAGTGCTAAAGGAGTTGGCGGATGTGATTGCAGAGCCATTCATTGGCCATTATCTTTGAAAACTCATGGCGATCCGGGGAGGTCCCGGACGACTGGAAAAAGGCTAATGTAGTGCCCATCTTTAAAAAAGGGAAGAAGGAGGATCCTGGGAACTACAGGCCAGTCAGTCTCACCTCAGTCCCTGGGAAAATCATGGAGCAGGTCCTCAAGGAATCAATTCTGAAGCACTTAGAGGAGAGGAAAGTGATCAGGAACAGTCAGCATGGATTCACCAAGGGCAAGTCATGCCTGACTAATCTAATTGCCTTCTATGACAAGATAACTGGCTCTGTGGGTGAGGGGAAAGCAGTGGACGTGTTGTTCCTTGACTTTAGCAAAGCTTTTGACACGGTCTCCCACAGTATTCTTGCCAGCAAGTTAAAGAAGTATGGGCTGGATGAATGGACTATGAGGTGGATAGAAAGCTGGCTAGATTGTCAGGCTCAACGGTTAGAGATCAATGGCTCCATGTCTAGTTGGCAGCCGGTATCAAGTGGAGTGCCCCAGGGGTCGGTCCTGGGACCGGTTTTGTTCAATATCTTCATAAATGATCTGGAGGATGGTGTGGATTGCACCCTCAGCAAGTTTGCAGATGACACTAAACTGGGAGGAGAGGTAGATACGCTGGAGGGTAGGGATAGGATACAGAGGGACCTAGACAAATTGGAGGATTGGACCAAAAGAAATCTGATGAGGTTCAACAAGGACAAGTGCAGAGTCCTGCACTTAGGATGGAAGAATCCAATACACCGCTACAGACTAGGGACCGAATGGCTAGGCAGCAGTTCTGCAGAAAAGGACCTAGGGGTTACAGTGGACGAGAAGCTGGATATGAGTCAACAGTGTGCCCTTGTTGCCAAGAAGGCCAATGGCATTTTGGGATGTATAAGTGGGGGCATTGCCAGCAGATCAAGGGACGTGATCGTTCCCCTCTATTCAACATTGGTGAGGCCTCATCTGGAGTACTGTGTCCAGTTTTGGGCCCCACACTACAAGAAGGATGTGGAAAAATTGGAAAGAGTCCAGCGGAGGGCAACAAAAATGATTAGGGGACTGGAACACATGACTTATGAGGAGAGGCTGAGGGAACTGGGAATGTTTAGTCTTCAGAAGAGAAGAATGAGGGGGGATTTGATAGCTGCTTTCAACTATCTGAAAGGGGGTTCCAAAAAGGATGGCTCTAGACTGTTCTCAGTAGTAGCAGATGACAGAAGAAGGAGTAATGGTCTCAAGTTGCAGTGGGGGAGGTTTAGGTTGGATATTAGGAAAAACTTTTTCACTAGGAGGGTGGTGAAACACTGGAATGCGTTAACTAGGGTGGTGGTGGAATCTCCTTCCCTAGAAGCTTTTAAGGTCAGGCTTGACAAATCATAGAATCATAGAATATCAGGGTTGGAAGGGACCTCAGGAGGTCATCTAGTCCAACCCCCTGCTCAAAGCAGGACCAATCCCCAATCAAATCATCCCAGCCAAGGCTTTGTCAAGCCTGACCTTAAAAACTTCCAAGGAAGGAGATTCTACCACCTCCCTAGGTAACGCATTCCAGTGTTTCACCACCCTCCTCGTGAAAAAGTTTTTCCTAATATCCAACCTAAACCTCCCCCACTGCAACTTGAGACCATTACTCCTTGTCCTGTCCTCTTCTACCACTGAGAATAGTCTAGAACCATCCTCTCTGGAACCACCTCTCAGGTAGTTGAAAGCCAACTAGACATGGAGCCATTGATCACTACCCGTTGAGCCCGACAATCTAGCCAACTTTCTACCCACCTTATAGTGCATTCATCCAGCCCATACTTCCTTAACTTGCTGACAGGAATACTGTGGGAGACCGTGTCAAAAGCTTTGCTAAAGTCAAGAAACAATACATCCACTGCTTTCCCTTCATCCACAGAATCAGTAATCTCATCATAGAAGGCGATTAGATTAGTCAGGCATGACCTTCCCTTGGTGAATCCATGCTGACTGTTCCTGATCACTTTCCTCTCGTGTAAGTGCTTCAGGATTGATTCCTTGAGGACCTGCTCTATGATTTTTCCGGGGACTGAGGTGAGGCTGACTGGCCTGTAGTTCCCCCGATCCTCCTTCTTCCCTTTTTTAAAGATTGGCACTACATTAGCCTTTTTCCAGTCATCTGGGACTTCCCCCGTTCGCCACGAGTTTTCAAAGATAATGGCCAATGGCTCTGCAATCACATCCGCCAATTCCTTTAGCACTCTCGGATGCAACTCGTCCGGCCCCATGGACTTGTGCACGTCCAGCTTTTCTAAATAGTCCCTAACCACCTCTTTCTCCACAGAGGGCTGGCCATCTACTCCCCATGTTGCGATGCCCAGCGCAGCAGTCTGGGAGCTGTCCTTGTTAGTGAAGACAGAGGCAAAAAAAGCATTGAGCACATTAGCTTTTTCCACATCCTCTGTCACTAGGTTGCCTCCCTCATTCAGTAAGAGGCCTACACTTTCCTTGGCTTTCTTCTTGTTGCCAACATACCTGAAGAAACCCTTCTTGTTACTCTTGACATTTCTTGCTAGCTGCAGCTCCAGGTGCGATTTGGTCCTCCTGATTTCATTCCTACATGCCCGAGCAATATTTTTATACTCTTCCCTGGTCATATGTCCAACCTTCCACTTCCTGTAAGCTTCTTTTTTATGTTTAAGATCCGCTAGGATTTCACCATTAAGCCAAGCTGGTCGCCTGCCATATTTACTATTCTTTCGACTCATCGGGATGGTTTGTCCCTGTAACCTCAACAGGGATTCCTTGAAATACAGCCAGCTCTCCTGGACTCCTTTCCCCTTCATGTTAGTCCCCCAGGGGATCCTACCCATCCGCTCCCTGAGGGAGTCGCAGTCTGCTTTCCTGAAGTCCAGGGTCCGTATCCTGCTGCTTACCTTTCTTCCCTGTGTCAGGATCCTGAACTCGACCATCTCATGGTCACTGCCTCCCAGATTCCCATCCACTTTTGCTTCCCCTACTAATTCTTCCCTGTTTGTGAGCAGCAGGTCAAGAAAAGCTCCCCCCCCCAGTTGGCTCGTCTAGCACTTGCACCAGGAAATTGTCCCCTATGCTTTCCAAAAACTTCCTGGATTGTCTAAGCACCGCTGTAAGCCCTGGCTGGGACGATTTAGTCGGGGATCGGTCCTGCTTTGAGCAGGGGGTTGGACTAGATGACCTCCTGAGGTCCCTTCCAACCCTGATATTCTATGATTCAATGGTCATAACTGCTGCGGTGAGCTGAACGGGCTCCATGCTTGCTGTGTTATGGTGTCTGCTTGGGCAATCCAGGGAAAAGGGCGCAAAATGATTGTTTGCCGTTGCTCTGATGGAAGGAGGGGCGACTGACAACATGGCTTACAGGGTTGGCTTACAGGGAATTAAAATCAACAAAGGGGGTGGCTTTGCAAGAAACTGAATGGCCCCCTCAAGGATAGAACTCAAAACTGGGTTTAGCAGGCCGTTGATTTCATGGAGGGAGAGAGGAGAAAATGAATACAAAACAAATCTGGTCTATTTCTTGTTTTGATCCACTTCATCTATCTTTATACATCTTGCTGGCAGCAGACGGTGCAGTATGACTGCTAGCCATTGTCAACACCTGGGTGCTCGGCAGAAGGCGGTGCAGTATGACTGCTGGCCATAGTCTTCTCCTGACTGCCGGTAGGACTGAATCACCATGAGACTAAACTTAAAAGGGAAATGACCTGGCTGAGTCACTCCCATGTTTGCCCAGGCACCCTGACCTCATCGATGACGGCTACCAGTCATACTGCACTGTCTGCTGCCAAAAGGCAATAAGCTGCTGCTGTGTAGGAATGCAGTACCGCGTCTGCCAGCATCCAGGAGATATACGGTGACAGGCAGCTGAGCGGGCTCCATGCTTGCCGTGGTATGGCGTCTGCACTGGTAACCTAGGAAAAAAGGCACGAAACGATTGTCTGCCGTTGCTTTCACGGAGGGAGTGAGGGAAGGGGGGCCTGACGATATGTACCGAGAACCACCCGTGACAATGTTTTAGCCCCATCAGGCATTGGGATTTCTACCCAGAATTCAAATGGGCGGCAGAGACTGCGGGAACTGTGGGATAGCTACCCACAGTGCAACGCTCCAGAAGTCGATGGTTGCCTCAGTACTGTGGGCACACTCCGCCAACTACATGCACTTAGAGCATTTGTGTGGGGACACACACAATCGACTGTATAAAAACGCTTTCTACAAAACCGACTTCCATAAATTCAACCTAATTTCATAGTGTAGACAAGGCCTTAGTAGTTCTACCCAAAGGACAGAGGGATTGAGATAGGGTAGTATTTAGCAAATGTAGGACACTCTAAAAAACAAGTCACTGTTTCTGTCTGGGAATTGTTTTGGTGTCCATTTTCAATGTAAAATCTGCAATGTACAATCTGTAAAATCCAATTCAGCTATAAGTCAAATAACATTTCAGTTTTGGGTTTTCAATGAAGAGTCAAAATTTCCTATAAGGGAAAAAAAGATTTTTTTTCATCTAGCCCTGGTCCTGGGGTTCGTTTTGGCTGGCCTGGGCTTGGCTGAAATACCATGGTATTGTAAAGGGCCTGATTCAAGACAAATTACATCCTGCTTCCCCATCACAGAAACCTGCAGACTTCCACAAGGAGAACTGAAAGAAAGACGTAGGTCATGGGTGGGTGTATTCTGTAGCTTTGGAACCATTACAACATTGTGGGAGCTCTAGTACTTTTCATCGAATTAGGCACAAAATGAAATGTAAATCTTGATGCTTCTGTTTAGTTTTCCAAACCCTTGGAGTGGGGTAGGGGAGAAAAGCACAATTATGTGCGTGTCTGTGTTTGATAGACAGCTCTGGACAGCACACACACATTAAAGTGATGGGCACACTGTAGGTACCTAGCTATAACAAGATGTTGTCAATTGGACTATTTTATTCAGTACAATCATGTCAGTTTTAAATATTTCTGTTGCATAAGGCCGCAGAAAATCTCTGCATTTGAGCTCTGTAAGGGTGGGACTTGTTCTATGCTCCCTCCCTCATGACTTATTTCATAGTGATGAGATAATTGATCTGGGCTGCTGTACAGTCAGATCAGCCTTTGATGTGTTTTGCTTCAGAGAGAGGCTGGGATGGGAGAACAGTCACTGTCTATTTTTGGTCTTCCTGTGGGCAGAGACACTGTTCTTGCAGCATCTGTGCCCCACTGTGTGAGGCACTATGATGTGCTACCCTTGTGTGTTCTGCCGTAATGCTGCATTAGCAAGACTTTTGAATTGACTGTGGTTCAGACCTGAGAACAGCAGGTCTGGTTTGTGGGTTCAGGGAGGTGCTCGGGACATGCTGGGGGTGGTCATGCTTGCTGTGAGGGGTCATGGACTTGAAGTTGGGGGAGAGCTGAGCTCTAGTCCTACTTCTGCTGCCACTGACCCACTGTGTGTCCAAGATCCACTCCTTTGGGGTGCCTTCATTTTTGGCAGCTGCACACCCAGGGTTTCGTCCCCTCTTATTGGAGTCGTGGATTCTCAACCCCTCTGAAAGCCCTAGGTGTGTCAAAACAGACGCTTTTATGAAGACTTTGGCCTTGAGGTCTCTGCCTTTATTCTTCCACCTGTAAAATGTGGCTTCTGCATAGCTCACGGGGCCATTGTGGCTTAACGCTTTCATGCTGAGAAAGCACTTTGGGATCCTCCGATGGGAGCTGGAAGAGCAAGGCAGAGAATTAGAAGTGTTTTGTGTCTGGCTGACTAAGGAACAGCACTGATGGTTCCATTCAGCCCTCCATTGCTAGAAGAATGGTAGCTCTGACAAGCCTTACCCAGGAGCTCCCATCTTCCTGGTTCTCTCATGCACATGCAGGTCTCCTGAGAGTTCCCATCTGACTACAGAGTATGAGGAGTTCACAGCCCACTGCAGTTAATTATTGTAATAGTTTAATTCTCTGCTCAGGGTGTAGTTGGAACAGGCCCCACTCTGAGCATTTGCCACCAACTATACAACCATCACCTCTGTTGGCATTGGCTCAGGCCCTTTGCTCTTCACCCCATAACAGGTTACTGCCTTCTATAAGAAGTCCATTACCAAGCCTGTCCTACATGTCTTAGAACTAGAGTTGCCAACTTTCTATTTGCAGAAAACTGAATTCCAATGCCCCACCTATGCCCCGAGGCCACACCCCTTCTCCGAGGCCCCACCCCATGCTCTCTCCATCCTTCCTCCCTCCCTCCGTCGCTCGCTCTCCCTGCACCCTCGCTCAATCACTCATTTTCACTGGGCTGGGGCAAAGGGTTGGGGTACTGTGGGGGGGGCTGTGCAGGCTTTGGGTTGGGGCTGGGGCCCAGGGGAGGAGGGGCTCAGGAGGGGGCTCAGTGCTGGGGCAATGGGTTAGGGTGCGGAAGGAAGTTCAGGGTGCGGGCTCCAGGCAGCGCTTATCTCAGGCAGCTCCTGGAAGCGGCACACGTCCTCTGGCTCCTAGGCGTAGGGATGGCCACGTAGCTCCATGAGCTGCCCCTGCTTCTAGGCACTGCCCCCGCAGTTCCCATTGGCCGCAGTTCCCAGCCAATGGAAGCTGCAGAGCTGGCACTCAGAGCAGAGGCAGCACGCGGAGCTCCTGTGGCCGCCCCTGTGCCTAGGAGCCAGAGGGACATGCCAGCAGCTTCCCGCGGGTGCCTGTCCTGCTGCGCTACCGACCGGACTTTTAACAGCCCGGTCAGTGGTGCTGACTGGAGCTGCCAGGGTCCCTTTTCGACCAGGTATTCAGGTAAAAAACTGGACACCTGGCATCCCTACTTAGGGACAAAGGCCACCTTGTCTCAGCAGTAGCAAACAGTTTGGTGGTGTCTGTAGACATTCATCATTCCCCACCCGCCCAAAAAAAGAAAACCCTAACCATTTTAGCAAGCTGTTTGCTGTATCAGAGCCTTTGCAAGTGTTTGCTTCAAGATGGACATAATCTTAGCCCTTTTCTGGTACGTACAAGGGGAAAACTCAACTGTGGTAGAAAAGTGACACTGAAAGAGCTGGGAGGGGAAAAAATCTCATTTTGGAAAAATTTCTCCAACAATTTTGTCAAAGCAAAGGCTTTTAGGTCAGATTTGAGGCCTAATAAATTTATTTTAGAACTTAAACAACCTGATTGTGGACAATTGTGCAGGTTCCAGAGAATTCATTTTTATTGTAATCCACCACTCTTCAAAACGTTTTATTAAAGAATAGACATTATGTATACTGGGGCCTCTGGAGACACACTAATCTCTTCTGCCCCCTCTGCAGCTTCTTCAGCAACAGAACTAATGCACTGGTATTTTTAGAGCTTTTCTGATGTCTTTGATTTATGCTGGAGTCAAAAATATGAGAGATCAATAGGGCAAAGTGTTATGTAAATAAAAGTTAAACCACACAAAAAGAAGACCATTGCATTAGGTGTAATTTGACTTCTATATTTGGGGGAGGGGGCAGCTCCAGTCAGACCAATGGGGCTGCATGTGGGGGGAGGGGCAAATTCTACACCTGCCCAAGGCTTGCAGTTTCAGGGGGCAATGCCCTCTGCCCCCCAAACTATGCCCATGCATTTCAGTTCATTTCTAATGTGTTTGGTATGGGAGTGGTAGAATAAGTCAGACCTTGCCAAATGGAAAATGACATGACTGATAAGCAAAGAAATACAACTATAAATATATAAATATAACTGTAAAAAGGGAATTGTGAATAACAGAATTGAAGGCAAAATTTAATTAGCATTTTAAAGTTGCGTTTAAATGTAAAAACAGGACAGTTTCTGTTGAATGGATGCCTCTTAAGCGCTCATTCTCAAGTATGCAAGCTATTCGCTTTATACAAGCAAAATAAAGTCTGCTGCAACTTTCCCTTTATTTTTCCGGATTGGTAGAGAGAAAAACAAATCTGTAGTATGAAAAATCTGACCCTCCTCATTCCTTGTTGTCACTGTGCCTCAGTGGGTCACAACTAAGAATACCAAATTCAGGACAAGCTGCTGACCAGCCCAAAACTGGTGGTTATTCTTCCATAAGATGTACCGAACCAGCAACAAAAGTAAACTTCGGTCTCACCACACTGGCTAACAAGAAGACAGAAATACAGCCTCCTTAGGTATTCCAGTCCTGGATTCAACACCCAGACACTAGACCTAAAGATGAGTGGTTATTCAAAACCAATTTCATCAAACAAAAGGGTTCTTCTGATCCTAAAGGACTAGCCACACACCCAGATCAATATCTAACTTAGATCTTACCCGAAAATCACACTGTTGCCCATCCTTTAGTGTCTAAAATAGAAGGAAAGAAAGAAAGAAAAAGATGAGAGTTAAAATTGGTTAAAGGAATCAAATACAATCAGTAATTGCAAAGTTCTTAGATCAGCTTTGGAACAGAGATGGAATAAACTGCTGGCTTGTTAAGTCTCTGGTTGCTTCCAAATCATTGGAAGGACCTCCGTCCCTTGGTTAGAATGCTCCCATTGGTATAAACCCATAATCCAGAGGTTTGAGCAGGAAGGAGGCAAAATGGAGATGTTTCCAGGACCTTTTATAGCTTGTGCCATGTGGAGGGAAACTTCATTGTTTCAAAAAAGCCCTCAACATAGTTTGTGGAAAAGTACAGGCACACAAGATGGCGTTTAGTACCACATGATCAAGTCACATGCCCTTGCATGCTTCAGTGTGTCATAGCAGGGCCCATTACCCATATTCTAGCTAGAAAGTCCATCTGGAAAGTTCATTAGGTGGGGATAGGCTTCTTCCATGGCCCATTGTGTTCGTTGGTGGGCCATCAACTTAAACATTCCCAACACAATGTGCTGGCTAGACTGGATGTAAATACCTTGTGGGTGTTACCCAGGAGCAAACACATTTGAAATACAGGTGCATAATCAAGGAGTACTTGTGGCACCTTAGAGACTAACAAATTTATTTGAGCATAAGCTTTCGTGAGCTACAACTCACTTCATCGGATGCATACCGTGGAAAATACAGTAGGGCGATTTTATATACACAGAGAACATGAAACAATGGGTGTTACCATACACACTGTAACGAGAGTGATCAGGTAAGGTGAGCTATTACCAACAGGTACATAGTCAATATTCATTACTCCAGATACAAAAATGATACATGAAGACAAATAGGATCATCACATTCAGTAAGCCCTAACTTTTCCATTGACACCCTAGATGACATATTTTGTACAAGATTTGTTGCAATTGCATAACAGTGGTAGCAACAATGATCTACATGGTCATATTTTAATCATATAACATCTCACTTGTTTAAAATGCACCACTGATAAGTTTTGGATTCTGTTTCAGCCCTGACCTAAGTGACGGCTCTGTCCATCTTGAAATCCCAGGGCCTGGGCTAAGTGACTCACTGACAAGCAGCCCTGAATCTGGTATGAGTGCTGATTTGATACAGTTGCATATGCTCACAAGTCCATCCAGATTGCACGCTGCTGATCTTTCCTTAGGAGCCTAGGAAGAGAGGAGTAAAATGATGAGTTCCTGTTTTTCTGAAGGGCCCATCTGGGAGAATAAAATTCTTGTCAATTGCAGTGTTCAACCAGGTAAAGGGAATAAGGTGATGATGTAGTACGTGTGTGTGCATTTGCCGTGTACAGCTAGGTTTCACCCAGCCTCGAAGTGGAGGTTTTAGTGCTATTGCAGCTCTTGCGTTTGACAGTAGATCATCTGGATCTCTTATTTGTAAATTGACGTCCTGTTCTGACTTTATAATGCTCGATCCTATAGTTTTCCTATGGGATTCAAGTTACGATGTTTTCAGCTTACGATTAGGTTCTCAGGAACCAATTGTGTTGTAAGTCTGAGGATTGCCTGATTGCAGTAGCTGCTAGCGGTCCCAGTCCAGATCAGGGCGTGATGGTGCAGGGTGCTGTATAAACACATAGTAAGGGACAGCCCTACCCTGAAGAGCTCACAGTCTAAACAGACAAGGCAGGTAAAGGGTAGGGGAAAAAGGAGCTTTATTATCCCCATTTTACATATGGGGAACTGAGGCGCAGAGAGAGTAAGTGGCCAAGTCACACAAGGTGTCTGTGACAGAGTTGAGATCCGGAGCATGGAATTTGTGCCTCAGTCCAGTGCATTCTCCACCAATCGTCCTTTCCCTTGACAGGAAGGAAGTTGCAAAACAGGAAAGGCCATTGGGGCTGGGTGAGTTTGGTGCTGATGCTGATCTGCTGATACAAGCTTCCTCTAAAACGCTTGTTCAATTCAGTATTTTCTTCACTCCGTTTTCTTCCCCCACCACTTTGTGGTCTCTGAAGCTGTGTGTTGCCACAGCCTTAGAAAACCCCTTCCCCAGGATCAGCCATGATAGATGGATTCAAGAAAACCAGAGGATTTGTTTTTCCAGTAAGCATGTTTTATGATATTTAATATGACACACAATACCCAGTGAGCCCAATTCATTTGTGCAGGAAAAGACTTTAAGCTGATTTATTTGGCAAACCAATCTACTTGTGTTTGCCTCTCCAGCTGTCCTGCCTCTTAAATGGCATTATGGAGACTTCCCGTGCTGGCAAATTACTCCTCTCCTCAATGGCACAGAAAAGAAGGGAGTAAAACATGTCATAAAATAACGGATTCTCTACTCAGTGAGCTTCTCAATGTTTTATCCCATGGGTATTATTGCTGATCATTTACACCCTTCTAATCAGGGCCGGCTCTACCGTTTTTGCCGCCCCAAGCAGGATGTCTGAAGACAGAAGCTGCCGCTGAATTGCCGCTGTGGCAGCAAGAAGAGTAAAGCTGCCACCGAATTGCCACCGTGGCGCAGCCTCCAGAGTAGGGCTGCCACCGAATTGCTGCCGCAGCACAGCCTGCAGCGTGAAGCCGCCGCCGAATTGCCGCTGCCACGGAAAGACGAGTGCCACCCTGACGGCACACGGACTCCCGCCCCTTTCCCAGTGCCGCCCCAAGCACCGGCCTGGGACGCTGGTGCCTGGAGCCGGCCCTGCTTCTAATACTACTGCTCTTCCCCGAGCGTGTCTGCCGTCTCCAGGATAGAACACGGTTCATTTGACAGAATTCCCTGGTGCTTCACAAGCTGATACATAACCCACACTGTGGGTGTGTATAGATGGGACTGCTTCCTCTGCTGCTGAAATTCAGCCACCGTTGGGGTGAGACTTGCCATCTGTTTAACAGCATAAAGCAACAATGTTGATGAAAAAAGAACGAGGAGCACTTGTGGCACCTTAGAGACTAACAAATTTATTTGGGCTTGAGCTTTCGTGGGCTAAAACCCAAAATTCAGGTTATTTTTGACATGAGCATTTGCACGGAAGGCTTATAGTCCTCCTTGGTATACATGCTTTAGTCCAGGGTTCGGCAGCCTTTCAGAAGTGGTGTGCCAAGTCTTCATTTATTTACTTTAATTTAAGGGTTCACGTGCCAGTAATACATTTTAATGTTTTTTAGAAGGTCTCGCTCTATAAGTCTATATATTATATAACTAAACAAGGTTTTCAAAATGTTTAAGAAGCTTCATTTAAAATTAAATTAAAATGTTGATCTTACGCCGCTGGCCCGCTCAGCCCGCTGCTGGTCTGGGGTTCTGTTCACCTAGAACAGCCCCAGGCTGAGCGGGGCCTGCGGCCAGGACCCTGGCTGGCAAGGGACTGGCAGCCAGAACCCCAGACCGGCAGCGGGCTGAGAGGGGCCTGCGGCTGGGACCCCGGCTGGCAAGGGACTGGCAGCCAGAACCCCAGACTGGCAGTGGGCTGAGCGGGGCCTGCGGCCGGGACCCCAGCTGGCAAGGGACTGGCAGCCAGAACCTGGGACTGGCAGCCAGAACCCCAGACTGGCAGTGGGCTGAGCGGGGCCTGCGGCCGGGACCCCGGCTGGCAAGGGACTGGCAGCCAGAACCTGGGACTGGCAGCCAGAACCCCAGACTGGCAGTGGGCTGAGCGGCTCAGCCCGCTGCCGCTCAGGGGTTCCATCTGCCGGCTCCTGCCAGCTGGGATCCCGTCTGCCGGCCCCGCTCAGCCCGCTGCCGGTCTGGGGTCCCAGCCCTGCCCACATAGAGTGGGTACCTACCTTCTCCCTGATTCTAGCCCATTCTCTTCCTCTCTCTGCACTGAGATGAGGGTGGGAGTGCACTGAGCACAGGGCTGGGGGTGAAGGAGCAGGCTGGGGGTTGGGGTGTAGGGTCTGGCCAGGAGCTAGAATGAGGGAGGGGGCTCAGGGTTGGGGCAGGAGGTTTGGGTGTGGAGTGCTTACCTGGGCAGCTCCCATTTGGTGGGAGAGGTGCAGGTGGGAATGTGGGGGGGGAGGTGCAGGAGCTCCTGTTTGGTGCTAAGGGTGGGGGTGGGGATGTGGGGGGTGCAAGAGTCAGCGCAGAGGGCTGGGGGCATGTGAGGGGGGTGCAGGTGTCAGGGCATGGGGTGTGGGGGGCCTGGGTATGTGTGGGGGTACCAGAGTCAGGGCTGGGGTCGTGGGGGGAGTGAAGGAGTCAAGCAGAGGGCTGGGTGTGTGTGAGGGGGGTACAGGGCTCAGGGCAGGAGTCTGGACGGTGTGCGGGGCTCAGGGCAGAGGGCTGGGTGTGTGTGAGGGAGGATCAGGGCAGAGATCTGGTGGCGTGGGCTGGGGTCATGGGGTGCTCATGGCAGGGGGCTGGAGGGGATATGCCCTGCTTCCCCAAGGCCCTGCCCCCGCTTCTTCTCTGCCTCCGCCAGGAGCAGTGAGCACGCTGATCCCGCTCCTCCCCCACCCCCTCCCTCGCAAGGGCCGGCAGGGAGGGAGGGACGAAGAGGAGGAAGAGGGGCAGGAACCCAGCACACTGCGGGAAGAGGCAGGGGAGCTGGCAGGACCAAGCTTCTGCCCCTTGCCCCTTGCCACCTGCCCCCGCGCAAGGGACCCCAGCAGGCTGCAGCGTGCCATTAAAAATGGGCTTGCATGCCATCTTTGGTATAGCTCTAATTCATTCGTTTAGTACTCCTTATTAGCACGGAAGGTGCCACCAGTCTTCGGTATGGACTTTGCACCTCCGTGCAAAGCTATTGCAGGAGTATGGGGTAGCTTTTGGTATGTGTCACACAGTCCTGAGGGTGCTTGTGCTAATGACTGATTTTTTCGAAAGAGCCATTGGGCATTGAGACAGGACACCCAGCTTCCCTTTGCTCCTGTACCCAGATGAGAGGTGGAAGGGTCTCCTCCATTATCCAGGAAGTCAGAGGAAACTCTGAGCAGGGAGTGTTTAGACAGTTCTGTTGCAACCCAGATACCATATACTCATTATATCTTCTGTGTGTCAACTCCACTGTAATGATCTTTAAGGGCTGCAGCCCCTCCAAAGTCCAAACTGAGCTGTGCATACCTACAGTATTGAGGAGAGAGGCTGAAATTCTCTCTAGGTCAGTGGACTGTACACCTGTCATTCCCCATTAATCTGCCCATGGGTTAGATATTTTTCTACCATTTTTTTGGTAGCAGAAGATGACAAGTACTGTCAGCATCCCTATGTCAGTTAGGAAACCTGCCTGGTTCCCAGCAAATACGCTTCCAAATAGAGTGATCATCTACTGAATAGAGATGAGAAGACAGCGGTAAAACCTAATCTGCACAATACTGTAACCTACAGATAATGACTTAGCAAAAGGCTCTTGTGCTGGCAAATGCTCCCCTTGTGGTACACTGAAAATATGTTCTCTTGGAAACCCTAATGAGAAAAGTCATTATTTGTCAATTACCTTTTTAAATCCCCTTGACAGGCTGGCTGCATTCACGGTGCAGGTTAGAGGCTGCATCTAGGTTCCTTTACTCGAGAGGTGAAGTTAAATTGAACTGTTTAGACAGCAGCTACATTGTATTTCTGAATTTCTTTTTTCTCTCGCATTTGACTTGGAGAGGTGTCCCATGGCAAATAGAAATTGTTCCCTACTGGACAATAAGACATAAGAACAACAGTGGCACTCTGCCAATTTACACTAACTGAGGATCTGCCCCCAAAGAATCTGATGTGCACAAGGGGGTCTTTTTCATTCTGTTTGTGCAGCGCCTAGCACAGGCCCATTATGCCCTGACCTCCTGCACAGCACAGGCCAGAGACCCCACCCAGTGACTGACCTGTTGTTTGGTAAAGGTGATTGAAATTTTTCTAGTCTGAAGCTTTGACAGTTTCAAATTTGGACATTATGAAATTCAAAAAAATAAAGAGGGAAACATTTAGACAAAACTTTTGCAGAATTTTCATTTTCTTTTTGACCAGCTACAGAACGTTTCAAATTTTGAAAAATAAAAAATCTTTCCACACACACCCACTTTCCAGCATTATTGTGCAGCTGGTCTGTTCTTACACTAGCTCACAGCCCTACGGTTTTAAAGCCAAAACTTTTATGGAGTGTTAACTTCTCATCTCATTTAAATACCTGCCTAACCACTGCTTTGAGCTGTTGTTTACCCATTACCTGAAAGTTCTTCTGTTTCCCACCTCTTCATTTTCACCTGTTGTAGTGTTTAGATGCTGCTTGTAATTATTAGAACTGGGAGCACTGGCTGTTAGGAGTCTGAAAGGACAGGAAACAGGAAGGGGGGGGAGGAAGTTGAGGAAGCTGAGTGAGAGCTACCAAGGGTGCAGCAGCAGCTTGGTAAAGAGGTTTCCACTTTAAAAATAAAGTCCTGTTGAAGCTTGTTAGTACCCTGCCTGGTTGATACAACATTTTGGTGACGAGGATGGATCTTCTGCCTCTGAACCCACCTGCACCCTTTCTGCAAAGCCCAGGTGAGCCTCCAGTTGCTTTTACTGCCTGGATCCATATGTTTGAGACTTATCTGCTTGCAATCAGTGCTACAGAGATTTCTGAAGTAAGAAAGCGTGCTCTGCTAATCCACTGCCTTGGAGCAGAAGGGCAGCGTATATTTTACACTTTTCCCCTTGCAGATGTTAAATATGAGACTGCACTCATGGCATTAAAGAACTTTTTTGTGCCAAAAGTGAATGTGGTAGCTAATTGCTACAGATTTCACCAGCATGAGCAGAAAACAGGGGAGAGTATAATGCAGTATATTGCTTCCCTGAGGAATCTGATTGTAATATGTGACTTTGGCAATATGGCAGATGAGATGATTAGAGACCAGCTCATTGAGAAAACAACCATGCTTCATATAAGAGAATGCTTACTTCTGGAACCACAACTTACACTAGAAAAAGCAATAACCATTGCTACTCAGATTGAGTCAGCTACAGCTGAAGCCAAAATAATGAGCATGGATATAGAAAGCACAGTCAAGGCTGTGACTCCTTTGCAGAAAAGTTCACTATCGCTGCAGACAAACAATTACAAGAGGAAAACAAATAGAAAACCACCGAATTAGCAAATTCAAAATAGAGTAAAAGCGTGTTTTCGCTGTGGATCCCCACAACACCTTGCAAGCTACGCAGGATGTCCAGCAAAAGTAGCTCAGTGCAATCATTGCAAAAAGATTGGACATTTTGCTGAAGTATGTCGCAGCAGCCAGTTCAATCAACAGGTGCATGCAGTTACAATACCAGATGTTACTGTGCTGAGCGTGGACAAAATCACTACTGTACATATTCCAGAACAGATAAAGTGCTATTTAAACGTTTCCGCCATACCCTCAGGCAAATCACACTCTATTCAGCTAATGTTGGACACTGGCTCAACAGTGTCTATACTACCTGATTCCATCTATTTGCATTACTTTAAAGATGTACCTCTTATTGAACCCAAACTTCACTTGGTGTGCTATTTGAAAAACCATATTCCAGTACATGGCTGCCTGCCAGTAATAGTTACTTTTGGTGATTGCTGTGTAACTGCAGAGTTCTACATTGTCCACAAAGCCAATCCTGTCCTTGGCAGAGATTTATTGGCTGCTTTAAATCTCAGGGTAGCTAATGGATGAATTGATCTTCCTCTGCAAAGCACTCTTGCGGTACACACACCAGTTTCAGCTGGGACCCAGCACCAGGTTGAGGAGAAACTCCGCTGTGCTTATGGGTTTCTGCATCAAGTTAAAATGTGGAATAATGTGATGCCTGTACGACAGAAGTTACTGCGCTTACCATTTTCAGTCAGGAAAGCTGTTTCAGAGGAACTTAGAAAACTTGTTCAAAAGGACATTATTGAGGAGATTGACTCCTCGGAATGGGTTTCACCTATAGCAGTGACGCAGAAGAAGGGTGGAGGCATTCACCTTTGTGTGGACTTAAGGGAGCCAAATAAAGCTATTGTGATTGACAGCCATCCTCTTCCTCACATAGAAGAAGTATTTGCAGAACTCCATGGAGCAAAGATGTTTTCTACTTTTGATTTGCAGAGCGCAACCACCAGGTTATGTTGCATGAAGAAAGCAGAGACCTCACAGCATTTATTACACACGAGGGACTATTTTGTTTTAAACGTGTTCCATACGGTTTCGCATCTGCCCCAATTGCCTTCCAAAAAATGATGTAATTGATTCTGAAGAATCAACATGGAGTTCAGTGCTATCTGGATGATATTATCGTGTTTGGAAATACTTCTGAGGAGCATGACAATAACCTGCAGTCTATACTAAACTGCATCAGCAAAGCAGGCCTCAAGCTCAATAGGTCCAAATGCAATTTTAGACAAACTGAACTCTCCTTTCTGGGGCATACAATTTCACAGGCTGGACTAAAACCTGATCCAGATCATATCCTGGCAATTTCAAATGCTCCTCCTCCAACAGATTTGCAAACCTTACGTTCCTTCTTGGGTCTTACCTCCAAGTATGCAAAATTAATTCCCAGTTATGCTTCTGTCATTGAACCGTTACAAGAATTACTACGGAGGAGTTCAACCTTAGTGTGGACAATGGATGCACAAGCTAGTTTCGAAATGGTGAAAGACTTGATTGTACATAGTCCACTACTTGCACTATTCAGTCCTGCATTGCCCACAATTGTAACTACTGATGCTTCTGATTATGGACTTGGGGCTGTTCGCACACAACTGCATGAGGACAACACAGAGAGGACTGTTGCATTTGCTTCAAGGACACTAAGTAATGCTGAGAGAAAATATTCTACAGTCGAAAAAGAAACACTTGCTTGTGTCTAGGCTACTGAAAAATGGAGAACTTACCTGTGGGGCTGCACGTTCAAGTTGTGCACAGACCACAGCCCTTTGACAATGTTGCTCACCACGAAAGGACTGGGAAGAGCAGGATATCGTATTGCTCGATGGTCTGCAAGACTACTCTCTTCCAATTATGACCTGGAATATAAGCCTGGAAACCAAAATGTGGTAGCTGATTGCCTTTCTTGCCTGCCTTTGCCTTCACCAGGTGGTCCACTGGAGGATGAGGATGTAGTGGTTGCGCTTATTACAAGCACTCTCACTGCAGTTACAAAAGAACGATTTCAAGCTGCTTGTTCAGCGTGTCCAATTCAACCAAAACTACAGGAATTTCTGACAAAGAGATGGCCCAGGAACCCTAAAAACCTTGACCCAGTTTTGCTGCCTTATTTTAGAGTTCGGGATGAACTTTCTTTGCTTGATGGCTGTATGCTATGAGGTACACACATGAGGCTACTTGTGCCAGAAGAATTACAGTCAAAACTCATACACCTGACACACAATACTCATCAAGGAATTGTCAGAACCAAACAACAACTATGGGATCTGTATTGGTGGCCAGGGATGGACTCTCAAATTGAAGCACTCATAAAATCCTGTTTCACTTGCCAAATGCATGATAAGACAGCAGTGATATGTACCCCTCCATTACAGCCTGTTCCTCTTCCTGAATCTGCATGGGAAAAAGTGGCGATTGACATTGTAGGACCCTTTGATACTGCTCCAATTGACTGCCGTTATGCCATCACTTTAATAGACTATTTCAATAAATGGCCTGAGGTAGCGTTTACATCGCAAATCTCTTCTGCTACAGTAATTAAGTTCCTCTCTTCAGTTTTTAGCAGGGACAGTAACCCCAAAGAACTGGTTTCAGATAATGGCAGTCAATTTACTTCCCTGGAGTTTGAAACTTTTCTAGCACAGAGGAACATTTTACACAGAAGGTCATCCCTATATTACCCTCAAGCCAATTGGGAAATCGAACGGTTTAACAGAAGTTTGAAAGAGAGTTTGCAAACAGCTAAACTGGAAGGGCGATTGTGGATACCCTTCACTACTGATTTCTTGCAAGTATACCGGGCTACATGACATGCCACAATGCAAAGATCACCCGCAGAGTTACTGCATGGGAAACAGATGAATACTAAACTGAACATTGCTGGATTGTTAAAGGCACGACCTGATGCCCCAACCAAGGATGATGTGAGAAAAACAGTTGAACAGAACCAAGCAAAGTCTAAGGCTTTCACAGACAAGTGGCAGGGTGCTAAGAAACCAAAGTTTGAGTGTGGTTCCTTCGTTAGAATAGGAAAACCTGGAATTTTACACAAAGGGGACCGTAAATTCACAGCTCCTCTTAAAATCATAGAGAAGAAGGGACCTTACACCTATCGACTTTCTGATGGGCGGGTATGGAATGCTTCTTATCTTGCTGCCTGTGCACCAAGAGGAGATTATGCCAACACCCTGTCTGCACTGGATGACTTCACCGTAGTATCAACACAACAAGACATTGCATTGGAATCAGGGCTTGAGAGATGGCCCGTCAGACCCAGACGACCACCTGTCTGGACTAGAGACTATGTTATGTAGTATTTACAGTGTTTTCAGTGTAATATTTCTGCCAACGGTATAGTGTCTTGTTTCATATTTGTTTCTGTGGTTAGAACAACAGTGTTTATTTTAATTGGGAGAGTTTCTTAAGATAGGAGGGAATGTGGTGTTTTGATGCAGCTTGTAATTATTAGAACTGGGAGCACTGGCTGCTGGGAGTCTGAAAGGACAGGAAACAGGAAGGTGGGGGGAAGTTGAGGAGGCTGAGTGAGAGCTACCGAGGGTGCAGCAGCAGCTTGGTAAAGAGGTTTCCACTTTAAAAATAAAGTCCTGTTGAAGTTTGTTAGTACCTTGCCTGGTTGCTACAACACCTATGTGATCCTTTATCCCCCATCCTCTTACAGAGACAATTATTGCCTGTGATGGGGCAAGGCCAGATGGCTATAGAAAAGTAGTGGGAGAGAGATATATTAGCTCCAGGCTAAACAAATCCCTAGTACCAGGTTAAGTGAAATGGAAGCTGCTCCAGGTCAATTAAGACACCTGGGGCCAATTAAGAACTTTCCAGAAGGCAGGGAGAAGGCTAGGTTGATTGGGACACCTGAAGCCAACCAGGGGCTGGCTGAAACTAGTTAAAAGCCTCCCAGTCAGTCAGGTGGGTGTGCATGTCAGGAGCTGTGGGAGGAAGCTGCGCTGTTGGAGAGGCTGAGTAGTACACACCATATCAGGCACAAGGAAGGAGGCCCTGAGGTAAGGGTGAAGTGGAGCTTGAGGAAGTGAGGGCTGCTGTGGGGGAAGTAGCCCAGGGAATTGTACATGTCTTGTTTCTAAAAGGTCAGCTACCATAGCTGATACTATTAGGGTCCCTGGGCTGGAGCCTGGAATTGAGGGTGGGCCCAGGCTCCCCCCCACACACACACCTTTGCCCCCTGATTAATCACTGAGACTGGGAGACAACAGAGACTGTGCAAGGAAGGATAACTTCTCCTCACCTCCCTCGCTGGCTTATGATGAAAATGGCTCAGTAGACTGTGACCCTTGTCTCTAGAGAAAGAAGGGTTACGTGGAGGGTCACAGTGAGCCTCTGAGGATAGCGAAATCCGCCAGGAAACGCAGGACCCACGGAGGCAAGGACAGAGCTTTGTCACATGCCATAACCTTTCCACTCTGCTAGGAACTGTCCAGCTCATATTCTTCCCATGAGAGGAACTGTCTCCTGTTGTGTCCTGTTTGCAGTCATGTAGACAGCAGTTCCACATTTCTTTTTTTTCCCATCTACACTGTAATGACAATTGTTTTCAGGAACCCAGCTGAATCCTGACAAAGTTAAAATACAGGAGTTAAAATAATGCTGCCGCCTTCTTGTTGCTTCACCCCAGAAGATTTCTGTTTTCCTAGGAGGAAGGACAAATATGTCTGTCTGTCTGTCTGTCTTGTAGAAACCAAATGTGTCAAATTACAACTATCCTTCCACCCTTAGGGGATGGGGGCAAATGCATCCATAAGTGAAATTGGAGAGTGCAAGAAACCAGGTTCTGGCCTGGACTTGTCCTTGCAATAGTTTAAGACTTTCCCCAGGTGGAAGCCCATCCTTTTGGAGTCGCTTTCATCTGGCATCTCTCTCTCTGGGTTAAGGAAGTGCTGTCGTACTGGGACGCATTTGAAAGTACAAATAACTGAACAAGGCAAAGCAGCCAACTTTCATAGAATCTCAGACATTAGAACCAGGGATAAAATATACAGTGTCCCAGTCCATTCCCCTTGTAGAGCTGTACTGCTTCCCTCTATACATGTTCTAGTGCGCTGGTCCAGTTCTGGGACTTCTCTTGCAAGATTCTTTCACAGTGGAAGCTCCAACTGCTCTGCCTGTGACTTTCTTTTTGTCTTGCCACTGAAGAGGCCCAGCGTGTTTCTTCAATAAGACCACTGCCCCCAGCCAGCTTCTGCCCTCCCTGGATTCTGCAATGGAGTTCTAATTGGGTGTTTATGACACCACTTGTTGTGAACAAAGAAATCATGATGTCACACACAGACACATAGGTTTTAAGGCTACCCTAGTGGGACCATCACGTAACACAGACAGTAGAATTTTACCCAGGAAATTCTGCATCAAGCCCTTAACTTGTGGTTTAGCTACAATGCATCTTTCAAAAGACATCCGATCTTGTTTTAAAAGCTTCAAAGGATGGAGAATCCACCAGGAACTCTCATTGTGTGGGTGGGCGAGGGAAGTTTCACTCTAAACACGCATTTTTCCAATCCATATTTGAAATTATGGAACAAAATTGAACAAATGTGGGCTCCAAGAAGTTATTCAGAAAATGTGTGTTTATATATAATAAATGACATTTTTTTTAAAGCTTCTTCCCAGAAACCTCTGAGTGACTAAAATGGCATATTGCCTTCTTCTGGAATGCCTGGGCAAGATGAGTTTCATGGTTTCAGCTTCATGGCATTTGATATGACCACCTATAGTGGAGGGTCCCCTTTGTTCCTGGCGAGTTAGTTGGATACCTTGTGCTTGGAATGGTCTCCCCGGTTTATCCCACGGCGTTCAGTTCGCGGACACAGGCACTCCTCCAACCCACCTCCATGCACTGACCCTCCTCCCGTCCAAATCCATGGAAAAACTCCCAGGCCCAGGATTAAGCCTTAATTGCTAGATGAGGAAAGTAGCTGGTACTGTTGATGACAGCCGCTGTCTGCCCACTACATCTCTGTTGCCAAGACAGCATCCTCAGGATCCACTCTGTTCATAGAATCATAGAAGATTTTGGGTTGGAAGAGACCTCAGGTCATCTAGTCCAAACCCCTGCTCAAAGCAGGACCAACCCCAACTAAACCATCCCAGCCAGGGCTTTGTCTGTTGTTCCAGAACGATCTCACAATTGGTCAGTCTTTGACAGCCACCTCTCTGTGGAGCCACCAACGTGACCTCTCAAGCTTTGCAGCCCTGCTGCCTGGCCTGTGATGCAGGAACAGTTGAGGCTTCTTGGGGCTATTATCAGCTATCACTTAGGTATCTTCTTCCAGCTGTGCAGGGCAGTGATTGTGTTTCCCACGGCCCCCGCACCCCCAGCTGTTTTCTGAAAGGAAAAGGAAAAAAACCATGAAAACACTTCAGCTCACGTTTTTTTGTTCCCCTAGAATTTCATTTTTAAAGCCTACATTTTAGGCTTAAAGTCTTCCCTTTTTCCTCCTTGGGCTAAAAATACATGAATGGCTTTTGCTCCTTGGTGAGTTCTGTGGGAGAAACCTGTCTGAGAAGAGAGAAGAGCTCTGAGTGTCTAATCTCCTTCCCCTGCAGCAAAGCACCATCTGCCTGTTCATTGGCTATCAGTGTGGGCCCCCCGAAGTGTTCGTCTGATGACTGCTCTGTGTTAATTCTATAATGCTGGCTTCGCCCTTTGCCCTCCTGCTTTTGGCTCAATCCTCCACCTGAGCCCGAGACCAGAACATGCAAGATACCTGTCTGAAGCAGTGAAGTTTGGCCTGCAGTCCAGTGGGAGAGACAGTTGATGCACTGTGGTTCCTCCATCTGAAAGGACAGAGAGTGGAGAGGGGCCAACCTTTCTGCCAACTGTTCGATTTTTAACAGTCGTTTAAGTCGTTGCCCAACCCTAAAAGTTTCTGGATGTTGAAAATATTTTCAAGTGCTTCTGTCATGTCCAAATATGGAGTGCTTTAGGATACATCTACACGGCAAAAAAATCCGTGGCAGTGAGCCCTGGAGCCTGGGTCTACGGACTTGGGCTTACACTACAGCACAATAGCAATGGAGATGTTTGAGCTTGTACTCTGGAATCCAGCCCACTCCAGGCTTCAGAGCCCGAGATGCAGCCTGAGCCATAACATCTACCATAGCTATTTTTAGTGCCACAGTGGGAACCCTGTGAGTCCAGGTCTGTAGAACCAGGCTCTGAGACTCGCTGCCATGGGGGATTTCTTTTTTGCTTTGTAGTCGTACCCCTAGTGCACACACCAAAGTGTGCAGGGAGCATTGCTTGTAAGTCTTGCATTGCCACAGTAAATCTACTTCAGGAGATAGAGCATAGATAGGGCTTCCATTTTTTGCGGGGGGAGGGGGTGGAGTACTAATGTCATTTTTAGCAATTTTTAGTACTATGTCGATGTCCAAAAATCAGTCTTGGGGGGGATGGGGGGGATTTCTCTTTGTATATACTGTAAAGAATAATGTAGATACTATAACGAGTAATCTTTGTAATGTTCCCTAGTGTTTCAAACAGCACTAAGTAAAAGCAGACTCAGGAACCTTTAGTCCGCACCAGCAGGGTCTACACCAGTGGTTCTCAAGCTTTTGTATTGGTGACCCCTTTCACACAGCAAACCTCTGAGTGTGACCTCCTCACCCCCTTATAAATTCAAAACACATTTTTTATATTTAACACTATTATAAATGCTGGAAGTGAAGCAGGCTTTGGGGGTGGAGGCTGACGGCTTGATCACACAACCCCCATTTTGAGAACCCCTAGTCTACACAGACCTATTAAAGCACAACACAGTGGTGTGCTTTAGAAATCATACCCCCATAGTCAGCATTACTACTTTGTGTAGATAAGCCCTTAGATACCATTAATTAGGTCCGGGGTTTGCCCGATATTTGTTAGATAAACACCTATTTCTCTCTCTTCTGTGTGTGTGTTGTGTGTGTGTGTGTGTGTGTTTGAGAGAGAGGGAGAGAGAGAGTGTTTGTTAGTTAAAACTGAAAATCAGATGCCCTATGTATAGACTAGAGATAAGGGGAGGCGGTGGGCTACTGCTCATGTGAGTTTGAGAGGGAATCATTACTGAAGAGATGAGGCCTTGAGGCCTTTTGAGTGACTATTTCTCATTTTTGTGGAGTCATGGAACTGCCGCCTGCGTGTCAGGTTGGCTTTGTTTGTTAAAGCACTGCACTGCGTGACTGAAGAATTTGTATGGGAGAATAGTGAAAAAAGAAATCCTGGAAGGGAATAATCAGGCCTTAGAAAAGGGCAGTTCCACAAGTGACAAAGGGAGAAAGAGAATATGGGGAAAGAGAATATGTTTCAGATTCTGGTTTTAAAAAGCCAGCTCAGCAGAGCTGATGGTGAACATGAGCAAGGCAAATAGATGCAATAGCACCTTGCGCTTCTATAGATGTTGGTGATGCTACATCTTAGAACTTTTGTCCTAATCTAGGTTCCAAATGGGTGGGCAATATGCTGCTATTTTCATTTGGGAGGATTCACTGCTAATTCATGACCTATTTTTTTTTCAGGCCTTCTGGGCGTTACTGGTTCTTCCCTGATCTGTGCCACCTTGCCCAGCAGCTTTTATAGTTAAGAAGCAGTAGAGTCTGTAAATGATGGTGTGACATGCAACAAAACACAGTTGTTGTGCATGCAGGTCATTTTCCATGAATAGGTAGGTTTGGAAGTTGAGAGGGATGGTTTCTATTTACCTCTTCTCTCCCCACCCATCAGAGCCGCAGGGAAGCAAAATTCCTTTCTGGGGTGGCACATATACTTCCCACCCCATAGACAGGGCTGAGCCTTCTCCTTAATCTTCTGAATGGTAGCTGAATCCTTTTAGCTGTGGGTTGGTGGGTGGATGGGTGTTGCAATTTGGGCTGGGGTGAGTGGTTCTCTTGTTTTCTTATGAGCACTATTCTTTAGTCCCATTTCACTCTGAGATACTGTCAGTGATTTTCACAGCCCAGGATTTACACGTCTTGCTTCATTGGAGAAAGCCAAGCATGCATGTAAAAGCTGGGCTGGGCCCCCTGTTTCCTGGCAAGGTCACTCACTACTGAGCAGAGCCCTTTGGTCACCTCCTAGTCCAGGCCTCTAGGTCATTGTGCTTTCCTGATGAAGACGAATGGCAGGTTTTCAGACCCAGTGGAATGCCAGAGACACTTCATTATGCTTAGTGTCTTTTTATCCCAGCCTAACTGACAATACCTAACTTCCAAGACTAACACTTCCAGATCTTCCAGGAAAGATTCTGGGGCGCATTTGAATCCAGATTAGTTACCTGTGATGTTATCCAGCATGTACTATTGCTGATACAACATGGGTGTGTTTGTGTACCTCATGTTCATTTAGGCAGAGAGCAATACCACGGTGCAGTAGGGAAGGAGAAGGGATCATCTAAAGACACTGTGTCCTTGTCACAAACACACAGCCATGCAGTGTGTTTTAACTTATTAAAGACTTTCGCTGAACCATAGTTAATCTTGGACTTTATCTCATCCACCCAGAATTTGTTGGGGGGCTGGGAGCTCCAGTGGCGGGGACCTGTATCTCGCTAGGGAGTGAAACTCAGTCCTGGAAAATCTGGAATCTGAATCCCCTCTGTGTTCAGAATATCAGCATTCAGCCATTGATAATGTCATTTTGACTTTCCTCTTGTTGTTAAGTCTTTTGCTCCTCTTGGGTTTTTGAAGATAAAAATGGGTAAAACAGGCAAAGAAAACAATCCCATAGAAATATTACTGTCCTACTTAGATGCCTCAATAACCATAGTATCTGAACACAGCATAATCATTAATGAGTTTATCCTTCGCAGCATGCCTGGAAGGTAGGGGGCTGCTGTCTCCACTTGACAGATGGGGAAACTGAGGCACAAGGGAGCTGGAGGGCTTGTGTTCCTGGGACATTCAGGAATGTTAATCTGAATGAACTAAAGGTGTGAATTTAAAATAGATTTGTTAAACTGCATTGAACCATGTGTGGATGCCCTTACTCGGAATTAAAGTGATCTTTCCTCAATTTAGTCTAATTCATTTTAATTCACTTCAAGGTAAGTTAAACTAAATAAAATTCAGAATGCTTTATTCTGAATAAGAGCATCCCAATAGGCATTTCAACTAATCCACTTTAAAAGTGATTTTTTTTAAAAAAAGCAGTCTTCCTGAGTGTTCTGTGTAGCCAAGCCCTGTGATTTACCCAAGGTCCTACAAGTCTGGGATTGTGTGGGGAATTGAACTCAAGCCTTTCAAGTCCTAGTCTAATGCCTTAACCACAAGATCTTCCCTGCCCTACTGGTGTGATCTGATCCACCATAGATCATGCCAGAGAAATGCACTGCTTTTTCAACATCAACACTCTGCTCTGATATAATGGGATGTACCGGTCACTACCAAGTTATCTGGGCCTATGCAGCAGATATATTAGCAGAAACAAGCACACAAACAGAAGTGAAGCTTCTTCAGCTCATCTGATTAATCCCACAGAGAAGGCAGTTCCTCACATGTGAATTATTCCACTTTGCTTCCTGCCAGTAGGACAGGAACTTCAGTACTAAGAATCGAGCCGTGGTGTTAAGAAAAGCTGAACGGCTGCCAGGCGGGTTATTTTGACAAGCTGGTTGTGCAAGCAGCTATTTCAGTGTTGCAGAGCAGTAACTGTTAGATAAGAGAGGCTTTTGCAGCTGAGAACAGAGACACAAAAGGATGTTCTGTTGGAGGGGAAGGCCATGAGAATTTGAGCAAAGGCAAGGCAACCCTTCTCCTTTCTCAGTGGGTCCTGTTGGTCATGGATTTACCAAGAACAAATCATGCCAAACCAGCTTGATTTCCTTCTTTGATAGGGTAACTGGTTTGGTGGATGAGGGAATGCAGATATGGCTTTTTTGGTGTTCCATGTTTGTCTGAATGAGATAGTGGAAGCTGTTTGCATTTAAAGGAGCAAAGACAGTACACATGCAGGGCAGAGAGTATGCAACATTCCTCTCCAGTCTCCTTGATGTGGTACATTTGGTAAATGTTTTGCAATGTTGGCTCCAGTGGTAGGCACCTGCTAATAAAAGAATGAGGTTTCATGTCTTCAAGAGATGGGAAGACTTGCTGCTGATCTTCAAAGCAAAAGCCTTGATTTTAAGGTGGACTCCCTGGGAGATGGGGTGGTCACTGGGAAAACAGCCCCTGACCCTCTATCGTAGTTACTATCATAACCATAAGAGCAATTTTAAATTGGTCCCTGTGACGTTCTTTGACTCAGTGTCTGTAGCTATTAGTGGAAGGAATGAGGTCAGAACTCTCCTTTAGTTTTTCCTTTCTTGGATGATATATGTCTGAAAAATCTTTGTATATAAAGATCTGGAATATAATTCTGGACCATGGCTTGTCTGGCTTCCAGTGCTATGGATGTGGCGCTGCCAGATGGAATGGATGGGTGTGAAAGGATGGTCTTGGCAGAAGTGAGAGTACACTGTTACCTGGCAAAAGGGACTAGTCACCTGACCAGTATGTGACAGTTAAGTATTGTTTTGGGAGGCAAGCCAAAATCAGACAACTGAAGCCTTTGTATCAGGAGCCGTGTTAAATCCCTGCATCTGCAGCCATGCTTTGGGTCTCCTGCTCTCATTGGCCTGAAGTTCCTGTACTTGACCTGCCGACAGATTTTGCAATATTCCTGCATGCACCGTTGGCTGACCTGACACTGGATGTAATTGCCTTTGTTTGTCTGCCTTTGAGACCAAATCCTTGCTACTTGCTGTTGACATTCGGGAATAGCGCTTCTGGTAAAAAGATCAGGGTGTCACCCGTGAAGAGCAGCATGTGAAGAGCTGCCCATAAGGAGCCAGTTGCAGTACACCACAATGTCTGTTGCTTCTACAAAACCAGTGAAGATGGTTTGTTAACTGCTTACAGGTGAACAGACACACATCTCTTTTCTAGAGCACTCTCATAACACCACCTAAAGCAAACAGGTATGGAAAGATCAACATTGTTTCCCAGAGCCTTCCCAGTAGTTATGGAAGGCCCCTGACAGCTCTCTGTCCTGAAGATACAGCTGGCAGTCTCTCCTCCATGCTGAGGGAATGTACCATGCCTCTCTTTCCAGAACAGGAGCCATGAGATGGGCTGGCTTTCCTCCTAGTTGTGTACATCATGTCAACGCTGAGCATAATTAAAATACTTGAGCACCTGGCAAGAGAGCTGGGCCCATTTTGCTCCACCTAACATTTCACAAATTCACATAACGAGAAGCCTTTCTTGCCATGCGTGGGCTGTATTTATAGTATATACAATTACATGGCCATTTCTGCACCTCCTGTGGGGGTGGCCTCCAAGTGTGGCACTTAAAGTGAGTTGATTGGTGATGCTGACACACCCCCATGAGACTGCATGTAACAGATGAGTTGCTTCTGGGAGGAGCAAGGTAAGATTTGTTTTCCCTCCATTTTTGTTTCCTCTTGGTAGGATTTCCTTTGTGGGTGCTCAGCCTGCTGTCTCTGTTCATACAGTATAGTCATTTGAGGGGATCTGACATTTGGGAGTTTTTTAATGTTTGTTTTCTTAAATCTTTTAAAAATCTCTTGGTCCAGGTTGTAGCAGGAAGCCCGGCACTCAGAGCACATACGTAGCCTCCTGGGCAGTGTGTGTTCTGTCCCCCTGTGTGCTGGATATGTGGGTGATATGTACTTGGGAGCATAATGTGATAAAATGTTGCAAGTTAGTGACAGAAAGGTAAGTGTGTGGGTGTGGGGGGTCATTTGATTCATAAAAATCTACAGAATCATCATTGCAGTGGTGTCACCCTCTGCAACATGGCTAGGGGGACCTGCTGCCCCGCCACCCACCTCCAGGTGCTCTGGGTGGTGGAAATTTTGATAATAGTGTCATTGGAAATGGGTCGAGTTAAGTATCCTTTGAAAGCCCTTTCACCCACAAACACAGTGGTACCAAACATGACAAACCTAGAGCAATTATGTAGATACGTATTTGAGAAAATGTTTAAAAATCAACTGTTTGTAGTTATACTTTACTGCAGGGATGTTACTTACATAAAAAAAGGCATTGCTCTTCGGGAATCATAGAGAAGTTGGCCCTGACATGTACGACTGAAAACTTTTATTCATCAAAGTCATCATCCGTGTCATCTCCATCTAAGACACTGCTGCTAGACACTTTATCACACTGATCCTTGCCCGTGCTGCACATGCACATCTCCGTACAAGGCAGGTTGCTGGCCAAATATTTGAAGGATGGTGAGCATCTGGTCTTTGCACACCAGCATTTGATTAGCTCAGGGACTGATTTGGGACATAACTGGTCATAACTGGTCTGATCAGTCCATCCTCCGTGCCTGGCAGGGGAGGTGGTTTTGGATGCACTCAGTCATCTCAGATTCATTCCATTCCTTGATAATTTGTCCTCTTGGTGGGAGGTATAAATGCAGCCCGCATCAGTGGCAATTTATCTCTGTTTGTCTACTTCTTGGAAAACATCCACTAACATAGCTCTGCAAGTGTCATAATGTTGGTCGTCAAATGGTAAACTTGGCACATGAATGCCTCCAGTGCATTTATGACCTCATCTATGACTGTCTCAGCCATTCTGAGCACCTTCAGAATGAGTAGTGACTCATCAGAGGCTGAATCAAATGCCTTCCTGTAAGGGCTTGGCTACACTTGTGAGTTAGAGCGTATTAAAGGAGCCCCAGGCGCACTAGCTCACTACCCGCCCACACTGGCAAGGTATGTAGAGCGCTCTGACTCTGCGGCTACAGCGCTCCTGGTACTCCACCTCAGCGAGTGAAATAACATTTGGGTGCCCCCGCAGGTGCGCCGCAGCGCCTGTGTGGACACCCTGGTCTGTTAGTGCACTGTGATCGGCCTCCAGAAGTGTCCCACAATGCCTGTTCTAGCCACTCTGGTCATCACTTTGAACTCTACTGTCCTGCCCTCAGGTGACCAACCATCAAACCCACCCTTTAAATTCTCTGGGAATTTTGAAAATCCCCTTCCTGTTTGCTCAGCCAGGCGTGGAGTGCTCTCAGCGAATCTTTCCAGGTGACCATTCCTCCACGCACCAGGCAATCCCCCGTATGGAGCAATGGCGAGGTGCTGGACCTCATCAGTGTTTGGGGGGAGGAAGCTGTCCAGTCCCAGCTGTGCTCCAGCCGTAGAAATTACGATACCTTCGAGCAGATATCAAGGGACATGATGGAAAGGGGCCATGACCGGGACGCACTGCGGAATGCCTACCACAAAGCCCACGAGGCAAACCGCCACTCCAGTGCTGCCCCTGCAACCTGCCGTTTCTACAAAGAGCTGGATGCGATACTTGGGGGCGACCCCACCTCCATTCCGAGGACCACCATGGACACTTCAGAGCCCAGTGCAACTAGGCAGGAGGAGGAGGAGGAGGAGCAAAGCGGGAGCAAGGGTGTTGAGGCGTTGGAAGACACCCCGGAATCCCTAGATGCATGCAGCCAGAAGCTGATCTCTAGATGCATGCAAGCCAGGAGGAAGGTAGCCAGTCGCGGCAGCCGGTGCTTGGGGAAGGACAAACACCAGAGGAGGTTCCCAGTAAGCAGTTTTTATTTTGGGAAGGAAGTTATTCGGTGCGGGCTCTTGGGGTGAGGAGGGTTAGGGCTGCATGCATGCCTCGATGCGGAATAGGGCATTGATGTGCTCTCTCACATTGCGGTAATCCGGCCTCAGTGATCTCTTCAAAGGTCTCATCCAGAACCTGGGCAATCCGCTTGTGCAGGTTTCTTGGGAGAGCCACTGTGGTCCTTGTCCCAGTAAGGCTAACTTGTCTGCGCCACTGTGCCGTGAGGGGCGGGGGGACCATTGCTACACACAGGCAAGCTGCATATGGGCCAGGGAGGAAGCCGCATTGTATTAGAAGACTCTCCCTTGCTTCCCAGGTCACCCTCAGCAAAGAGATATCTTCCAGAACGAACTCATCCTGTGGAAAATGTGGGGACAGTGTTCAGTATAGGGGCCCCCTGCCGCTGTTGGCTCTCCCCAAGGCACAGAAACCTAGAGGACAGTACGGCCGTGAAACAATCAGTCCCCCTTCACCCAGTGCTTACTCACCATTTTGGGGCTCCCGTGGGTTATGGGCGCTCGCTTTGGGATCGGCAAATTATGCTATTGTGTAGACTGTGCTTGCCCTTAGGTACAGGGGAATCACTGCTCTGTCTGGTGTGAACAATGCTGTCTCTGTTAAGTGTTGCATTTTGCCTTTACAGATGCAACCTTGAGATCTCAGCCGTCTGTGTTATCACCGGCCGAAAGACTCCAAAGAATCATAAAGAGGCCACGTAGAAGGGCGCAGGGCACCAGACATTACTGGTGGCTTTCAGCCTCAAATTGCTCCCTCAAGGCATCCCTTGCATCCCCCGCACTGGGCCCCTCTAATAGCCCTGCTCTCTGGCTGTTTAAATTCACAGAATCATAGAATATCAGGGTTGGAAGGGACCTCAGGAGGTCATTTAGTCCAACCCCCTGCTCAAAGCAGGACCGATCCCCAACTAAATCATCCCAGCCAGGCTTTGTCAAGCCTGACCTTAAAAACTTCTAGGGAAGGAGATTCCACCACCTCCCTAGTTAACGCATTCCAGTGTTTCACCACCCTCCTAGTGAAAAAGTTTTTCCTAATATCCAACCTAAATCTCCCCCACTGCAACTTTGAGACCATTACTCCTTGTCCTGTCATCCGCTACCACTGAGAATAGTCTAGATCCATCCTCTTTGGAACCCCCTTTCAGGTAGTTGAAAGCAGCTATCAAATCCCCCCTAATTCCTCTCTTCCGGAGACTAAACAATCCCAGTTCCCTCAGCCTCTCCTCATAAGTCATGCGTTCCAGTCCCCTAATCATTTTTGTTGCCCTCCACTGGACTCCCTCCAATTTTTCCACATCCTTCTTGTAGTGTGGGGCCCAAAACTGGACACAGTACTCCAGATGAGGTCTTACCAATGTCGAATCTCACGTCCCTCGATCTGCTGGTAATACCCCTACTTATACATCCCCAAATGCCATTGGCCTTCTTGGCAACAAGGGCACACTGTTGATTCCTTCTCGTCCACTGTAACCCCTAGGTCCTTTTCTGCAGAACTGCTGCCGAGCCATTCGGTCCCTAGTCTGTAGCGGTGCATGGGATTCTTCCGTCCTAAGTGCAGGACTCTGCACTTGTCCTTGTTGAACCTCATCAGATTTCTTTTGGCCCAATCCTCCAATTTGTCTAGGTCCATCTGTATCCTATCGCTACCATCCAGCGTATCTACCACTCCTCCCAGTTTAGTGTCGTCTGCAAACTTGCTGAGGGTGCAATCCACACCATCCTCCAGATCATTTATGAAGATATTGAACAAAACCGGCCCCAGGACCAACCCATGGGGCACTCCGCTTGATACTGGCTGCCAACTAGACATGGAGCCATTAATCACTACCCGTTGAGCCCGACAATCTAGCCAACTTTCTACCCACCTTATAGTCCATTCATCCAGCCCATACTTCTTTAACTTGCTCACAAGAATACTGTGGGAGACCTCCTCCCAATGCTGTGCTGCCCAGTGCAGTAGTCTGGGAGCTGACCTTGTTCATGAAGACAGAGGCAAAAAAAAGTCCAGTTGTTCCTCCTAGTCAAGAGGTGAGGGAGAGTCTGGCCCTGGCTTCCCGGCAGAGTCTCACTCACGGTCCCGGTCCCTCCCCCATAGACCCTTCTATCTTAGCAGTTGCAGCCTATCTGCTTTCCTGCAGGCAGTCTCTCCGTCACTTCCCCAGCTTCCTTTGTGTGGGGGCTGTAAACCGCAGCCAGGGCCCAACATGCAGTCCCCTTGGGCTTCCCAGCCATCTTGCAATCCAGCCCTCCTGGAAATTCAGCAGCTCCCTAATTCAGATTCAAACTGGAAGGGGGTTTAGTGGATGAAATATGGAAGGGGATGATACAGTTTTGTGCAATGACCTCCTGGACACATTGGGGTGAAAGCTCACCCACCTGCCCATCCCAATGTGAATGAGCTGGTTGTAGAATAACCATGAAAATCCCTTTTAATTTCATTTATGGTGCAGCCCCCCTTACAGGCAATGGGCAGGTCCCCAGGGTTCAGGAGGTCACGGAGAGGTGAGGGCTGGGAGATAGAACTTTGTTGCCAGCTGGGAGACCCAAGCCTGAATACCAGTGATGGGACCCCGGGAAGCCATCACATCACATCAGAGAGGGCTGAGTCACCCCCTTGACAGGCGGCTGAAAAAAGGAGCCTTTCCCCCATGGTCTCCTCTGCTCACCTGCACTTCTGGCTCTATCTGCATCGCTCTGGCACGGAGCAAGGAGGCCCCAACCATAGGCTGTTCTCTGTGATTTGGGGCCAGACTATCACTGGAAGGCTGGAACTGGCTGTGGAGCCTGAGGGATTTAGCCACTCGGTGGTCACCAGGATTTGGACACCCACATGTCTTCTTTTCCTTTGACAATCCTACCCTGAGGTCTCAGGCTATGTGGCCTGATTGAAGTCTCTGTCTCTGTAATCTTTTCCTGGTAACACATGCAGACTAACCTACACTGCCACACAGTCTTTCCCTCCCCCACAACATGTGCTTTAAAAATGTAATTGTAGCTTGTGGGCAAAGCACGAGGCCTTGAGAATGACCTGCTACTGGGAACTGCCCCAATGTCTGCAGGTCCCAATTCAACAAGGATTGCTTTGCAGAAGGACTCTTCAATTGAGTAAGCTCAAATTATCATCTCAAAAACAAAGTGAACTGCCAGAAAGATGAAAGGCAGAGAGCTGCCTTCCCTGGAGGGCTATGCTATAATTTCTACTGGCTTGAATAAATTTCTCTTACTTCTTGCAAACCTCCCAACTGTTCAATCACCTGGCAATCCTGCTCCAGTTTCTCTCCCACCAGTCTTGAACAAGGGTTGCTTTCCTAATAGAAAATGGAATCAGATCATGGCACAGCGTGCATAGCCTTTCCAGTACTCCGAATGCCTGAATCTAGGTGGGGCCCTTTTTCATAGTCCTGGCCCTAGAATTTCAGCGTCATGCCTGTGTAGCTCAAGGAATGTTAATTAGCCTGTGGAACTCATTGCCACAAGATGTACCTGAGGTCAAGATGTTAGTAGAATTTCAAAGAAGGATGGGACATTTACAAAGATAATCAGAACATTCACAAATGCATTAGGTAGGATGAATGTATTATGGTATATAAACCCTCATGCATCAGAGTATAAATCATCTGGCAACTGACAAGCTTTCCCTCTGTGCAGGTTAGTCCATTAACTGGAAATGGGTTTCTTGCTCTTGCCTCTAGTGCATCTGGTACTTGCCACTTGCTACTAGACTACATGGATCATTGCTCTGATTTGATATGGTAGGTCCTATGTTTCTTGGTTTAGTAACACAGGTCAGGTACAGTGTGGCTGTGGAATGTCCCTGGTAGAGTCATTAGCAGCAGAAGGGTTAAAGCGGTGTAGATGGGAGCCAAGGTACAGTGCTGTAATAAATTGTTGAACAAGGAGAGCAATGTCTTTTCCTTTTCTTGGCTGTAACTAGGATTCTGACTCTGGATTTGGATATCTGTGGTACAGGTGGCTGCATAGGTTAAAAAAACCTTGTCACTGTACAAGTAACTATACAATTATTCAAAGATACACAATGAAGGGCAGAGCCCATCCTGGGCTGAGAGTCATGTTTGTCTTCAGATTTTTGGAGCCAATATTTGAATTCTGATCCCAATGAATATGACATTGCCTGTGAAATCAAATATTACTAGAAATGAATTATTTTTCTCCCTATTTCTCCTTCTCTGCCTTCTTTTCCTCTGTTTTCTTAATTTTCCCCCTCTTCATATCTTTTCATAGAATCATAGAATATCAGGGTTGGAAGGGACCTCAGGAGGTCATCTAGTCCAACCCCCTGCTCAAAGCAGGACCAATTCCCAACTAAATCATCCCAGCCAGGGCTTTGTCAAGCCTGACCTTAAAAATATCTAAGGAAGGAGATTCCACCACCTCCCTAGGTAACGCATTCCAGTGTTTCACCACCCTCCTAGTGAAAAAGTTTTTCCTAATATCCAACCTAAACCTCCCCCACTGCAACTTCAGACCATTACGCCTTGTCCTGTCATCAGCTACCACTGAGAACAGTCTAGATCCATCCTCTTTGGAACCCCCTTTCAGGTAGTTGAAAGCAGCTATCAAATCCCCCGTCATTCTTCTCTTCCGCAGACTAAACAATCCCAGTTCCCTCAGCCTCTCCTCATAAGTCATGTGTTCCAGTCCCCTAATCATTTTTGTTGCCCTCTGCTGGACTCTTTCCAATTTTTCCACATCCTTCTTGTAGTGTGGCATGTTTTCTCAAGACAACATCAAACATACATGATCTGGGCTATTTTGTAGGGTCAAAGACTATACTCCTTATGAAAAAGTCCTACAGAACTTAAATGGGATAAAACCAGAGCAAATTGACATTTGTTTTAATGTCAAAGCTTTGGAGGGAAATGGGAATTTTTTTTGGCAAATTTCATGAATTCCCCCTTTTCCCCACTATTTTCCATCCAATTATAGAACTAGTCAAAACTCTTTTTGAATTTTACATTTCAAAAAAGGGGAAGTTGTGGGGGGGAGGGAATCACAATTTCCCCCTCTCTGCCATTCCTTTTTTAAACCACCTCTAAATGAATCAAACAGGTGTGACAAGGCAAGGCCAGATGGCTATGGAAAAGTAGTGGGAGATAGATATATTAGCTCCAGGCTAAACAAATCCCTGGTACCAGGATAAGTGAAATGGAAGCTGCTCCAGGTCAATTAAGAACTTTCCAGAAGGCAGGGAGAATGCTAGGTTGATTGGGACACCTGAAGCCAACCATGGGCTGGCTGAAACTAGTTAAAAGACTCCGAGTTAGTCAGGTGGGTGTGTATGTCAGGAGTTGTTGGAGAGGCTAAGTAGTACACACCATATCAGGCACAAGGAAGGAGGCCCTGAGGTAAGGGTGAAGTGGAGCTTGAGGAAGTGAGAGCTGCTGTGGGGGAAGTAGCCCAGGGAATTCTACATGTTATGTTTCTTAAAGGTCAGGTACCATAGCTGATACTAATAGGGTCCCTGGGCTGGAGCCTGGAGTAGAGGGTGGGCCTTGGCTCCACACACACACACCTTTGTCCCCTGATTAATCACTGAGACTGGGAGACAATAGAGACTGTGCAAGGAAGGATAACTTCTCCTCACCTCCCTTGCTGGCTTATGAAGAAAATGGCTCAGTAGACTGTGACCCTTGTCCCTAGAGAGAGAAGGGTTATGTGGAGGGTCATAGTGAGCCTCTGAGGCTAGCAAAATCTGCCAGGAAACTCGGGACCCATGGAGGCAAGGACAGAGCTTTGTCACACAGGGTAGAAACTATCACAGTATTTAACAGAGAAAGATCTTCATTTTCTAGCTGTTTTGTGTCTTCCTGTAGAATTCCACATGCAGGATGTGATTTCTTGTTCAATTCTACTGCAAGCCTCAAAAAGCCTAAAGAAAGGTGGCTGAAGTGATACTGGGCCAGCTTCTGTTGGTGTGAGAGAGAAGATTTTGAGCCACACAGAGCTTTCTTTGGGTCTGGGAAAAGTACTCCTGAGTGTCACAGCTAAATACAGGGTGGAACAGTTCATTTATCATAAGTAGTTAACGCGTTTCAAGAGACCATTCAAGGTGAAGTGGCACATTAACACCCCTCCAATCATGGAGCAAGTGGGTGAGAAGGGAGCTGTTGGGGGAGGCAAATGGGGCTGGGGTTGTTAATAGGTTACAGATTGTTGTAATAAGCCATAAATCCAGTAGTATCTAGCAAAGTTATGATTTCAAGCTCCCATGCTCGTCTTTTGAAGGTGTTGTGCAGGTCTCCTTTGAGGATGGACTGATATGTCAGACATAGAGCAATCGCTTTGTGAAAAATGTTCACCCACTGGTGACAGGGTGTTTTTGTCTTTTTATCATTTTCCTGTGTTAAGTTCATTTGAGAGTGTAGAGATTGTCTGTCTGATTTCACCCACAGTGACCATTGGGGCATTTAGTGCATGGGATGAGGTTCACAACATGTTGTGATAGGCATGTGTAGGACCCATGGATCTTGAAAGGTGTATTGTGGCGGGTGTTGATCATTGTAGCAGTGGAGCTATGTTTGCAGGTTTTGCATCTGTTTTGGCAGGGTCTGGTGCTTTTTTGAGATGGCATGTCCTGGTCTGTGGGGAGCTTGCTTCTAATGATGAGCTTGGCAAGTTTGGGGGTTGTTTGAAGGCCAGAAGAGAGGTTCAGGAAAGATTTCTTTCAGGATGGGATCCCTGTCGAGTATGGGTTGTAACTGTTTGTTTGAGGATACCTTGTATGGGTTCCAGTGTGGGGTGATAGGTGACAACTAGGGGTATGTGATTAGAGGGCGGGGTTTATTTCTGTATTAAAACAGATTTATCTCTGGGTATTTGGGTGGCCCATTCTATGATGTGATCTACTTCTCTGGTGGGGTGTCCTTGTTTGGTGAAGGCAGTTTTGAGTGCATTAACTTGTGTATCCTAGACTTTCTCCTCAGACCATATTTTGTGTATCTGAGTGCCTGGCTGTAGCTAACACATTTCTTGGTGTGTTTGGGGTGGTTCCTGGACCTATGAAGGTAGGTGTGGTGATCTATGGGTTTCTTGTATGTAATTATCTGTAGGGTTCCAGTGTTGAAGCTGATTGTGGTGTTCAGGAAATTGTTGCTGGTGTGAGAGTGCTCTAGAGAGTTTGATAGATGGTGTCAAGTATCAGAAGGGTAGCCGTGTTAGTCTGGATCTGTAAAAGCGGCAAAGAGTCCTGTGGCACCTTTATAGACTAACAGACGTATTGAAGCATAAGCTTTCGTGGGTGAATACCAACTTCATCGGATGCATTTGATAGATGGGTTGTGGTGGAAATTTATAAGGGAGTTGAAGTCATCTGTCCAGAGGACGAAAATATCATTGTATCTCAGGTTATCATTGGTTTTGTGATGCATTTGGCCGGAAATTCTTCAAGGTGGCCCATGAAGAGGTTGGCTTTTGGAGGAGCCATCTCAGTACCCCTGGCTGTTTCCCATGGTTTGGACAAAGTGATTGTTGTTGAATGTAAAATGGATATCTGAGGGTTGTTCATTGTCTTGTAAGTAATTTGAGGCAGGCAGCTATGCCATCATTATGGGGGATATTGGTGTACTTGGAGGTGACATTCATGATGGCAAAGATGGTGTTCTCAGGGAGGTTGAAAATGTTACAAAGTTTGTGGAGGACGTTGGTTGTGTTCTGCAGGAAGCTGGCCCATTGTGTGGTTTGAGGATGGTTTCTATAAGTCCCAATGTTATCTCAGGTTTCAGAGTAGCAGCCATGTTAGTCTGTATTTGCAAAAAGAAAAGGAGTACTTGTGGCACCTTAGAGACTAACAAATTTGAGCATAAGCTTTCGTGAGCTACAGCTCACTTCATCGGAGGCATTCTCAGTAAGAGTACGGTGGTCAGATATGATGGGTCTGCCTGGATTTCCTCATGTGTATCTTGTATGTAAATTATTGGAGGATGAGTTTCTAGAGTTTCTCTTGGAGTTGTTTGGGGAAGGATTTGATATCCTTAAATTCCTGGGTAAATTGTGGTGTGGGGTCGTCTCTGACATTGGAGAGTTGTTGGTTGGCCTCATGACTACATTAATGGTTGAGGACTATGTTAATTACTTATGCTATACAATCTGCTCCACCTTGTGTTTAGCTGTGACACTCCAAGTCCCTTTCCCAGACCTGAAGAAGAGCTCTGTGTAAGCTCAAAGGCTTGTTTCTCTCATCAACAGAAGTTGGTCCAGTAAATCTAGTCTAGACCCACCTCGGCTCTCTAATATCCTGAGACCAACATGGCTACAACAACACTGCATATAGAAAGGTTAGCATTTTCTATGGGGTCTGTTTTTTTATGAAAGGTACTCTGATACTCTTTTGAGTCTGAATTGTGTGACTGGCCATTTCATGGCATCTCTATCAATTTATAATTGGAACTATGAATTGATCCAGGTATTTATTTCCATGCATATTTTGCTTAGAAGGCACATACACACTACACTTTGGCTGATTGTATTTGGAATGGATTATGATGCATAAATTAATTTTACTGTCTATTTCACACTCCTGCAAAAAATCTCTCACCTATGTCTGAGCTATTGAAGTCCTCAAATCGTGGTTTAAAGACTTCAAGGAGCAGAGAATCCTCCAGCAAGTGACCCGTGCCCCATGCTACAGAGGAAGGCGAAAAACCTCCAGGGCCTCTTCCAATCTGCCCTGGAGGAAAATTCCTTCCCGACCCCAAATATGGCGATCAGCTAAACCCTGAGCATATGGGCAAGATTCACCAGCCAGATACTACAGAAAATTCTTTCCTGGGTAACTCAGATCCCACCCCATCTAATATTCCATCACAGGCCATTGGGCCTATTTACCATGAATATTTAATTACCAAAACCATGTTATCCCATTATACCATCTCCTCCATAAACTTATTGAGTATAATCTTAAAGCCAGATAGATCTTTTGCCCCCACTGCTTCCCTTGGAAGGCTATTCCAAAACTTCACTCCTCTGATGGTGAGAAAACTTTGTCTAATTTCAAGTCTAAACTTCCTGGTGGCCAGTTTATATCCATTTGTTCTTGTGTCCACATTGGTACTGAGCTTAAATAATTCCTCTCCCTCTCCGGTATTTATCCCTCTGATATATTTATAGAGAGCAATCATATCTCCCCTCAACCTTCTTTTAGTTAGGCTAAACAAGCCAAGCTCCCTGAGTCTCCTTTCATAAGACAGGTTTTCCATTCCTCGGATCATCTGAGTAGCCCTTCTCTGTACCTGTTCCGGTTTGAATTCATCCTTCTTAAACATGGGAGACCAGAACTGCACACAGTATTCCAGGTGAGGTCTCACCAGTGCCTTGTATAACAGTACTAAAACCTCCTTATCCCTACTGGAAATACCTCTCCTGATGCATCCCAAGGCCGCATTAGCTTTTTTCACAGCCATATCACATTGGCGGCTCATAGTCATCCTATGATGAACCAATACTCCAAGATCCTTCTCCTCCTCCGTTACTTCTAATTAAAATTCTTGTTATTAATCCCTAAATGCATGACCTTACACTTCTCACTATTAAATTTCATCCTATTACTATTACTCCAGTTTACAAGGTCATCCAGATCCTCCTGTATGATATCCTGGTCTGTTTCTAAATTGGCAATACCTCCCAGCTTTGTATCATCCGCAAACTTTATTAGCGCACTCCCACTTTTTGTGCCGAGGTCAGTAATAAAAAGATCCTTGAGGAACTCCACTGGTAACCTCCCTCCAGCCTCACAGTTCCTTTCAGTAGGACCCGTTGTAGTCTCCCCTTTAACCAATTCCTTATCCTCAATGCACAGTGTACAGACCCTGGGCTAAAGACAGAAATGAAAAGCCAACCCCTCTCTCTGGGCTCCTGCATTTCAGGGGTTAAATCTCCAAAGGCAACTAAATACAAGACTTTGCCCTCAGTGCGTCAGCAACAGAGAGACAGCTATTTCTTGTTTCCTTTTTGTTTTTACAATATGTGTGATCTGGATTGTCATCTTTCTGGCAGCTGGGATTAACTGATTCACAAATGGGCATCTGTGTCTATCCCTAGGGAATGCAGCAGAGAACTTTAGGGGGAGAGGGGCTTTCTGTTTTTTTAAATCCAAATGGTGCAACAAAGACCGTGTCCTCGAGTTTGTTTTGTAGTGTGGGATTGTTTTTTAAATCAAAAATGTGCTGTCAAACTGCACGACTCAATGCATTTTTGGTAACAAACTTTCTTTGCTATGAGCCTTTAAACATTCCTTCTCTCTCTCCCCTCATTCTTTAATAGAAAAGCAGAAAAACTTGCTATCCGAATAACTGAAGGAAACTAGGAGCTTCAGGGTTCTGAAAGAGAAGCCTTAGAATGTTGAGATATATTTAAACTTGATATTAAATAATGCATGTGCTCTAAAATGTGTATTTGTTATAAGTTGCCCAACACTTAATATTATAAACCTCTGATTTTTAGTTGCTAATAATGTTGCCAAACTTTAATTATTTGGGCTGAGATTTTGCATGGAGCAGCTGCCAATGGTGGCGAACTTCTGCTGGGCCTGAGAAATGAACACTGATGGGTGGGATCGCACTGTAATGCAGGCTTGGGATGACAAGCAGTGGCTTCAGAACTTTTTAATGAGCAAGGCCATGTTCCTGGCTCTGTGTGCCAAGCTTGCCCCAGCCCTCCAGCATAGGGACACCACAATAAGAGTTGCCCGGACAGTGGAGAAGCAGGTGGCAATCATACTGTGGAAACTTGTAACATCAGATTGCTGCTGGGCAGTAGGAAATCATTTTGGAGTTGGAAAATCCGCTATGGGGGGCCATTGTTATACAAGCATGCAGGACGATTAACCACCTCCCGCTACACAGGAATGTGACTGTCAGTAACATGCAGCACACAGTGGATCGATTTGCAGCAGTGAGGTTCCAGAATTGCGGTGGAGCGAGGGAAGGCATGCATATGCCTATTTTGGCACCAGGCCACCTTGCCACAGAGTACATCAACAGAAATGGCTACTTGATTGTGCAAGCATTTTTGGGTCTCCAAGGATGCTTCACTGACATCTGTGTTGGCTAGTCAGGCAAGGTGCATGATGTTTGCATCTTTAAGAACACAGGACTGTTCAGAAAGCTACAAGCAAGGACTTTCCTTACTGGTGGATTACAATGAGTGATGCTGAAATGTCAATAGTGATCCTGGGAGACCCAATCTACCCCTTAATCCCCTGGCTCGTGAAGCTGTACACCAGCCACATTGACAGCACCAAGGAAAGATTCAGCTACCAGCTCAGCAAGTGCAGAATGACAGTTGAATGTGATTTTGATTGTTAGAAGCATCGCTGGTGTTTACTCACAAGATTGGATCTCGGTGAGAAAAATATTGCAAAGGTTATAGCTGCTTGCTGTGTCCGGCATAATATCTGAAGCAAAGAGGGAAAGTTTCTGTGGAGGCAGAGCAGCTATCTGCTGAGTTTGAATAGCCAGACACAAGGGGTAGCAGAAGAGCTCAACACGGAGCTATATGGCTCAGGGATGCTTTGAAAGACCACTTTAGCAGTGACCCTCAGTAACACATTTTGATCTGTGCTTTACCTGGCTCTGCTGTTTTGGAGCCTGTTAGGAATTGTGTGGTGCTTGGTGACCATATGTGAATACAGCACTGTCAATGACCTATTTTGTTGGTCACTCTTCCTACAAGTTGTGTCACACTGTACAGTAACAAGTAGTGGGTGCTTTCAGAACTGCTAGGCACTCTGCAGCAGATGTTGTAAACTAATAAAGATGAATTACATTCCAAATAATAGAATGTTATTCTGTAATGAAATCAGTGCTTAAAAAAAAAAAACCACCCCTGCAATTTTAAAGCAAGTACATCAGAGACTTAACTTCTGTTCTACTAATTTATTATGAAGGGGAAAGAACATTCATGTCCATTTCAGCTATCCACACACCAACCATGGCTTTCGTAGGTCAGCGTATCTGAAGCTGTGGTTGTCTTTAATGTCCATGGGGGAAGAGGGGTAGTGCAACGGCTTCTGATAGCATGTGGAATGTTGCAGGGGTGGGGATGTAGGGACGTGCTGCAGTGGAGTTCTCTATGGACTGTAGAGGGAGGCGAGCCTGGGATTGTTGAACCTGTAGGTCCACAAATGTCTGCAGCATGTGTTTGCTGCCAGAGAAGCCCCATTGTGACCTGCTGCATCTCCCTCTCCTTTTCCTGCTGAGATTCCTGGGTCTTTCTCCTCTCCACTCTTTCCTTCTCCAGGCTGTCTACAGTGTTTATCCTCCAGGCTCTGTGCTCATGGTCTGATTTAGCCCTGGCTTGCTGAACACATCATCCAAGTTCTTGTCTTTCTCCTTCTTATCTGGCTCAGGTGTTCCACGGGTGTGGAGGGGGAACCCCTGAAGGCTGCAATGGCAGCAGCTACCAATCAAACACATGGAGGTACCATTGTCAGTAGTCACAATGAATGTTAGCTTTTGCTTTCCAGAGAACTCCCCTTCCCCTAAAGTGTTACACAAGACATGGCTATTGACACTTCTGCCTGGGATTGCTTGCGTACAGCACCACTCACAGCACCAGCCATGGTGAGTGTGGCCCACTAGGGGTGAGGGAAATGAGAAGGAAATTGCTCGGTTGCATGATTCTAGTAGCACTGGGCAATGGCACTAAATACTAGCACTGTTTCCCACAGGCGGTGGTGGTTTTAGCTGATACCTCACTCCTGAAGGTATCAAAGGCACAGAGAGCAGCTGCTGCTGGTGCCCCAAAGCTGCCTGGGCCTGGATGGTGTGAGCCTGTGTACTGCAATGGAGCTTGCTGAAGTTATCACCAACTGGTGTCTAAAAGTGTCCTACCGCGGAGGAAGAAATAAGGCTGCCATCCCTAGAAACCTCCGGCAAAGGACTACAGAGTATCTCCCTTAAAGTTTCATTGAGATCTCTCCGATTCAAGGGACATTCCTGTGCACATAACTAAACTGCTGCACGTGACCCTGCTTGCTTAACTCTACAGGAGAATAAAAAGCAGATAACCACTCTGCCTCCCTTTGTTGTACCACTATCTCTTATACTACAAGTAAATTAAGGAAAAGTCAAAAGCTGTGTCCTGTTGAGTTGTGGGTGCCAACACTGTAATGGGAAATAAATTTACATGGTGACCTAAGGATCTTTCCACTGCTTCGGGCTTGTCCATGCTGGACTGTGGTGGAGTCTCAAACAGGTCCTGCCTCATGGCACTTACCTGGACCCCCCAGTTGCATGGTCCCCATTTTCCTCCTCCCCACTACCCATTCTCACTGTTCACACCAGGGGCTTTGGAAGTATCCAGAGTGGTGTGTTGAGTGGGGTCTCTGCCAAGTATGGCATGCATCTGTTTGTAAAAGTGGCAGATCTGTGGCTTGGCACCGGATCAGTTGTTGTTTTCTCTGGCCTTCTGGTTTGCCTGCTGCAGCTCCTTGGTTTTCACATGGCACTGATGCTGATCCCTGTCGTATCGCTTCTCCAGCATCCCCTATGCACTCTGCTCATAGATATCCACATTTCTACAGTGGGTCCATAGCCGTACTTGTACAGCCTCTTCTCCCCACAGGCCAAGGAGACCCTGTGTCTTCTGCCTACTCCAGGAAGGAGGGCATAAGCTGGCATGGTTAGCTGGGCAGTTGCACACAACAGTGGAGAGCTGCTAGGTGTACTTGCCAAGCTGCACAATCAGGAAAAGGCATTTCAAAAATTGACAGGGCATTAAAGGAGGAGAGTGCTTCTGGTCTCCATGACCCCACAGCAGTGGAGTTCACAGTTGTGACTAGAGCATTCAGAGTCAGGCATTGTGGGACAGCGGCTGTTAGGGTCAACATAGGTAATGCAATGTCTACAGTCACACTGTGTTGACATCAGTATATCAACCATGGGGTGGTAGGGTTACTATGTCAGTGTAACAAGGCGCTTACATCACTGCAAGACAAATCTAATTATAGACACATGTAGAACTAGATTGACGCAAGGTGACTTATGTTGACTTTGTAGTGCAGATCAGGCCTAAGACTCTGGCTTTTTGTCTTCTATAGACTGGTCCCTAAAAGGATAACAGCCTTCTACTGCTACCAGTTATACCTTTGGTAGAATTCTGTGCTGTTGGTCAAACTCTACTGATGACCCATGGGTTCAGTATATTCCATGTGATGAAATTACTATTTTATCAGGTTATTTTATAAAAAACCTAAGCAATATTAAAAGATTCTTAAGGTTGAAAGTCAAGCACATGGAAGTTAGGAAATGCCAGTATTAAGGTTGCCTGTGAAATCATGGGATGTACAAGGCTGTACCAGACTTCCTATGTGATGTTGGACAAGACTGTATCCTAATGCAAATACACAAGGGGCTGAATTAAGGTTGCATGCAGAGGAAAGCTAAATTCTATCACTTCCTTACTTTTCAGTGCTTGCCTATGCAACATTAAACTTTTACACTGAGTGTAATTTTTTACCAGAGACAGAACAATTTGTAAAATCTACCCCCAGATGTTGACTCATCTTTCTGTCCTTCCACAAGAGCCCTTCAGCTCTTAAACTCACCCAGTCTTGGGAAGAAACTGGTACAGGGCAAGATCCAGTGCATCATTGTGTGTGTGTGTGTGTGTGTGTGTGGTTTAATGCTGTGTACAGGCTGAACTCCTGTTTGGCTGCTGACAGAAAGGGGGATCTTACATTAGAAAGAAACACAGGGGGAGAAGGAACACCATACCACACATTTTGTGGGGAGGGCCCTTTCTTAAAGGTGCATTTTAGTTTTTGTACATAGTACAGGAATAGCCACTCTGGCGAGTGATATCCTTTGCTTACATATCTCTCCCCCTGCTGTGTGTGTTCAGTCAGGAAAGAGAATGGATAGGAGAAAGGACATGTTTATTATCTCTGTTTTAGAGGCATAGGATGGATTGAGAGGAATTGAGGCTCATCTCTTAAATCCTCACTTGAGGCTTTAACCAGAAAACCTTCCTTCCTTCCACTTATTAGCTAATTTTATAACTGTGGTTCTTCTTCCAGTGATGGTCCCTAGATGGGTTCCAAATGTGGGTGCGTTTGCGGGCCATGCACCAGAGCCAGAACAGTTTTTAGCAGTGTTTGTCACTGGTTTCTGTGATGCAGAAACCTGTTCTCTAGGAACTGGTTTAACACTACAAAGACTCTGGAGGATGCCCACTTCAATCCCACACAGTAACTTTGCAGCTAATATTAACTGAATTGTGAACTTAGTAAGATTCACAAAAGGATTGTCTGTTTACATGGATAAGAAAATCCACAACTGCAATAGCCAGGAGGCCAAATGTATATGGCAAAACAATCTTTGTGTTTCAGGACATAATCTGCATCCTTCCTACACAGGTCAAAGAAAATTGCCTTTTTATAGGAGCTTTGTACCTTCAAAATAGAGTTGGACAAAAATTTTAAAACATTTTGTTGTGGAAAAACACCCTTTTTATGACTGAAATTTTTCACTTTTTTTGCTTTGCTTTTCATCATAGAAAATTTTCAAGTAATTTTTTTAATTCTAAATTTTTACCCCCCAAAAAATCTCATCTGATTAAGTTTACCAAAATATTCATTTCTAAAAGTTTATCATTTTGAAAAGGGAAAATGATAAATTTCTATTCAAATCAATAAACACCATTAACAAAATTCAAGAAATGAAGAGGACTGTGAAACTTTGAACTTTTGCAGTGAAATTGTTTTCATTTTCAAGCAGTTCTGTTCTAAGGCATCTGGTATTGGCCACTGCCTTCCGCTGCTGTAGTGGAACCAATCCATAAGTTTCTTATTTCTATGTTCCTATGGCTGCTTTCCTTTTCCTTCTGGCTGTGTAACAGGCTCCTAAACAATTAAGTAGTGAAACTCACTGCTTACATGAAGGAAGAAAAAAATAATGTACTAGTAGCATACACACCCCTGTCAACCAATCCCGTTTGCTGTGATCATTATTCAGATGTGAGACAAAAGGACCTCATGATAAATCCAAAGATACTCCACTGATTTTAAGCCTCTTTGTGGCTGAAACACAGTTTGCTTTTGACTTTACAATGCTGGCCATTGGGATAACTGTTTCCTTCATGGTGTGGAACGACACCCACATCTTCCACTCCTATCAGAAGGAGAGACTCCCTTAAAGCTTTAATTGATCTATTTAGTGTTGAGTGGCTTGGAATCCCTCCAGCTAGCTCTGGAATCTTGCACTGGGGTTAATTTCCTAATGTTAAGAGTTTCAGGGAAGCATCATGGAATGGTTGCAGATGTGCCGAAGTGCTGGCTTAGCCAAGGGTAAAGCCGGTGTTTAGGGAGAACGGTCAGGAAAAAGAGATCAGAATATACTGATTGGCAGAGTGGAATAGCCAGCTGGGTGCCCTGAAAATTATTTTCTTCGACACCCTATTCACAGCTACAGGCTGCAGAAGGCAGGACTATGTAGAGGAGAGAGAGAAGCTGCGTGCACTAGGATGTCAGGGAGATGCAGCTTCAGTAGCTGGCTTGAATCATTTTCACTTTAGCGCCTGGATTGTTTGACCCTTCCTCCTGTTAGTGGATGGGGTTATTAGTAGAGCCCTGCGTGGGTACAAAATTTGTATCCATATCCAATCCACGGTCTGCAAACATGGTCCACTCTAGTCCCGTTCAGCTAGGTGTCTTGCCAAGGAGCATAATCTGACCCTGTGGAGATTCTGTTCTAAGAATATAAGGACGGCCAGACTGGGTCAGACCAATGGACCTTCTAGCCTAGTGCCCTGACTTCGTATAGTGGCCAATGCCAGGTGCTTTAGAGGGAATGAGCAGAACAAATAATCAAGTGATCCTGGTCAGGTTCTCAAAGCATGCCTATCACCATGGCATCTTAGCATCATATCTGAGTGTGGTGGTTATGTGTTCACAGGAGGAACAGTTTTTACTAAGCTTGTCTCGTTCTCCTAACTCCCACCCTGTAGTCTCCCTCTCTGTTATAAACAGTTCAGATGCAGCTGTTCTGGCTGTTTGGGCAGGAAGAACAAAGGAGTGCACAAAAGGAGGGGGCAGAGGTTGCTGTCCCCACATTGGGGCTGCAGATTGAATGAAGGGGTGGGTGGTGGAATTTGCAGTGACATGCTGAGCCTGCTGGAGTGCTTTGATTGAAACAGAATGGATGGAAATGGTGTGTGTGGATCTAAATGCTGGTGGTAAAGCTTCCCCAGGAAAGGGACCATTCATTGAAACTTGATATAGTTGCAAATTAATAATTTACAAAACAGAAAACACCAAACAACCTGCTGTACCTCCTTGTACCTGGTGCCAGAGGACATCACTTGTTCGGGGGTGGGGTGTCATTCTCTGTGTGGTCTTTAAAGACCACATGGCATGAATGTGGAGGAGGACGCCTCCTGGTTCTTCCATTTTATCTGCTGCCAACCCCTCATCTTTCAATTACAAAAACCAGCTGCTTGAGCTTGCGCCAAAGCATTAGGAGTGGAAGAAACCCCAATCAGTCAGACATGCCAGGGCTGTACCACGTGGCAAGTTCACAGCTGGGGTAAGGAAGCTCTGGGAGACAGGACTTGATTTAAAATATGTCCTCTCATGACTCATCTCCTGCAGCTTCCTACAGACTGCCTACCCGGGTGTTTCATGTCATCCCCAGTATCCCAGTAATAGGATAGATAACCACATCTATTATACACCTTTTTCTATCCACCCACACATGTCTGCAACCATATTTGATAAGGTTTTGGCCCTTGCCCATGTGTGGTATTCCAGTAACCACAGTTAAACTTCCAACCACTGACACAAGCCTCTTGCATCAGTTAAAGTCTATGTAGTTTCGTTACATTATTAGTTAGCTCCATGGTTACCTTATTGCAAAAATACTCTTGGTTTTGATTTAGCTAATTATCACAGAATGCATTGCTAAACTACTGCAAGATGCGTAATGCTAAATGTTATATCCTTAGGCGAAGCACATATTACTTATGTTAGCTTATGCAACCTGCCAACTTCTACGCAGCCTAACTCTAAACCAGGGCAAACTTTTTGACCCGAGGGCCACATCTGGGTATAGAAATTGTATGGCAGGCCATGAATGCTCATGAAATTGGGGCTTGGGAGGGGGTGAGGGCTCTGGCTGGGGGTGCCAGCTCAAGGGTGGGGCTGGGGATGAGGTGTTGAGGGTGCTCCAGGCTGGGGCCAAGGGGTTCAGAGGGAAGGAGGGGGATCAGGGCTGGGGTAGGGGGTTGGAGTGCAGGAGGGGGTCAAGGGTGCAGGCTCCAGGCAGCGCTTACCTCAAGCAGCTCCCAGAAGCAGTGGCATGTCCCCCCTCCTGTTCCTATGCAGAGGCGCAGGCAGGCAGCTCTGCATGCTGCCCCTTCTGCAGGGGCAGTTCTTGGGGGGGGGGGCCAGCATGCAGAGCCCCTGGCTGCCTCTACACATAGGAGCTAGAGGGGGGACATGCCGCTACTTCCAGGAGCTGAGTGGAGCAAGCCCCAGACCCCACTCCCTGGTGGGAGCTCGAGGGACAGATTAAAACATCTGGAGGGCCGGATGTGGCCGCTGGGCTGTAGTTTGCCCACCCCTTCTCTAAACCCTTAATGCTTAATACTTAAAACCTATACCCAAGCCTATTTTTAATGCATATGTTTTGATTCTTCTACTTGCTGTTACAGCTTCAGTAACACCCATTATTATTTCTGTATGCATGCTTTGCAAATACATTAGTTTACCCAAACCCGTATTCCCTCTAGCAGTTATTGACTGTGAGGGATCAAATAGCTAGAAAAGGAAACTGGTCGTCTCCTCTGTTACGTGGCTATGGTCTTGTTTGGCATCTGGAGTTGAGAAGCACTTATAGTTGCCGCACAGCAACACCTGTGCGGTGAGAGGTACCCTAATGGGGCATATTCATGTATGCTCACTGTGCAGTTTCCTTTGTTGAATCTGTGCATTACTTCAATGATAGGTTAGCCTTTGGCATAGGAGAATGGAATGTGAGCTCTTTGCTGCTATATGGTGTGTTACATGAAGGGGATGGGGGAAGGAAGACAAAGAGCAACTACACCTTCCTAGGCCTTTTCTGTTTCAATTTTCACTCCATGCCTTACAACTCCCTGCAAAAGGAGGAAGCTCATACATTTTTCTGGGCTATCTGCAAACCTACTGATGTTTGACTGTTGGGTTTGAGAGGCTCTGGGAATGGGGGAAGTTGGGTTCTCAGTTAAGTCTTCAGAACTAACAGAAGAGCACAGCTGTTAGGAGCTCTGTCTGTAGGGACCTGGCAGTAGATCATTGTTCCCCAAAGCCAGGACAAAGGAATGGCTGAAGAGATGCAGGCAGACCTCTCAGTTGTTCTCTGGAGTCTCTGCTTTCCTAAAGACACAATGAGCCAGGGGTTTTCAAACTTCATTGCACTGCAAACCCCTTCTGACAACAAAAATTGACCTCATGGGGTCATGTAGGGGGACCAAAGCCTGAGACCGCCCAAATCCCATTGCCATGGGCAGGGGGGCCAAAGCCCAAGGGCTTCATCCCCAGGTGGGGGGGTCTGTAACCTGAACCCTGCCACCCAGGGCTGAAGTCTTTGGGCTTTGGCCCTGGGCCCGTCTAATGCAAGCCTTGGCAACCCCATTAAAACAGGATCAGGACCCACTTTGGGGTCCCAACCCACAGTTTGAGAACCACTGAGCTAGTCTGTAGCTCTTATGGTTGCATCTTCAGAACTTGAAGCAAGTATAACAAAGGCTGAGGTGTCAGGCTGTGTTCGCAAAGAGCGTGAAACAATAGCCCTGTTGTGCGCGCTGCCTCCTTTGTTTCAACAGGTTCTGAGGTGGATGGTGCTCTCAGCGTCCACATTGTTCACTGTTTCCATGACCATCACAGCATGGGAGGCAGGAGAGAGAGGGTCATACTGTGGAGATCTGTACACTCTACTCTGAGGGAGTGCTTAGTTTTGGTGCCATGCCTGGCAGCTTGGACAGAAGAGGCCCTGTGCCATCTGTAGCACATGTGGAGCAACCCAGCCCTGAGCATCACAGCTGCATCACCACCACCATCCACTCCCTTCCCCACCAGGGCCATAGAAAGGAGAGTACTAGGCTAAATGGCACCAACAGCCTGAAAGGACAGGAAAAGGGCTCTGTCAAGAGCTATGCAGCAGCAGCCTGTGCTATCACAGCCTTCCGCAGTGGAGTGGTTTCAGTCTGAAAAGCTGACACGTGTATTTAAATAAAAAGCAAAGGAGAGAACATAGGAGCGGCCACACTGGGTCAGACCAAAGGTCCATCTAGCCCAGTATCCTGTCTTCTGACAGTGACCAATGCCAGGTGCCCCAGAGGGAATGAACAGAACAGGGAATCATCAAGTGATCCATCCCCTGTCATCCACTCCCAGCTTATGGCAACGGAGGCTAGGGCCACTCAGAAACTGGTGAGTTCTTCAGAATGTGAATAATAATTTAATCTTCTCGACAAATGCTGTCTGGAACTCGAATACCAACTGCAGTCCCTTTGAACCCTCGCAAACTTCAAAGCCATTCTTTGTAAAGGGCACAACAGAGACAAATCCAGTTGTGAGCGAAGCATAACACCGTTGCTCTGTGTGTCTGTGATGCTTACAGAGCTTGCTCTCATTTTTGCCCTGGGTTTGGCAGCGATAAAGCATGCTGTTCACTAACCAGCAAGAGCTGAAGAAATGTCTCATTGTTGAGCTGTGTCCTTTATCACACATAGTTCCCAGATGTTTTCTTTGAAGTGTTTGCAAGGGGGATTGTTCTTAATTTCAGGAGATGAGATGGAATCGCGTAATAAAAAATGCAATTTTACTTTTTTAAAAAATTCCTTGGGGAGCTGATCTGAAGGGAAAGGAGGGAAAACCAGATCACTCTGTGATAGCTTTCAAAGGGCACCTTTGTGCTGATGAGGTGAGTGTTCATATGCTGGAAATGGTCTGGAGGGAAGTGTGTGTGTGTGTTTAAAAAAAATATATTAGCCATTTTTAGCTCCTTGCCTACTCTAGAGATTCTTAACACCCTGGAAAATAATGATGGGGGAACATTATTGAAAGAGGGGTTTGAAGGCAGGCTTGAGTATTTCTGTATTCCATTGCTCTGGCTGAACAGCTGGATTTGTTTTACAGGATTAGGTTGATTGGACTAGGGTTGGCTTGCTTAATTCACCTATGGTGTGATTCTTTTAGTGCTGTAGAAGCACCTAGAGCTATTGGATAGAGGCATTCTCACAGTAATATGAACAAGACATAAGGTGGCCCTGACCCTGGACCTTGCTGTGTGGAGCCAGGGCGGCAGCCCGGACCCTGTTGTGCATGGCCAGGCAGCAGACCCGACCCCACCACCAACCCTGACGCCTGCCTTGTGAGGACAAGCAGCAGCCTCGCCCCTGACCCCAGACCTTGCTGTGTGGGGACGGGTGGCAGCCCAAACCCCGGACCCTGCTGCAGGGGGCTGGGCAGCAGCCCCAACACCAGACCCAGTTGTGTGGGGCCAGGCAGCAGCCCCGGCCTGACCCCACCGCCAACCCCGATCCCCACCATGTGGGAACAAGCAGCAGCCTCGACTCCAATCCCAGACCCTGCTGTGCAGGGCCTGGATGGCAGCCCCAACCCCGGACCTTGCCACAGGGTCAGGGCTGTCACCCAGCCCCCTGACCCTGCCTCAGGGGGCTGGGCAGCAGCCCCAACCCCAGATTCTGTTGTGTGGTGCTGGGGACAGCCCTGGCCCTAGACCCACCGCCCTTTAGCGCACAGCTGGGCCTGTATGTGGCCCGAGGGTTAAGAACCACTGATCTAAACCATAGGCTTGCCATCTTTCTAGTTGCTTGTAACTGGATCCCAGAGACCCTGCCCCTGCCCCGCTTCTTCCCCTCAAGGCCCTGCCCCACCTCGTCTCTTCCCTCGAGGCTCCGCCTCTTCCCCCAAGGCCATGCCCATGCTCCACTCAGAAAGACTTTCTGGTTGAAAACCAGGCACCTGGCAACCCTAAATGGCACCCTGACGCGCAAGTAAAAAGCTGGACTGTCTGGGTAGAACCTGGACAGGTGGTAACCATGGTAACTAGACCACGCAATCCTGCACCCTAGACCATCCAGTCCTGTTCCTCTCCTGAGCACAGACTGCCTGTGATGGAATGGTTTTGTGGCTAGTATAAATGCCCCAGATCTTGAGCTGAAAGATGAGGATTTATACTAAGTAGTAAAGTATTTTGATCCAATAATGCAGAAATTAAAAATAATCCAGTAATTAAAAAGTGGTGAAGTTATGAAAACTTAATGGGACTCAGAACACAAATGACTATTCAGTTAATGACATCCACTCACCAGCATACACTGGACACCAGCAAAATGATAGTTTGGTGAAAAACCAGCCAGGTGTGTGCCATATAATAGCACAGGTGACTCACGTCTAGTGTGGTGAACAAGCAATTCTTTTTAATATCAATCTATCTTCCCTCACCGCCCCAATCTAAGCAGAAGTGTTGGCTAGTGTGTGTGTGTAAAAACAACAAAAAGCAGGTCCAGGGGATCGATGCATGTGTCCAGAGAGGCTGCTTTTTGTAGCTGTTTCTGGTGCCCAGTGCTATGTGTCAGAGGAATGCTCTGATGGGCTCAGGTTGAGATCTTGCCAGTAATGGCATTCCTCTAGCTCTCTTGGCTTAGTTTGAGTCTTCCCTCTCCACTGTATTGAATATGAACGGTCCCCGCTTCATATTAAACCATGGGGAACATGCTCTGTAAAATTGTTCCAGGGATTTCCCATGCTTGATAGAACTGGAATTGTTTTGCTCTGATCTGCTGTAACTCCATGGGTTTTGAATTGCAATAATTTTCCTGCATTGCCTGTGTGTCTCCTGGAAACAAATGTGCATTGGAGACAGGATCTCTTGGGTGCCTGCTCCAAAGGCAAAGACCTTCTGAAAGGCTCCTTTTGTTGCATTATCTCTGTGCAGAGCAGGGCTGGGTTCATTTGTGGTGTGGGCAGCATTAATAGACTCAGTCCCATTTCCTTCTGTGGCCTCAGAGGTGCAGTGAGCCCCACCCATGTAACTTACATGGCAGAAATATTAAACACTAGTGACTGTTGTAGTTGCTGTTTATTAGTTGTTTGTATTGTGGTAGCACTTAGGAACTACTATCATGGACCAAGACTTCATTGTGCTCTGTGTGGTTTATTGAGGACTGTGTTGGAATTGCAACCTATCACTTTAAGAGTGGGGAGTTGCCTGGTCCGGGTTGTAGGCTAGGGGGCTCTGCAAGGAAGCATGTGATCAGTCAGTCTGAAAAGAGTCAGCCTGGAATAAAGTGCGGCAAGTTATGCCTCACTGCCTTAGGCCTGTGTCAAGGTTCCTCCCCCACTCTGAACTCTAGGGTACAGATGTGGGGACCTGCATGAAAAACCTCCTAAGCTTATCTTTACTAGCTTAGGTCAAAACTTCCCCAAGGTACAAAATATTCCACCCTTTGTCCTTGGATTGGCCGCTACCACCACCAAACAAATACTGGTTACTGGGGAAGAGCTGTTGGGACACGTCTTTCCCTCCAAAATACTTCCCAAAACCTTGCACCCCACTTCCTGGACAAGGTTTGGTAAAAAGCCTCACCAATTTGCCTAGGAGACTACAGACCCAGACCCTTGGATCTGAGAACAATGAAAAAGCATTCAGTTTTCTTACAAGAAGACTTTTAATAAAAATAGAAGTAAATAGAAATCCCCCCTGTAAAATCAGGATGGTAGATACCTTCCAGGGTAATTAGATTCAAAACATAGAGAACCCCTCTAGGCAAAACCTTAAGTTGCAAAAAAGATACAGACAGAAATAGTTATTCTATTCAGCACAATTCTTTTCTCAGCCATTTAAAGAAATCATAATCTAACACGTACCTAGCTAGATTACTTACTAAAAGTTCTAAGACTCCATTCCTGGTCTATCCCCGGCAAAGACAGAATACAGACAGACACACAGACCCTTTGTTTCTCTCCCTCCTCCCAGCTTTTGAAAGTATCTTATCTCCTCATTGGTCATTTTGGTCAGGTGCCAGCGAGGTTACCTTTTAGCTTCTTAACCCTTTACAGGTGAGAGGAGCTTTCCCCTCGCCAGGAGGGATTTCAAAGGGGTTTACCCTTCCCTTTATATTTATGACAGCCTGGTCAACACTACGAGTTTGTTGAATTTAGCAGCGTTAAATCGAATTAACCCTCCACCCGTCCACACAACAAAGCTTTTTTTTTTTTTTTTTTTTTTTTTTTTACATAAAGGGCTCTTAAAATCAATTTCTGTACTCCTCCCCAACCAGGGGATTAGTGCTGAAATCAACATCGCCATTTCAAATTAGGGTTAGTGTGGACACAATTCAACAGTATTGGCCTCTGGGAGCGATCCCACAGTGCACCATTGTGACGGCTCTGAACAGCACTCTGAACTCAGATGCACTGGCCAGATGCACAGGAAAAGCCCCAGGAACTTTTGAATCTCATTTCCTGTTTGGCCAGGCGAGCTCATAGAATATCAGGGTTGGAAGGGACCTCAGGAGGTCATCTAGTCCAACCCCCTGCTCAAAGCAGGACCAATCCCCAACTAAATCATCCCAGCCAGGGCTTTGTCAAGACTGATCTTAAAAACTTCTAAGGAAGGAGATTCCAGCACCTCCTTAGGTAACGCATTCCAGTGCTTCACCACCCTCCTAGTGAAAAAGTTTTTCCTAATATCCAACCTAAATCTTCCCCACTGCAACTTGAGACCATTACTCCTAGACTGTTCTCAGTGGTAGCAGATGACAGAACAAGATCCATCCTCTTTGGAACCCCCTTTCACGTAGTTGAAAGCAGCTATCAAATCCCCCCTCATTCTTCTCTTCTGTAGACTAAACAATCCCAGTTACCTCAGGCTCTCCTCATAAGTCAGGTGTTCCAGTCCCCTTATCATTTTTGTTGCCCTCTGCTGGACGTTTTCCAATTTTTCCATATCCTTCTTGCAGTGTGGGGCCCAAAACTGGACACAGTACTCCAGATGAGGCCTTACCAATGTCGAATAGAGGGGAACGATCACGTCCCTCGATCTGCTGGCAGTACCCCTACTTATACAGCCCAAAATGCCATTGGCCTTCTTGGCAACAAGGGCACACTGTTGACTCATATCCAGCTTCTCGTCCACTGTCACCCCTAGGTCCTTTTCTGCAGAACTGCTGCCGAGCCATTCGGTCCCTAGTCTGTAGCGGTGCATGGGATTCTTCTGTCTTAAATGGAGGACTCTGCACTTGTCCTTGTTGAACCTCATCAGATTTCTTTTGGCCCAATCCTCTAATGTGTCTAGGGCCCTCTGTATTCTATGCCTACCCTCCAGCATATCTACCTCTCCTCCCAGTTTAGTGTCATCTGCAAACCTGCTGAGGGTACAATCCACACCATCTTCCAGATCATTAATGAAGATATTGAACAAAACCGGCCAAGAACCAACCCTTGGGGCACTCCACTTGATACCGGCTGCCAACTAGACATGGAGCCATTGATCACTACCAGACGATCTAGCCATCTTTCTATCTACCTTATAGTCCATTCATCCAGCCCATACTACTTTAACTTGCTGGCAAGAATACTGTGGGAGACCGTGTCAAAAGCTTTGCTAAAGTCAAGAAACAGCACGTCCACTGCTTTCCCCTCATCCACAGAGCCAGTTATCTTGTCATAGAAGGCAATTAGATTAGTCAGGCATGACTTGCCCTTGGTGAATCCATGCTGACTGTTCCTGATCACTTTCCTCTCCTCTAAGTGCTTCAGAATTGATTCCTTGAGGACCTGCTCCATGATTTTTCCAGGGACTGAGGTGAGGCTGACTGGCCTGTAGTTCCCAGGATCCTCCTTCTTCCCTTTTTTAAAGACGGGCACTACATTAGCCTTTTTCCAGTCATCCAAGACTTCCCCCGATCGCCATGAGTTTTCAAAGATAATGGCCAATGGATCTGCAATCACATCCGCCAACTCCTTTAGCACTCTCACATGCAGCACATCCGGCCCCATGGACTTGTGCTCATCCAGCTTTTCTAAATAGTCCCAAACAACTTCTTTCTCCAGAGAGGGCTGGTCACCTCCTCCCCATGCTGTGCTGCCCAGTGCAGTAGTCTGGGAGCTGTCCTTGTGTGTGAAGACAGAGGCAAAAAAAGCATTGAGTACATTAGCTTTTTCCACATCCTTTGTCACTAGGTTGCCTCTCTCATTCAGTAAGGGGTCCACACTTCCCTCCTTGTTTGCTAACAAACCTGAAGAAACCCTTCTTGCTACTCTTAACATCTCTTGCTAGCTGCAACTCCAGGTGTGATTTGGCCTTCCTGATTTTACTCCTGCATCCCCGAGCAATATTTTTATAATCTTCCACTTCTTGTAAGCTTCTTTTTTGTGTTCAAGATCAGCAAGGATTTCATTGTTGAGCCAAGCTGGTCGCCTGCCATATTTACTATTCTTTCTGCACATCGGGATGGTTTGTCCCTGTAACCTCAATAAGGATTCTTTAAAATACAGCCAGCTCTCCTGGACTCCTTTCCCCCTCATGTTGTTCTCCCAGGGGATCCTGCCCATCAGTTCCCGGAGGGAGTCAGTCTGCTTTTCTGAAGTCCAGGGTCCGTATTCTGCTGCTCTCCTTTCTTCCCTGTGTCAGGATCCTGAACTCGACCATCTCATGGTCACTGCCTCCCAGGTTCCCATCCACTTTTGCTTCCCCTGCTAATTCTTCCCGGTTTGTGAGCAGCAGGTCAAGAAGAGCTCTTCCCCTAGTTGGTTCCTTCAGCACTTGCACCAGGAAATTGTCCCCTACGCTTTCCAAAATCTTCCTGGATTGTCTGTGCACCGCTGTATTGTTCTCCCAGCAGATATCACAGTGTTTGAAGTCTCCCATGAGAACCAGGGCCTGCAATCTAGTAACTTCCGTTAGTTGCCAGAAGAAAGCCTTGTCCACCTCATCCCCCTGGTCCGGTGGTCCATAGCAGACTCCCACCACGACATCACCCTTGTTGCTCACGCTTCTAAACTTAATCCAGAGACTCTCAGGTTTTTTCTGCAGTTTCATACCAGAACTCTGAGCAGTCATACTGCTCCCTTACATACAATGCAACTCCCCCCACCTTTCCTGCCCTGCTTGTCCTTCCTGAACAGCTTATATCCATCCATGACAGTACCCCAGTCATGTGAGTTATCCCACCAAGTCTCTGTTCCAATCACACCATAATTCCTTGACTGTGCACATCACTACAGGTGACCATGCAGAGCTCATCAGCACAGGTAACCATGCAGTCCCAGAATCGAAAGAGCTCCAGCATGGACCGAACGGGAGGTGCTGGATCTGATCGCTGTGTGGGGAGACGAATCTGTGCTATCAGAACTACGTTCCAAAAGGCAAAATGCCAAAACATTTCAAAAAATCTCCGAGGCCATGAGGGACAGAGGCTACAGCAGGGACGCAACACAGTGCTGCGTGAAACTTAAGGAGCTCAGACACGCGTACCGGAAAACCAAAGAATCAAACAGACACTCTGGGACAGAGCCCTAGATATGCCGCTTCTACACTGAGCTGCATGCAATTCTAGGGGGGCCACCACCGCTAGACCACCCCAGTCCATGGACTCCAATGATGGGGTACTCTCCGCCATGCCTGAAGATTTTGCAGACGGGCATGATGAGGAGGACGAGCTTGAGGAGAGCACACCGTTCTCCCCGACAGCCTGGATCTTTTTATCACCCTGACTGAAATACCCTCCCAACCCAACCAAGCTGGAGAAGGGACCTCTGAGTGTACCTTTTTAAATATAATACTTTTAAAACATGTAAGTGGTTTTTTAATGATTAAGTAGCCCTGAGGACTTGGGATGCATTTGTGGCCAGTACTGCTACTGGAAAAGTCTGTTAACGTGCCTGGGGATGGAGCAGAAATCCTCCAGGGACATCTCCATAAAGCTCTCCTGGAGGTACTCTAAAAGCCTTTGCAGAAGGTTTCTGGGCAGAGCAGCCTTATTCCGTCCTCCATGGTAGGACACTTTACCACACCATGATAGTAGCAAGTAATCTGGTATCATTGCATGACAAAGCCTGGCAGCGTATGGTCCCAGTGTTTGCTGGCATTCAAGCAACATCCGTTCTTTATCTCTCTGTGCTCTCCTCAGGAGAGTGATATTGTTCATGGTAACCTGGTTGAAATAGGGGAATTTAATTAAAGGGGACATTCAGATGTGGCTGTTCCTACTGGGCTGTTTGCCTGTGCCTGAAAGGAAATCCTCCCTTCAGTTAACCAAGCGGTGGCGGGGGGGGGAGGGAGGATTGGCGCTGAGCTGTTCATGTTTGGCTAGCAGGGATCTTCCCTGATACCAACCAAGTGGTGGTGGGAGGGGTAAAGCGATCATCCCAGAGAATTGGATGGGGGGGGGGGTTCGTTGGCTTCTGCTGCTGCATGTTAACATGAAAACTTACAGGGAATTAGAGTCAACCAAGGGGGTGGGTTTTCATCAAGGAGAAACAAACAGAAGTGTCACACAATACCCTGGCCAGTCAGGAAACTGGTTTCCTAAGCTTCTCTGATGCGCACCGCACCCTCCTGTGCTCTTCTAACCGCCCTGATGTCAGGCTGCGCGTATTCAGCGGCCAGGTGATTTGCATCAACCTCCCACCCCACCATAAACGTCTCCCCCTTACTCTCACAGAGATTGTGGAGCGCACAGCAAGCAGCAATAACAATGGGAATATTGGTTTCGCTGAGGTCTGAGCGAGTCAGTAAACTGCTCCAGCGCCCCTTTAAATGTCCAAATGCACATTCTACCACCATTCTGCACTTGCTCAGCCTATAGTTGAACAGCTCCTTACTACTGTCCAGGCTGCCTGTGTTCAGCTTCATGAGCCAGGGCGTTAAGGGGTAAGCTGGGTCCCCAAGGATAACTATAGGCATTTCAACATCCCCAACGGTTATTTTCTGGTCTGGGAAGTAAATCCCTTCCTGCAGCCATTTAAACAGACCAGAGTTCCTGAAGACGTGAGCTTCATCAACCTTTCCCGGCTATCCCATGCTGATGTTGGTGAAACATCCCTTGTGATCCACCAGTGCTTGCAGCACCATTGACAATTACCCCTTGCAGTTTATGTACTGGCTGCCCTGGACGTCCGGTCCCAAGATAGGGATATGTGTTACATCTATAGTCCCACCACAGTTAGGGAATCCCATTGCAGCAAAGCCATCTACTATGACCTGCACATTTCCCAGAGTCACTACCTTTGATAGCAGCAGCTCAATGATTGCATTGGCTACTTGCATCAGAGCAACCCCCACAGTAGATTTGCCCACTCCAAATTGATTACCGACTGACCCATAGCTGTCTGGCCTTGCAAGCTTCCACAGGGCTATTGCCACTTGCTTGTGAACAGTGCGGGCTGCTCTCCTCTTGGTATTCTTGCACTTCAGGGCAGGGGAAAGCAAGTCACAAAGTTCTGTGAAAGTGCCCTTGCACATGCGAAAGTTTTGGAGCCACTGGGAATCATCGCAAACCCACAACACTATGCGGTCCCACGAGTCTGTGCTTGTTTCCCGGGCCCAGAATCGGCGTTCTATGGCATGAGCCTGCCCCATTAACACCATGATCTCCAAATTGCCAGGGACTGTGGTTTTAGAGAAATCTGTGTTCATGTCCTCATCACCTCCTCGCCTGGTTTTTCAGGTGCTGGTTCTGCATAAACTGCACGATAATAGACGAAGTGTTTACAATGGTCATAACTGCTGCGGTGAGCTGAACAGGCTCCATGCTTGCCATGCTATGACATCTGCTCGGGCAATGCAGGGAAAAGGGCACGAAATGATTGTCTGCCATTGCCTTCACGGAGAGAGGGTTGACTGACGACATTTACCATAACCACCCGCAACAAATTTTTGGCCCCATCAGGCATTGGGAGCTCAGCCCAGAGTTCCAATGGGCAGTGGGGACTGCGGGAACTGTGGTATAGCTACCCACAGTGCACCGTTCAGAATGTCGACACTTGCCACGGTACTGTGGACGCACACCGCTGAATTAATGTGCTTAGTGCAGATGCATGCACTCCACTTTATACAATCTGTTCCCAGAAATCGACTTCTGTAAAATCAGAGTAATTTTCTAGTGTAGACATACCCTTAGGGAGCAGCGGGCTTTGTCTCTCTCTGTTTTGGAGTTCTTGGTGTCTACCTTGCAACCTTCCAGCAAGAGTATTTTGCGTTGTTATCGAACCTCTCTGTGTGTGTGTACTTTGAACGTAACACTGTACAAACACACAACAAAAAGAGGGTCTCTGCCCCAAAGAGCTTAAACTCTCAGTAAAAGACACGAGACCAGAGGTGGATACTGTAAGGTGACGGATCACTCCTATGCTAGACTCCAGCCAATCCATAAGCCAGAACAAGCTGTGTGACTGGCAGACCGGGTATATAAGCCTCAAAGGGGGAACAGCAGTTCACTCTGCTCAACATCACTCCAGGGCTTGGAACTCACTCCTGCCTCACAGTGGCAGTGAACTCCCCAAGCCTTAGCCTGCTCCAGACTTGCTCTTGCTCCACCCTTGTTCCTAGTCCTGTTCCAGCCTTGCTCCAACACTGCCCTGGACTCCTGATTCTGGCTCTGACCACTAGGCGTGACCATCCCCATCACAGTTTGACAGATGTCTCATGCCTCTGATCCAACTTGCACTGACCTCAGTGGATGTCAATGGGAGCTGGATCAGGTCTCTTAGTATAAGGAAACCAGTAATATCTTGCTTCATGGTAAAAATCTAAAGGATGGTTTTAACTGTACCCACTGTATTATAAAACAGCAGCAAAAAATAAATATTTTTAAAAATATCTTTTCCAAACTGGAGAGTGAGCTGGGGAAGACATCCCTTGCTTACTCTCAAAAGTGACCTGTCATGCTTTGTTTTTCTAAAAGGACAATCCCTGCAAAAACTTCAGTATATGTCATTTTACTCTGGATTTAGATGAATGTAATTGACTTTAGAATCTGGCAAGATATGTTTCCTGTGTGTTTATTGTAAATTGAGCTGGGAGCATGTGACCCAGAGGCCCTGTAATGCCAATGGGTTAAGTGTTCACAGTTCTTTACAAGCAACTCCTTTCTCAGATCTGACAAACTCACTACACTTAACATACCACTTTATTGGTATTTATCCATAAGGGTAGCAAGTAAGGGCTCTGCTGAAAGTTACATCTTCCCAAGATTCACAATTATTGCAAGACATGTGCATAGGTAGTATTTAAGGAATAATGTAACTATATTGGAAAGTATGCCTGGTGGTTTTGGAGTGCAAGTTAGTCACCAGGGAATAATGTGTCTTAGTGATGTCTCATTCAAGTGGGAGGGAGTTGTCACCCTTCCCTGGCTAGTCAGTTACATAACGTATTAATCGTCCACCATTGCAACCACACAGAAAAGTCAATGAAAAACCATCAAAAAACAGACTCTAGACATGGAAACCACATGGAGGTAAAAAGAGAGTAGAACAGACTATGAGGAAAGACAAAAGACTGATAGAGTGTATCACATGATGGGGGAAAGACTCTCTGGATCTATTCACAGAGGAGACCTCTCATTGGGCATGGGTGTTTCATGAAAGATTGGCTCCTGGTTCCTGGTGAACTCAGCCAGCTCTGAACAGGCTGAACTTTGTGGGGGGGAAACCTATGTTATTAGCTAGGGGTATGTCTACACTACGGAATAAGGTCGAATTTATAGAAGTCGGTTTTTAGAAACCGGTTTTATATATTCGAGTGTGTGTGTCCCCACAGAAGTGCATTAAGTGCATTAACTCGGCGGAGTGCTTCCACAGTACCGAGGCTAGAGTCGACTTCCGGAGCGTTGCACTGTGGGTAGCTATCCCACAGTTCCCGCAGTCTCCGCTGCCCATTGGAATTCTGGGTTGAGATCCCAATGCCTGATGGGGCTGAAACATTGTCGCGGGTGGTTCTGGGTACATATCGTCAGTCCCCCCTTCCCTCCCTCCGTGAAAGCAAGGGCAGACAATCGTTTCGCGCCTTTTTTCCTGAGTTACCTGTGCGGACACCATACCATCACAAGCATGGAGCCTGCTCAGGTAACCGTCACCGTATGTCTCCTGGGTGCTGGCAGACGCGGTACGGCATTGCTACACAGTAGCAGCAACCCATTGCCTTGTGGCAGCAGACGGTACAATACGACTGGTAGCCGTCCTCGTCATGTCCGAGGTACTCCTGCTCGCCTGTGTGAGGTCGATCAGGAGCGCCTGGGCAGACATGGGCGCAGGGACTAAATTTTTAGTGACTTGACCAGGTCATTCTCTTGAGTCCGGCAGTCAGTCCTATTGAACCGTCTTATGGTGAGCAGACAGGCAATATGTCCTTCTGCACCGTCTGCTGCCAGCCAAAGATGTAAAAGATAGATGGAGTGGATCAAAACAAGAAATAGACCAGATTTGTTTTGTACTCATTTGCCTCCTCCCCTGTCTAGGGGACTCATTCCTCTAGTCACACTGCAGTCACTCACAGAGAAGGTGCAGCGAGGTAAATCTAGCCATGTATCAATCAGAGGCCAGGCTAACCTCCTTGTTCCAATAAGAACAATAACTTAGGTGCACCATTTCTTATTGGAACCCTCCGTGAAGTCCTGCCTGAACTACTCCTTGATGTAAAGCCGCCCCCTGAAGCCAACCCTGTAAGCCGTGTCGTCAGTCGCCCCTCCCTCCGTCAGAGCAACGGTAGACAATCATTCCGTGCCTTTTTTCTGTGCGGACGCCATACCAAGGCAAGCATGGAGTCCGCTCAGCTCACTTTGGCAATTAGGAGCACATTAAACACCACACGCATTATCCAGCAGTATATGCAGCACCAGAACCTGGCAAAGCGCTACCGGGCGAGGAGGCGACGTCAGCGCGGTCACGTGAGTGATCAGGACATGGACACAGATTTCTCTGAAAGCATGGGCCCTGCCAATGCATGCATCATGGTGCTAATGGGGCAGGTTCATGCTGTGGAACGCCGATTCTGGGCTCGGGAAACAAGCACAGACTGGTGGGACCGCATAGTGTTGCAGGTCTGGGACGATTCCCAGTGGCTGCGAAACTTTCGCATGCGTAAGGGCACTTTCATGGAACTTTGTGACTTGCTTTCCCCTGCCCTGAAGCGCATGAATACCAAGATGAGAGCAGCCCTCACAGTTGAGAAGCGAGTGGCGATAGCCCTGTGGAAGCTTGCAACGCCAGACAGCTACCGGTCAGTTGGGAATCAATTTGGAGTGGGCAAATCTACTGTGGGGGCTGCTGTGATGCAAGTAGCCCACGCAATCAAAGATCTGCTGATATCAAGGGTAGTGACCCTGGGAAATGTGCAGGTCATAGTGGATGGCTTTGCTGCAATGGGATTCCCTAACTGTGGTGGGGCCATAGACGGAACCCATATCCCTATCTTGGCACCGGAGCACCAAGCCGGCGAGTACATAAACCGCAAGGGGTACTTTTCAATAGTGCTGCAAGCTCTGGTGGATCACAAGGGACGTTTCACCAACATCAACGTGGGATGGCCGGGAAAGGTACATGACGCTCGCATCTTCAGGAACTCTGGTCTGTTTCAAAAGCTTCAAGAAGGGACTTTATTCCCAGACCAGAAAATAAACTGTTGGTGATGTTGAAATGCCTATATGTATCCTTGGGGACCCAGCCTACCCCTTAATGCCATGGCTCATGAAGCCATACACAGGCAGCCTGGACAGTAGTCAGGAGCTGTTCAACTACAGGCTGAGCAAGTGCAGAATCGTGGTAGAATGTGCATTTGGACGTTTAAAGGCGCGCTGGTGCAGTTTACTGACTCGCTTAGACCTCAGCGAAACCAGTATTCCCACTGTTATTACTGCTTGCTGTGTGCTCCACAATATCTGTGAGAGTAAGGGGGAGACGTTTATAGCGGGGTGGGAGGTTGAGGCAAATCGCCTGGCTGCTGGTTACGCGCAGCCAGACACCAGGGCGGTTAGAAGAGCACAGGAGGGTGCGGTACGCATCAGAGAGGCTTTGAAAACCAGTTTCATGACTGGCCAGGCTACGGTGTGAAAGTTCTGTTTGTTTCTCCTTGATGAAACCACCCGCCCCTTGGTTCACTCTACTTCCCCGTAAGCTAACCACCCTCTCCTCCTCCCTTCGATTACCGCTTGCAGAGGCAATAAAGTCATTGTTGCTTCACATTCATGCATTCTTTATTCATTCATCACACAAATAGGGGGATGACTACCAAGGTAGCCCAGGAGGGGTGGTGGAGGAGGGAAGGAAAATGCCACACAGCACTTTAAAAGTTTACAACTTTAAAATTTATTGAATGACAGCCTTCTTTTTTTTTTGGGCAATCCTCTGTGGCGGAGTGGCTGATTGGCCGGAGGCCCCCCCACCGCGTTCTTGGGCGTCTGGGTGAGGAGGCTATGGAACTTGGGGAGGAGGGCAGGTGGTTACACAGGGGCTGTAGTGGCAGTCTGTGCTCCAGCTGCCTTTGCTGCAGCTCAACCATACACTGGAACATATTGGTTTGATCCTCCAGCAGCCTCAGCGTTGAATCCTGCCTCCTCTCATCACGCTGCCGCCACATTTGAGCTTCAGCCCTCTCTTCAGCCCGCCACTTACTCTCTTCAGCCCGCCACCTCTCCTCCTGGTCATTTTGTGCTTTCCTGCAGTCTGACATTATTTGCCTCCACGCATTCGTCTGTGCTCTGTCAGTGTGGGAGGACAGCATGAGCTCGGAGAACATTTCATCTCGAGTGCGTTTTTTTTTCTTTCTAATCTTCACTAGCCTCTGGGAAGGAGAAGATCCTGTGATCATTGAAACACATGCAGCTGGTGGAGAAAAAAAAAAGGGACAGCGGTATTTAAAAAGACACATTTTATAAAACACTGGCTACACTCTTTCAGGGTAAACCTTGCTGTTAACATTACATACATAGCACATGTGCTTTCGTTACAAGGTCGCATTTTGCCTCCCCCCACCGCGTGGCTACCCCCTCAACCCTCCCCCCTCCCTGTGGCTAACAGCGGGGAACATTTCTGTTCAGCTGCAGGCAAACAGCCCAGCAGGAATGGGCTCCTCTGAGTGTCCCCTGAAGAAAAGCACCCTATTTCAACCAGGTGACCATGGATTATATCTCACTCTCCTGAGGATAACACAGAGAGATAAAGAACGGATGTTGCTTGAACGCCAGCAAACATACACTGCAATGCTTTGTTGTACAATGATTCCCGAGTACGTGTTACTGGCCTGGAGTGGCAAAGTGTCCTACCATGAAGGACGCAATAAGTCTGCCCTCCCCAGAAACCTTTTGCAAAGGCTTTGGGAGTATATCCAGGAGAGCCGCGAATGCCAGGGCAAAGTAATCCTTTCACATGCTTGCTTTTAAACCATGTATAGTATTTTAAAAGGTACACTCACCGGAGGTCCCTTCTCCGCCTGCTGGGTCCAGGAGGCAGCCTTGGGTGGGTTCAGGGGGTACTGGCTCCAGGTCCAGGGTGAGAAACAGTTCCTGGCTGTCGGGAAAACCGGTTTCTCCGCTTGCTTGCTGTGAGCTATCTACAACCTCGTCATCATCATCATCATCTTCATCCCCAAAACCTGCTTCCGTATTGCCTCCATCTCCATTGAAGGAGTCAAACAACACGGCTGGGGTAGTGGTGGCTGAACCCCCTAAAATGGCATGCAGCTCATCATAGAAGCGGCATGTTTGGGGCTCTCACCCGCAGCGGCCGTTCGCCTCTCTGGTTTTCTGGTAGGCTTGCCTCAGCTCCTTCAGTTTCACGCGGCACTGCTTCGGGTCCCTGTTATGGCCTCTGTCCTTCATGCCCTGGGAGATTTTGACAAAGGTTTTGGCATTTTGAAAACTGGAACGGAGTTCTGATAGCACGGATTCCTCTCCCCATACAGCGATCAGATCCCGTACCTCCCGTTCGGTCCATGCTGGAGCTCTTTTGCGATTCTGAGACTCCATCATGGTCACCTCTGCTGATGAGCTCTGCATGGTCACCTGCAGCTTGCCACGCTGGCCAAACAGGAAATGAGATTCAAAAGTTCGCGGTTCTTTTCCTGTCTACCTGGCCAGTGCATCTGAGTTGAGAGTGCTGTCCAGAGCGGTCAAAATGGAGCACTCTGGGATAGCTCCCGGAGGCCAATACCGTCGAATTGTGTCCACAGTACCCCAAATTCGACCCGGCAAGGCCGATTTAAGCGCTAATCCACTTGTCAGGGGTGGAGTAAGGAAATCGATTTTAAGAGCCCTTTAAGTCGAAATAAAGGGCTTCATCGTGTGGACGGGTGCAGGTTTACATCGATTTAATGCTGCTAAATTCGACATAAAGTCCTAGTGTAGACCAGGGCTAGGAAAGGTAACTAACTCCATTAATAAGTGTATGCCCTAGTTGACATTTTATGATTTTGTTTTGTGTTATAACCATTTGTTTCCATTTCTCTCTAATTTCTAGTGGAACCTCTGTTCTTTCTTAAATAAGCTTCTCTTGGTTTATTATAGGGGCTCATAAGTGCTGTGTGGCACACAGGAGCTGTGGTTTAAGGCAGTGGTTCTCAACCAGGGGTACGCGTACCTCAGGGTACGCAGAGGTCTTCCGGGGGTACAGCAACTCATCTAGATATTTGCCTACTTTTACAACAGGCTACATAAAAAGCACTAGCGAAGTCAGTACAAACTAAAATTTCATATAGACAATGACTTGTTTATACTGCTCTATATACTATGCGCTGAAATGTAAGTACAATATTTATATTCCAATTTATTTTGTAATTATATGGTAAAAATGAGAGAAAGTAAGCATTTTTTTCAGTACTAGTGTACTGTGTCATTTTTGTATTTTTATGTCTGATTTTGTAAGCAAGTAGTTTTTAAGTGAGGTGAAACATGGGGATATGCAAGGCAAACCAGACTCCTGAAACGGCTGGAAAGATTTTCAATCCTGGAAAGGTTGAGAGCCATGAGTTTAAGATAAAACTAGTAAACTGGGTTAACTGCTCTTTGGGGCAGAGGACCTGGGATTTCTGTGAGTAGCCAGTGTCGGGGGCTGGATGTCGCAAGGGAATGCGTCAAAGGAACTCGGGGACTGGGGGGGCACCTCCTGTTAACCCGCAAGGCAAAAAACAGGGCTGGCACAGCCCAGAGGGGAGAGCTTGAGTGACTGAAAGTCTGGTGGTGTCAGGGAGCTGACACCCAGCTATCACAGGCACAGCTCCCTCTCGCTGGTGGTGGTGGTGGGGAAACAAGGTGACTCACAGGCCTGGATATCTTGAACTGCGCACTCTGCTCAAGGCTGCAAGGTTGTGGCTTTGGAACCTGTGAGCACACCATTAGGTTACTTTTCCCTAACATATGGCTGTGGAAAGCCATGAGAACATAATCTCCAAGTAATCTGCAGTGTTGAATGGATTCCATATAGCCCCCATTAATTCAGTTCAGTAACGTTCTGGGGCCTGAGTAGACCCAGGGGGAAGAAATAGAGTACCTTTAAAACTCGCCTGAAAGGAAAGACTAAGATCACCTGCATCAGCTACCTTGACCCAATGGGACTGTGTCGCTGGCAGGGGTGGGTTTGGACTTGGGCTTTCATCCTGGGGCAGAGGACAGGGAGTGCAGGAGCAGCCTTCAGTGAAAAGAGAGCTCATTCCGCCCACTGGGATTTGATCCAGCTAACTACTGCAGTGTGTTTCCCTTCTGAGTGGAGCAGTGGGACGTACCCTGACGTGGCTGTCAGTGCCAGCCTGTTCAACACACCAGGAGCTGTTCATTGGGCTAGCAGGCACTCCAGTCTCTAAGTTAATTCCATGGGCTGGCTCTTGCCTCCTTGTTGTCCCTATTGCTCACTAGAATTTCACTTCCTAACTAGGGAACATCATAGCTGTGAGATTTGATGGCAACTTTGGTGAAAGGAGAAAATATTGCAGATCCCAAATGAAAGAGCCAGAGAAGTCTTGCATAGTAATCCTACAAGACATCAACCTTGTCCTGATGGGAGTCTCGCTTGTTCAATAGGAATAGCCTTGGTATCATGCAGTCTGCAAGGAATAAGTTGCTTATCTGATTGGATGGCTTGACCGTCTCTGTAAAATATAAATTATAACAGTAATTAAAAAAATTGAATGGGCAGTGTGGGACCTCGCAGAGCTTCTGCACCTATTTCAGATTCAGGACCAGGCATAGCGTACACCTGAATTTGAATCCTTCAGGCCTTGCCAGTCACTGTAAACAGCACATATCCTAAAAGGAACAAACACAGGCAAACCCAAACAAATGTTTGCAGAATATTAGTGACGCAAAACACCCTACAGGGCTGCATGACTTCATCATGTTCATGCCTTGGTTACCCACCAGCACAACATTTGGAAATGTCACCACAGTAGTTTGTCCTGCAGAGAGGTTACTAAAGGTGGCTTTGTTGTTCATTGATTTTAAGGCTAGAAGAGACCATTATGGCCATCTCATCTGACCTCCTGCATAGCACAATCCAGCAAATCTCACCCAGTAGTTAGTGCATCAAGCCAATAACTTGTGGTTGAGCTAGAGCAATTGTGTTACATCCCTCCGTAAACATTTCATTCTCAGTTAGCAGAGAATCTTGGATTCCAGGATGTCCATGACTAGGCTGAAGTTCTAGCATAGAAGCTGGGTACCAGGGTTTTGGTCATTGGCTTGGATTGGAAAACAGCCTTTCAAAAAGAAGTCTGACCAGACATTATGAACCTATTTGGAGTGATTAGAGTCTGGCTCTTCCCCTTATATTCTGGAAAAACTGTATTTGAAACCCCTATATAGGATGTGTCATGCATAATAAAAGTCCTCATTAGAAAGTAATAACTGCACATTACAAATTAACTACCTTTCAGCACTGTTCATCAGCTCATGTAGCTCCACTGAAGCCAAAGGAGCTATTCAGCTTTACATCAGATGAGGATCTGGCCACTAATTTCTTGGCTCTCCATATTTTTGTTAATATACCAGAAGCAGTTGGATGGTCTGAAGAGCAGCATCTCATAACTAATAAATACATTAGTTTTACAGGCTGAACAATATCTCTGAAACTGTTAAATTCAAGGCTTATTAACACACCTAGAGCTTTTAAATGGCTTAATTGATTGTCTTTAAATTTGCTTTAAAACCCCACTCTGTGCAGAGAACTTGAGTGCAACATCTCAGCCTGGGATTCATCTTATTTCTTTAAAAAGGGAGTGTTGAGATGAGCTTGTCACTGAACTAGGGCACACTAGACAGCCCTCTGAATCCTGACTTGCCCTCTGTTTGCTCTGGAGGTGGGCTCCTTTGGCAGAGGACAGACTGAAATGTGGTGCATGCTACCACTCACCTGGAAGACAACACAGTTGTTTGAGAAAATGGGCAGGTCTGGAGTGTTGTCTGATTTGGGGGCCAGGGTCACAGGAAGTGGGGAAAATCCATGTTCACCTAACTTACAGGAACCTGGTCAAGCTGATTTTCACCCTGAAAGTTGGTTCTGAATCTCTGGTTTCCTCCCAGGGTAGCTTCCCTTTTTAAAAAAATTGCTCATTGCTGAAGTGCAGAAACCTTTATTCAACTTAAAACTCTGTCCAGTTTCTTGTACAGCCTTTATGTCCCATTGTAAACTGGCTCAGGCCCGTTTCTCTCAGCTATAGATTGCATGTTTTGTTCACGTCCTCTGGAGCACCTGGCATTGGCCACTGTCAGACAGGATACTGGGCTAGGTGAACCTTTGGTCTGACCCAGTGTTGCCGTTCTTATAGTCTTATGCTTGTTGTAGGGTCCCTGGACTGGAACCCAGTGTAGAGGGTGGGCCTGGGTTCCCCGGCCAGCCACTGAGAAGTGACACAGGAGCTTGGGAGATGCCAGTTGGACAGCTGGTCCAGAGAGTTACTCCAGAAGGGGAGCAGTATAGTGACCTCACTGGAGGGCTGAGTCACAAAGAAGGTGCACCCCAAGGCCTGGAGAGAGAGGGGCCACAGTGTGAGGAAGAGAGTGTCACACCTGAGTGGAGCTAATACCCAGATGCGTCCATGAGGAGGCACCACTAGTGGTGAGTCAAGCCTGTGAGAAACAGGTTTATATATCTGGAAATTTGCCCCCTCACCTTGGCAGCTTAGGCTTTGTGTAGGCAGCTTCTTTATTTGGTCCTGATGACACTTCATGCCTAGAAGCTACAGGGGTGATTTTTTTTAAGTCAGCAAAACTTTGCAGCAATTAACTGCTGTGTCTCTGTGGCTTTGCAAATCCTCTGGCATTGTCTGAATGGGAGGGAGGAGAGAGAGATGTGTTGCACTCTTGGATGGATGCCCATGGGGGCACTTCAGTGCTGGCAAGAACTAATGAGACTGCTGCAGTAGCCAGAGACTTCGGGGGCTGGGGGAGGAGAAAGTGGCTGAAAACAGAGTATTGTGACAGGGTCAGGCCAGATGGCTACAGGAAAGTGATAGAAGGCAGATATGTTAGCCCCAGGTTAAGTAGGTCCCTTTTCCCTGGGTAAGGTAACAGTGAAGGTTCCAGAACAATCAGGAACCTTCTGGAAACAATTGAGACAGACTGGCTGCCGGTGTTCTAATCAGCCTATCAAGAGGCTGCTAGAATCAATTAAGGCTGGCTAATCAGGGCACCTGAGTTTAAAAAGGACCTCACTTCAGTTTGTGGTGTGTGCGAGGAGCTGGGAGCAAGAGGCACTAGGAGCTGAACATGAGAAGGTGTACTACTGGAGAACTGAGGAGTACAAGCATTATTGGACACCAGGAGGAAGGTCCTATGGTGAGGATAAAGAAGGTCTTGGGAGGAGGCCATGGGGAAGTAGCCCAGGGAGTTGTAGCTGTCACTCAGCTGTTCCAGGTGGCACTCTACACAGCTGCATTCCACGGGGCCCTGGGCTGGAACCCAGAATAGAGGGTGGGCCTGGGTTCCCCCCCGCAAACCTCCCAACTCCTGGTCAGACACAGGAGAAGTTGACCTGGACTCTGGGTTCACAAAAACGGCCAAACTGAGGGCTGCCATGAATCTCCGAGGCGAGCAAATCCACCAGTAAGCACAAGACCCACCAAGGTAGAGGAGGAACTTTGTCACAGTATATTAAGCTGACCTTTTAGGGGCTATTGGAAAAAGTACCCAGCTAATTTTTTCATACACACATGCACCCACAGCTTTGGAGTGCATCCATTCTGAGCCTCCAATGGCAATTTGCCCTCTTCTTTATCTCTCTTCAGGGTGTGCTCTGAGTTCTCTTTGAGTTCATCTGAGCTTTTATGAAATGGGGTTGGAGGGAAAAGTAGCTAAAGCAGAGAACAGTTGGGATTATTTTTTTCAACATGCATTACTTTGCACTTAGCATTGAAATTCATCTGCCATTGTGTTGTCCAGTCACCCAGTTTTGTGAGATCCCTTTGTAACTCCTCACAGTCAGCTTTGGACTTAGCTGTATTGAGTCATTTTGTGTTACCTGCAAATTTTGTCACCTCACTGTTCTTACAAGGGTGTTAAATTTAATTACATTATGATTGCTGTTTACTGAGTGGGAGCAAGTCTGAAGTGGAGCGTCTCTTGAACCAGATGCTGTGCTCCACTTCAGACTAAATCAAGAATTAAATCCCCACCCACCCACCCACCCCCGGTTGTGAGTTTCAGGACAAGCTGCTCCAAGAAGCAGTCATTTCATGTGTTTAGAAATTTTATCTCTGCAAAAAGCTCTAGCACTGGTATGTTTGTGGGACACAATGTGAGAGGCCACCTGAACTGAAATGCAAACAAATGTTCAGGAAGGAATTTTCCTGTGCCCACTCTGTTCTAACTTATACTTCAGTTTTGTCAACCTGACTCAAATGCTGGTAGATCTGTGCACTGGGTTTGCCCAGTGTCAGGATTCTGAAACAATGGCAACCCTAATTCTTGGCAAGGGTTGACCTGGTACATCTCAGAGGTCGCTGTTCCAGTCTTTGCAGACTGTCAAAGGGCAATGCCGACTTTTGACATCAGAAGTAGCCCAGGATGGTTTCCTGCTGTCAACATTGTCACTGGTTGCTAGCAGTGGGGCGGGCTTCCTTTTAAGAAGGGAATCCCTAACATTGCTATGTGTGTGGGGGAGAGATTGGGCCATGGATGGGGGGCTAGCTGGTTTAGATTTATTCCAGATAAAATGGAGGGGAGCAATTGGAGGATATGGCACCAGTAATTTCTGCCCGTTTCATCGGAAGGTGCACATCCACCATGTGTGGGTCAGCGACATCATTACATCTGGGGACCTGGTTAGACTCCCAGCTACTACCAGTAGCCACAGCCAGGTTGGCTTTTATTGTTGTTTCTGATCTATATAATCGTAGCACCTAGGAGTCCCAGTCATGGACTGGACCCCATTGAGCTAGGCACTTTGCTCCCCAGTTGGCAGCCAGATGGTAGGCACCATCACTTTTGGATGCAGATGGTGCCACTGTTACACACCATGTCTTTGTTACCTTGAGATTAGACCACCGGAAACATGCTCCACTTGGGGCCACATCTTAAAGCCATCTGGACGTTGCAGAATTTGCCAACGTGCTTGTTAAGTGGCGCATCCGTCGGTGCAGGCATGTTAAACCTGGGCTCTGCGATCTGCCTGTTGATTTCCAGGTTGACTTTAAAATGATACTTTTGACCGTTTATAAAGCACTGGATGGCCTGAAACATGCCTCACCCTGATGGCAGTACCTCCCGGGGAGGGCAGCAGAGCCTGTGTTGATATAAGAGTGGGGAGGATGCTAGCCATGTCCCCGTTAGCACCCTGGATCTTTGTCCTTGCCTGCCCTCTTTCTGTGTCTGTCAACGTTTGTTACCCTTCAGATGCTCCCCACCAGTAAGGAGACGAGAGTGATGGAAGGCTGGGAAGGAGGTGACTCAGGAGATCCTGTGGAGGGATATACATTAAACTTTTGGTCTATTTATGCTGTTATGGTCTGGGGTAGACGACAGCTTGTTTATTTTAAGAAAAAACAAGGAGGAATCCTTGTGGCAGCTTAGAGACTAACAAATTCATCTGGGCATAAGCTTTCGTGGGCTAAAACCCACTTCATCAGATGCATGGAGTGGAAAATACTGTAGAGAGGTATAAACACACAGCATATGAAAAGATGGGAGTTCCCTTACCAAGTGGGGGGGGGGAGGGTCAGTGCTAAACAGTCAACAAGAAGGTGTGAGTATCAGCAGGAGGAGAATTAGTTTTTGTAGTGACAATGTTTGAAATGGGCCACCTTGATTACACTGAACTCATTAGCACTAAAGTGATTTTTTTTCCTCCCTTCTTGTCAACAGTTGAGAATAGCCTACTTCCACCTTAATTGAATTGGCTCATTAGCACTGACCCCCCAGTTTGGTAAGGCAATTCCCATCTTTTCATATGCTGTGTAATTATACCGCCCTACTGTATTTTCCACTCCCTGCATCTGATGAAGTGGGTTTTAGCCCACGAAAGCTTATGCCCAAATAAATTTGCTAGTCTCTAAGGTGCGACAAGGACTCCTCGTTGTTTTTGCTGATACAGACTAACACAGCTACCACTCTGAAACTTGTCTTTGTTAAGATATTACCATCTTCTTTGGCTAGAGTGACAGAAATTGAGAGATGGGTGAATAGATGTTTTGTTTACTGACCTTGTCTGTAATTTTTCTGCGGTTGGGATGCTTTTTTGATTAGTTTAAAGAGAAATTGTCTTTGACTGTTGTTCAGAATCCCTAGGCCTTTAGCAAGGGAGTGGGTGCTTTACAAATAAAGCTGCTATTGTAATTATTATTAAAATGTTAGTGCTTGGCACTCTCCCAGAGAGATCCAGAACAATCCGTTTATCTTAAAACTGAGGCTCTGGGAGGGAATTCCAGTTTTTCTAGCTCTAGAATTCACAAGACACTTCCCTGTTTATGCCCAAGGCAGTGAAGCTGAACAGAAACCTCCCAACTTCAGTCTGCTAGCAAAAGGTCTTGATCCTTGGAAGATTTGCATGTATTCAATAAGGACAAATGCAAAGTACTCCTCTTAGGAAGGAACAATCAGTGGCACACAAACAAAATGGGAAACGACTGCCTAGGAAGGAGTACTGCGGAAAGGGATCTGGGTGTCATAGTGGATCACAAGCTAAATATGAGTCAACAGTATAACATTGTTGCAAAAAAAGCAAACCTCATTCTGGGATATATTAGCAGAAGCATGACCAATCAGAGGTGGGGCCCAGGAGGGCCATTTGGCCTGGGCCTCAGGCTCAAAAGGGGCCTCAAATTTAGACACTTGTTAATTTTTTGGCATTTGATAAGTTTCACAACTTGCTTTTATGCATGTCCCTATCGGACCAAAATGTGACACTCTCAGCTTTAGAGAGGCAAATTTAAGCAAATAAGAGATGTGATTTGGTAAAAGACACCATTTTTTTGTTAACTGATATAGATTTTGTTAGAGTTAAAAATGTTAATCAATATTAATAAAAATATATCGGTTCTGATGGCACAAGATTAGACCATGTGTTGTCATTTTTAATTTTTATTATGACTAGGGGCCTCAAAAGCTGGAAGTGGCCCGGGCCTCTCTGGACCTCTGAGAAGGCCTGAGCAGTAGTATTGTAAGCAAGACACAAGAAGCAATTCTTCCGCTCTACTCCACACTGATTAGGCCTCAACTGGAGTATTGTCCAGTTCTGGGCGCCACATTTCAGGAAAGATGTGGACAAATTGGAGAAAGTCCAGAGAAGAGCAACAGAAATGATTAAAGGTCTAAAAAACATGATCTGTGAGGGAAGATTGAAAAAATTGGGTTTGTTTAGTCTGGAGAAGAGAAGACTGAGGGGGGACATGATCACTGTTTTCAAGTACATAAAAGGTTGTTACAAGGAGGAGGGAGAAAAATTGTTCTTAACCTCTGAGGCTAGGACAAGAAGCAATGGGCTTAAACTGCAGCGAGGGTGGTTTAGGTTAGGCATTAGGAAAAACTTCCTAACTGTCAGGGTGGTTAAGCACTGGAATAAATTGCATAGGGAGGTTGTGGAATCTCCATCATTGGGGATTTTTAAGAGCAGGTTGGACAAACACCTGTCGGGGATGGTCTAGATAATACTTAGTCCTGCCCTGAGTGCAGGGGACTGGACTAGATGACCTCTCAAGGTCCCATCCAGTTCTATGATTGTTATGTTTCAGAGTAGCAGCCGTGTTAGTCTGTATCCACAAAAAGAAAAGGAGTACTTGTGGCACCTTAGAGACTAATGCATCCGATGAAGTGAGCTGTAGTTCGCGAAAGCTTATGCTCAAATAAATTGGTTAGTCTCTAAGGTGCCACAAGTACTCTTATTCTTTTTATGATTGTTATGTAAGCTTGGAAACTGTCAGGAATTGATGTTCTAATGCTGAGACCTCCAAAGCAGCCTATGGGATTTGGATGCCCCATCTCCATTTAAAAGAATCGGGCATCCAAATCCCTTAAGAGACTTAAAGGGGCAAGTCAGAGATCAGACAAGCTGCTTAGCTTTCTTCTCGCCCCATTCCTAGTGCATAACAAACATTCAATGGGACCAATTTTGCCACCATAACTCAAAGCAATGGCCTTGCTCACAGGGTAAGGTGCGACTTCACAGGAATAAGGATGGCAGAATCTGTCTCAGTATTATTTAAGGGTTGTCAGCATGGCTAGGTCCCAAATTTGTGCTGCTTTTTATTTTTTTTCTCATCAGTTTTCATATAGAAAGACGTATGGGAATGCTCTCAAAACAGCTTATTTAATGGTCTCCCCCATCCCATCTGTCAAGAGGAACCCTACAATAACAAAGGAATGAGAGGTAGGCTTTCAGGAAGAAAACAACCCCCTCCCCCTTCCAGCTTCTAAACAAGGATTTGAAAGAATGATGGTCAGAACAGTCCAACCCCAGGGGGCTGTTCCCCCTTCTCCCGGATTATCCTTTCTGGAGGAGCTGCAGTGTCTTTGGAACGAGTGCTTTCTCCCTGTTGTATGCTTTGCAGGTGCATTGCCTTTTTCCTAACCTCCGACTTACTCAGCATGCAATACAGCATCAGAAGGACTTATGAGCAGTAACCCTTTCAGTCCTGGGGGGAGACAGCCCTGCTGTTTGTGCTGTTGCATCTCAATAACCCCAACTGCCAGTCTCTAGGGTTAACAGCCTAGCATGAAATTGACTGGCAGTGAGTAGGCGAAGAAGGAAATGCTGGATATACCATGCAGAGAAGGGAAAATAGTGCCCTCCTATTTAATCACGACATCAGCAATTAGTTAATCAAAACTGGCCAATGAAGTGTGCCAGATGCAACCCTCCCTGCCCTCTTTCTCTAGCTCCTTACTGCGATGCACACTGCATTGCTTATCAGTCTTGCACCTGCACTGCTGCAGGCTAGGTCTTCACATAAAGCAAAAGGGAGTGCTCAGAAATGAAATCACTCCTAAATCTAGCCCCAGCAATTCATTTTTTCCCCAAGTATCAGAGGGGCAGCCGTGTTAGTCTGTATCCACAAAAACAACAAGGAGTCCAGTGACACCTTAAAGACTAACAGATTTATTTGGGCATAAGCTTTCGTGGGTAAGAAGTGTGTGGTTTTTGTTTTTGTTTTTTTTTTTTACCCACTAAAGCTTATGCCCAAATAAATCTGTTAGTCTTAAAGGTGCCAACTCCTCGTTTTTTTTTCCCCACTATGCTTCTTGCAGGCGGAATTTAAACCTTTTCAGCTGCAATCCAATGTCCTTTTCTATAAAGAAAAGTAAGCAGGATTGCATTGCTGGCTTTATTTTGGTATTGCTGGTCTCCACCTGTGCATATTTGGGAAGTCGCTCTTTAAATTGTAAATGGCTAAAAGATTAAAGCCTTTGACTCTGCTTGATTGCAGACTTAAGCCCAGGAAGAGAGCTATAGTGTATTGCACTGGACCTTCAAGTCCAACAGACCCCTCTCCCTCGATGGTAAAACGCAACAATTGGCTTTTCAGTAGTTTTGTTCTTTCCACTGAGAGGTCCCAACAGGGAGTGCAGGACCATTGCTCATATTCTCAAGGATTCTTACATGCAAGGACCTACAGGGTTACACACTATTATCTGTGTTAGGTATGTGCATAGAGCCATCAGGGGAGATGGCAAGAGACTTTTATGAATTTGTTCATTATAGAATCATAGCATTAGAAGGAACCGCAAGGGTCATCTAGTCTAAACCCTGCCAAGATGCAGGATTTGTTGTATCTAAACCATCAGCGACAGATGAAAACCTGCAGTGAAGGAGCTTCCACAACCTCGCTAGGCAGTCTGTTCCATTGTCCTACTGTTCTTACAGTTAGGAAGATTTTTCCTGAGATTTAATCTAAATCTGCTTTGCTGTAGTTTAAACCCATTGCCTCTTCGCCTGCCCTCTGTGGCAAGAGAACAACTTTTCTCCATCTTTTTTATGGCATCCTTTCAAGTATTTCATAGAATCATAGAATCATAGAATATCAGGGTTGGAAGGGACCCCAGAAGGTCATCTAGTCCAACCCCCTGCTCAAAGCAGGACCAATTCCCAGTTAAATCATCCCAGCCAGGGCTTTGTCAAGCCTGACCTTAAAAACCTCTAAGGAAGGAGATTCTACCACCTCCCTAGGTAACGCATTCCAGTGTTTCACCACCCTCTTAGTGAAAAAGCTTTTCCTCATATCCAATCTAAACCTCCCCCATTGCAACTTGAGACCATTACTCCTCGTTCTGTCATCTGCTACCATTGAGAACAGTCTAGAGCCATCCTCTTTGGAACCCCCTTTCAGGTAGTTGAAAGCAGCTATCAAATCCCCCCTCATTCTTCTCTTCTGCAGACTAAACAATCCCAGCTCCCTCAGCCTCTCCTCATAAGTCATGTGCTCTAGACCCCTAATCATTTTTGTTGCCCTTCGCTGGACTCTCTCCAATTTATCCACATCCTTCTTGTAGTGTGGGGCCCAAAACTGGACACAGTACTCCAGATGAGGCCTCACCAGTGTCGAATAGAGGGGAACGATCACGTCCCTCGATCTGCTCGCTATGCTCCTACTTATACATCCCAAAATGCCATTGGCCTTCTTGGCAACAAGGGCACACTGCTGACTCATATCCAGCTTCTCGTCCACTGTCACCCCTAGGTCCTTTTCCGCAGAACTGCTGCCTAGCCATTCGGTCCCTAGTCTGTAGCGGTGCATTGGATTCTTCCATCCTAAGTGCAGGACCCTGCACTTATCCTTATTGAACCTCATCAGATTTCTTTTGGCCCAATCCTCCAATTTGTCTAGGTCCTTCTGTATCCTATCCCTCCCCTCCAGCATATCTACCACTCCTCCCAGTTTAGTATCATCCGCAAATTTGCTGAGAGTGCAATCCACACCATCCTCCAGATCATTTATGAAGATATTGAACAAAACCGGCCCCAGGACCGACCCCTGGGGCACTCCACTTGACACCGGCTGCCAACTAGACATGGAGCCATTGATCACTACCCGTTGAGCCCGACAATCTAGCCAGCTTTCTACCCACCTTATAGTGCATTCATCCAGCCCATACTTCCTTAACTTGCTGACAAGAATACTGTGGGAGACCGTGTCAAAAGCTTTGCTAAAGTCAAGAAACAATACATCCACTGCTTTCCCTTCATCCACAGAACCAGTAATCTCATCATAAAAGGCGATTAGATTAGTCAGGCATGACCTTCCCTTGGTGAATCCATGCTGACTGTTCCTGATCACTTTCCTCTCATGTAAGTGCTTCAGGATTGATTCTTTGAAGATGGCTGTCATGTCCCCCCTTAATCTCCTCTCTTCCAAACTAAACATACCCAGTTCCTTCAGCCTTTGCTCATATGGCTTTTGTTCCATCCCTTTGATCATCTTTGTCACTCACCTCTGGATCCTTTTCAGTTTCTCTACATCCTTTCTATGCAGCGGTGACCAAAATTGGACATAGTACTCCTGCTCGGTGCTGGTTAGGCCTCAGCTGAGCGGTACTATCACCTCTCTTGACTTGCATGTTATGCCTCTGTTAATGCAACCTAAAAGTGCATTTGTTTTTTTCACACCAGCTTCGCATTGCTGACTCACGTGGAGGTTGTGATCCACCACAATTCCCAGATCCTTCTCAGCAGTACTGCTGCCAAGCCCATTATCCCCCACTCTGTATTTGTGTATTTGGTTTTTCTTCCCTAAGTGTAGCACCTAACATTTATCTTTGCTGAATTTCATTGTGTTGTCTATAGCACACTTCTCCAATTGATCAAGATCCCGCTGAATCTTAGCTCTATCCTCCAAAGTGCTTGCAACCCCCTCCCAGCTTTGTCTCATCTGCAGATTTGATCAGTGTTTTCTCTATTCCTTACATCCAGGTCAATAATAAAGAAGTTAAACAACACTGGACCCAGAACAGATCCCTATGGAACCCCACTTGAGACCTCCCACCTATCTGACATCATTCCATTCATAGTTATTCTTTGTGGTTGTTTAACCAATTATGTATCTACTTAATGGTAGTTCTGCCAAGCACACATTTCTCCAGCTTACTTATCAGAATGTCATGTGAGACTGCGTCAAAAGCCTGGCTGAAGTCCAGGTATATGATGTCCACTGCATTTCCCCCTGTCCACCAAACCAGTTACCCTGTCAAAGAAGGACATCAGGCTGGTTTGGCATGGTTGGCTCTTAGTAAATCCATGGTGGCTGCTAGCGATTACCCCGCCATCCTCCAGGTATTCGCAAATGGAGTGTTTTATACATTGCTGTAATAGCTTTCCAGGTATCAAAGTCAGGCTGGCTGGTCTGTAGTTTTCCAACTCCTCCTTTCTCCCCCTTTCTAAAGATGGGCACTACACTAGCCCTTCTCCAGTCTTCCACGATCTTTCCTGTCATCCATGAATTTGCAAATACTATTGCCAGTGAGTCTGAGATTCCTTCAGTACTCTCAGGTGAATAGCATCAGGCCCTGCTGATTTGAATTCATTCAAATTGGTCAGAAGATCTGACATGTTCTTTACTTATCCCGAGCTGCATCCCTTCCCCTTCATTGTCTATGATAACTTTTCTAGTCATCTGGTCATATGTTGTTTTTTGTGTGAAGACTGAGGCAGAGCTGCTCAATGCCTACTTTGCTTTTCTAACATCTTCTGTTACCAGCTCATCTTCTTCACAGAGCAGTGGACCATACCATCCCTGATCTTTCTTTTTTGTCTGACGTATTTGAAGAACCCTTTCTTGTTGTCTCTAACATTCCTAGCCAACTGTAACTCATTCTTTGCCTGGGCTTTCCTGATTTTGTCGCTACATGGACAAAATCCATGGAAGAATTAGGTAAAATTCTTCCACCATCTCATTCAAACATTTCAGCCTAGGAATTATTTGGGAGCTTCAACTGTTTGTGTTCACGAGTTATTGCTCACACTGTGTGATTAGTTATGTTGGTCACATGGTATTGTTCCTTTTCCCTGACTGGATGACTGAAATTGCTGTAAACAGGAGTATGGCTAGAACAAGTCACTTCCACTCTGAGCTTTCATGTGAATATGTATTAGGGCAAGTAACAAACCCACTTGTCTGACCTGGTCCATGAAGATTTGTTTGTTCAGACATACCACTGAAGTAGTTTCAAGAGTTTTTTGTTTGAATTGTCATCCCTCTGCCAAATGAGAGCAACGCCATAAGAATGGTCATGATGGGTCAGACCAATGGTCCATCTAGCCCAGTATCCTATCTGACAACACTGGCCAGTGCCAGGCGCTCTGGAGGGAATGAACAGAACAGGTAATCATGGAGTGATTCATCCACTCCCAAGTACTGACAATCAGAGGCTATGGGACACCCAGAGCATGGGGTTGCATCCATTTGACTAATAGCCACTGATGGACCTAGCCTCTATGAACGTATCTAATTCTTTTTTTAACCCCACTATACTTTTGACCTTCACAACTTCCCCTGGCAATGAGTTCTACAGGTTGACTGTGCATTGTATGAAGAAGTACTTCCTTATGTTTGTTTTAAACCTGCTGCCTAGTAATTTCATTAGGGGACCCCTGGTTCATGTGTTATGTGTAGGGGTAAATAACGTTTCCTTATTCACTTTCTCCACACCATTCATGATTTTATAGACCTCTTATCACATCCCCTCTTAGTTGTGTCTTTTCCAAGCTGAAAATTCTCAGTCTTTTTGATCTCTACTCAGATGGAAGCTGTGTATTCAAGGTGTGGGCATACCATGGATTTATGCCAGCATTATGATATTTTCTGTATTATTATTTATCCCTTTCCTAATTTCTAAAATTCTGTTAGCTTTTTTGACTGCTGCTGCACATTCAGCGGATGTTTTCAGAATAATATCCACAATGACCCCAAGATCTTTCTTGAGCGGTAATGGTAATTTAGATCCCTTCGTTTTCTATGGGATTGGGATAGTTGGGATTGTGGTTTCCAAAGTGCATTACTTTGCATTGATCAACATGGAATTTCATCGGCCATTTTGTTGCCCAGGTGCCCAGTTTTTGAGAACCCTTTGTAGCTCTTAATTAAATGCAGAGCAAACTTCAATCTTGAGTAATTTTGTACCATCTGTAAATTTTGCCACCTCACTGGTTACGCTTTTTTTCCAGATCATTTGTGAATATGTTGAACAGCATAGGTGCCAATACAGATTCCTGGGAGACACAGCTCCATTATAAAAATTGACCATGTATTCCTACCCTTTCTTTCCTGTCTTTTAATTAGTTATTGATCCATGAGAGGACCTTCCATCTTATCCCATGACTACTTACTTTGCTTAAGAGCCTTTGGTGAGGGACCTTGTCAAAGGCTTTCTGAAAGTCCACGTACACTATATCCACTGGTTCACGCTTGTCTGCATGTTTTGACCCCCCTAAAAGAATTCTAATAGATTGGTGAGGCATGATTTCCCTGTGTGTCTGTTCTCATTGTAGGAGAAATCAGTGATGTGAAGTCAAGTATATTTTTATTGTAACTTGTTTGTTTACACTATGTATACCATTTCTGGAACAGAGATGCTCCTAAACATCATGCAGGCAGTCCTCTGTTTCGGGAATCTCTGCCTGAACACCAATGCCTGAGTTCTCAGGGAGGAATACTGCCCCAATAATTGACTCTAGTTAGAAAGATTAAGGCAGAGGGAAAACTCTGTTGCTCTTTGCAACAGCTTCCCCACTGAAACTGCATCACAAAACTAACAATATATGATTTCTTTGAGGACTCTATGCTGTTCACACACAGAGAAAAGAAGTTCAGCCTGTAGAAGTATGTGTAACTGTTGTCATCTGGTGGCACCTTCCAGAAGAGGGTGACCAATTACAGAACAATTTCTTGTGATTGCCCAGATCTGCTTGGTACTCTGTCACTGTTGGAAATGAAATCTGGATTAAAGTGTAATATGGGCAAACTTCAAGGGTTGGAATTTTTGGTCTACAGTTGAATAAGATCCTCAAACTGCTTAAATTTCTTGAATCTGCAAAATTTATAGATTCCAAGGCCAGAAGGGACCATTGCAATCATAGAACTTCCCCCAAATAATTCCTAGGGCAGGTCTTTGAGAAAAACATCCAATCCTGATTTTAAAATTGTCAATGACTGAGAATCCACTATGATTCTTGGTAAATTGTTCAAATGGTTAATTACTTTCAGTGTTAAAAATGTATGCCTTATTGCCAGTCTGATTCTAGTTTCAACTTCCAGATATTGAATCATGTTACATCTTTCTCTGCTAGACTGAAGAGCCCATTATTAAATATTTGTTTCCCATATAGGTACTTATAGACTGTAATCTAGTGACTCCTTAACCTTCTCTTTGTTAAGCTAAATTGATTGAGCTCTTTGAATCTGTCAGTATATGGCATGTTTTCTAATCCTTTAAGTATTCTTATGGCTCTTCTCTGACACTGGACCCAGTATTCCAGCAGTGGTTGTACCAGAGCCAAATACAGCAGTCAAATCTCTTTACTCTTCCTGAAAAAGATTCCCCCAAATCTTTTTCAGAGTTGCTGCTTCCCAGGATATACCCCTCCCCCTTTGTGTATGTAGCACCTAAATTGCATTGCAGACTCCTAAGAACATCTTTCTAATAGTATTCGGGGATTTCATTATGCAGTGTAGGCTGGAACCTAGCCGTTCAGAGGTAGGCATAATTGCAAAATGTAGCTGGAAGTTTTCATCAAAATTTTCATAAGGAGCAAGTGAGCCAAACTCTTTTTTTTTTTTTTTTTTTTTAACCTCAAACTGTTTTTGGTTTAGGCTTGAGTGCAGGTTTAGGGAGATTCTTATTATCCCACCCCTAATTAATATTTGTCTTAGATCACAGGTGTAGTAAACTAGCTAGTTCTTCTGAAAATTATTGTCAATATCTGATCATGTGAGTCAAGGAACTAGAACAGCTACAGGTCTGCCAGTTATGGCATTAGAAATATGCAATATGGGTGAAAGGAGGATTAATATCACAAGGACTACTTAAAGTCAAAGGGCTCCCCTTACTGCATAGAATGCAGTGTGGCCTAATGGATAAAGCACTGGATTGGGACTGAGGAGACCTGGGTTCTAGTTTCATCTCTGACCCTGGCCTGCTGGATGACCATGGGTAAGTCACTGCTCTGTGCCTCAGTTCCCCAGCTCTTAAATGGAGATGATAATACTGACCTCTACTGTAAAGTGCTTTTGAGATCTGATAAGTGCTCCATAAGAGTTTGGTGGTATAATAATAATTCCCATCTTTTCTTTTAACTCCTAGAATGCTGAGTGGCCAGTGTTTTCCTATATTCGATGTCCTAGCTCAGCTACTTTCCATTCTGGTATCTAGCAGGATTGATGAAAATTACTATGGACGTGCCTAAGCGGCTGGTTTTTCAGAATTTCCTGATGGTAACTCTTAGCATAAAACAGTAAATGGCAGCTTCCCAGGACCCTGTAAAATGAAAGCTCTAGCAAAAGAGAGGAGCATATGGATCTCATCCAGATAGCAAGAGCTCTGGAGCAAGGGCCAGGCTAATAAAAGGAGCATTTTTACTGCGCCATTTGCAATTTGATTTTCAATTGCAGGCAGTTTTAAAACTGGAGCGAAATGAGATCAGGCGAGAACGGTGCCCTGCTGAAGGCATGTATTATTACTGTTTGTTTATTACATGACTGTTTATTATTTGTAGAACTGTAGCGCCTCCGAGCCTACAGTCCTGGACCACGACCCTGTTGTGCTAAGTGCTGTACAGACACTGGCTGAGATTTTCAAAGCCGCGGAAGGGATTTGGATGCTTAGGTCCCATTTTCTCATTCTTATAACCTTAACATGTCAAGCAGACCAAGAGGAGTTGGCTTCTGCAGGTAATTTCCTTGTGCCAAGAAATGATGAGCAATAGATCTCATTTCAGCTACATTCTGAAATGTCTGTCCATTTGAAACCTGCAAAAGAGGAAAAAAAACCCACCTTCACGTAATAGATTTTGTAATATTTTAGGGCATGTTTTTTTAAATCTAACACTCTTTTCATCCCCAGGGAAATCATGTTACCCCAAATTATATGGGGTTCCTTATGAACATTTATAGCAATGACTATATGTTGAAGGTGAGAATGTTTCATCCAAGAGAAAGGTGTTCCTAGCAGAATACAAATACAGTCCTACAGACAGCTCATCTCTCTCTGTTTTATTTTGTGACTCAGAGGATGCATGGCACATGGAGAATCTCTCTGAATGAAAATGTATGGAAATCTATGCACAGCTTCTGGGCTTCCATTCTCCGGGGGTTGGAGCTTGGCAAACCACCTGCTGTATTTTGATTTGAATTTTGTTTTCACCAAAGTGAGACTGATCTCCAGTGTGATTTTACTGGGGTGAGGATTAAGCCAGGAGGGCCGGCTCTACTGTTTTTGCCCCCCCAAGCAGTGCACTGAATTGCCGCCACCGCGAGCAGCTGAAGAGATGGGAATTGCCGCCGTGGGCGCTGAAGATAGAGGCTGCCGCAGAACACCCTCACGGCACACGGACTGCTGCCCCTTTCAGATTGACGCCCCAAGCACCTGCTTGGAATGCTGGTGCCTGGAGCCGGCCCTGTAAGCCAGGCAAAATAGCAGGACACCCTGTTTTTGTTAGTGGTTTCAATCTGAAACCCCCAGGAGATAGATTGGGTTTGCCTGAAATGGAGCCCAGGCTCAACAGGTTTTTGAACCTGGTCCATCTTTCAGGACTGTAGCTATATGCAAAAAAAAATTGGTACAGTGACTCACTATGGCAGTATCTGACCAGTTGCCTTGACACATGATTTCTGCTGGAAACAATCGTTCCAAGGTGAACCGATCCCTCGTGAGATCATTGACAGGATAGCTCAATGATTGATTGGGACGCTGATCGTGGTAACCAGATCTTTAAAGGTTTGGATCCAAATGTTCAGACGCTTCTCTGTACCTTCAACTGATACAGACCACGGAGTCCTCAGCACTGAGCTAGAAACTCTTCCTGCTTCCGGTCAGGCCAGAAAGTGTGGGAAAATGTCTGTCTTGCAGCTTTCCAGCACTTCTGGTCCATGCCAGGAACAGGAAACTTAGGCCCAACTGGAAAGAGATGCTGCCCAGGCTTCTGAACCTTAGTGGAGATTTGGATTCCTGATTCGGGCAATGGCAGGGATCAGTCGCTCTGGGGATCAGTTCTTTCATCTTAGCCAAAGTGGCTCATCCAGCCCTACAAACAAGTTGTGCTGTAGGACTAGCATGAGTTCCTTAGTTGGGGTTGGTCCTGCTTTGAGCAGCGGGTTGGACTAGATGACCTCCTGAGGTCCCTTCCAACCCTGATATTCTATGATTCTATCTGGGAGGCCTATTTGCAGGCAGCTCTTCCAGGTAAGCAGTAACAGAGAGCGTCTTACTCTATTGTTTCTTTTCTGGATCACTGAGTGCTGGGGACTGCTGGTGTTGCTCATACCGTTATCAGCACTAGCAGTCCAGTCGCAGTGTATTAGCAAGGGAGATGCCCCTGAAGACAGAGTTTTTAAATCAGTTTCTGTTCTTTCCCTTCCTCTTGCTGTTCACCTGTCCACCCCCACCCCTCCTTCCCCCTTCCCCAGAGTCTCTCCCCAGGGGCAGCGAAGGGCAGATTCTGAAATGCTGACTGTGAAACTTCTTGAAAGCTGGCTCTGCAGCCCTCCAAGTGAAATAGACAAATGCCAAACTGTGGCTCAAATTACCTGCCAGAGCAAAGTCAAATGCCACAGGCGGGGACCACTCTGACCGGGCTGCTGCTAGCTGAGATTTGCTTTTGGTGAGCAGCCAGTGAGCTGCCAGTTCAAGGGGGGAAATAGCTTTATTCAACTTCAGGCTCTGAATTCTGCATTCTGTATAAGCAGAGGGGATGAAATCCTGGCCCCATTAAAGTTGATGGCAAAATTCCCATGGACTTCAGCAGGGCCATCCCGGGTTCCATCCCTGGTATCTTTCAAGTGTCGCCCTGAGTCACACGCGTGATGGCTGTGGCAGCTAGAAATGGAAAGCTGCCAAGGTGCGCATCTGAAAGGAAACAGTCAGATGAAAACTGAAGTGTGATAAGATCAGTGAGGTCAGACTAGATAATTATAATGGCCCCCTTCTGGCCCTACAATCTATTAATCTATCTCCTGGCAAAGGCCTCTTGCCCTAGGTGGCCAAACGGGAATTTCCTGGCTGTGTGAGTTTCAGTGAGACCTTTCATGTTCTTTTACCATAGTCTTGGGTATGTGTTTAGGGTGACCAGATGCCCGGGCGAAAAGGGGACCTGACAATGTCCAGTCAGATCAACTGACTGGATACTCAAAGTCTGGTTACTGTGGGCAGGGGAAGTGGGGAGGAGCCGAGTCATCACCTGCACCATCCCCTACTCAGCCGGGGTTGCCTCCTACCTGCATCAGGCAGCTGCAGCTCCCAGATCCAGTTCTGCAGGTGAGTCCCTCCCGACCCAGGTAGGGGAGAGCAAGGGGAAAGAGTGAGTGACAGGAGGAGAGGGGAAGAGGAATGAATGGGGGTGGGGCCTTTGGGAAAGAGGTGGAGCAGGGGTGTGGCCTCAGGGGAGAAGAGGCACGGTGAGGGAGGTTCCAGCACTCCTGCTGGAGTGTCCATTTTTTAAATATTACAAAGTTGGCAACCCTATCTCTATTATACTGCAGAGCTTCACTTATCCATACTAAGAAGGCACGTGGACTGAGACAATACAAAGCTGTGAAGATTTACTTCTTTCCCAGCCCAGCGAGGAAACATGCCAACGATTGGCAGGAGTTGGTTTCCAATCAGCTACCACATGCCTCTAGGTCCAGGGGCTGTGAGACTGAATCCTTGTACCAGGGGACTGGAGGAGGCAGGGTGCCAAACAGGGAAATGAGGGAATGTAGAAATGAATGCCAGAACCCCTCGGTCTGTTCAAAGTGTGGGTTCCTGAGGAAAGCTGAGCCTGGACTGTTTGGGTTTTGATGGCATTCACTCTGCTGCCTTTCCGTGAGGCCTTTGAACAGAGCAACTTTGAGGAGAACAAATTAATTTTCTTTCCTCCTCTGGGAGCTACTTTAAATCTCATGTGCATTGTACAGAATACAGTGGGTGTATTGTTCCATCCTGCCCTGAGGGAAAATGACAGAACCTTTTATAAATCCTAGCGCGTTCTTTCATGTGCAGTCTGCGATTGGCCATTTCTAAGTGAAGAAATAATCCTTGCAACAAACATTCTTTGGTCCAAAGCAGCTGCTTGGGACATAATTCTTCAAAAGTAGCCATTGTGCTGGAGGTCTCTGTGCTAATGGAAAGTGGGTTAGATGTTCTGCCTGGGGATGCAGCTCCCTTGATTATCAGGTGTCCTGACTTGCCTGAAAGTGCACATGCGGAGTCATTGCTCTGAACCGTTTGGAGGCACAAGGACTCTCTTGTTCATAAGCCTTATTTTGGCTGCCACCTTTGGGCACACTGCTCTGTTTCAGTCACCAGCGGCACATGGCTCAGGGAGCTGAATTGTGCACGTCTTCAAAGTTAACCTTTCACCCCAGATGTTCAAGGGCAGGCCATTCTGACAGGAATTCCGTCTCCATGCTGAGGTAGCTTTGCACTGTGCCCTGCATCCTTAGGAAGTGTGGCTTCAGTGCCCATCTTCTGTGTCCTAACCAGCTCAAAGCAAGTTCAGCCACCTCATGTAGACAGGATTTTCTTATCACGGGGGGCATGAAGCCCCAAGGCAGGCACAGGATTGGATTTTAGCAGAGTTGCCGTGGGGAACTCCATTCAAAGGCGATCTTCCCCAGGGCACTAGAGGTCACTGTGTCAGTGATGAATGATGTACATTTTGCATTGATACAGGGTTACTTCAGCATCCTATTTAAATTTATTTAGAGGGCTTTCTTCACCAATTTGGCACTTGGGCATAAAATATATAAAGTTGATTAGGATTAATATTTTTATTTACTATAGTAAAATAAGTATCAAAATACCCTTCCTAAGCCATCAGGTGTAAGTAGGGCCCTACCAAATTCAGTCCATTTTGGTAAATTTCAGTCACAAGATTTAAAAAATCATAAATTTCATGGTTTCAGCTATTTAAATTTGAAATTTCATGGAATTGTAATTTTAAGGGGTCCTGATCCAAAAAGGAGTATGTGGGCAGGGTCGCAAGGTTACTGTGAGCGGGGGTTGTGATACTGCCACCCTTATTTCTGCCTCTGGAGAACAGTGGCTGCTGGCCAGGGGCCCAGCTCTGAAGGCAGAGCTGCTTCCAGCAGCAGCGCAGAAGGATGGCATGGTGTGGGATTGCCACCCTTACTTCTGCACTGCTGCCTTCAGACCTGGAGCTGGAAGAGGAGACTGCCTGAGACAGTGTCTGGACAGCTTGTCCGATGGGACTTTGTTATCCCAGAAGGGGGCACTCTTAGTTGCCCATGTACTTTATCTGTCCATTTGTGCAACACAAGTGAGTTGGGAAGTGTTTGGGGGGCAGCTGGGGATCAGAGTAAATGCTCAGAAGAAAGACCTGAAAGAAGAGGATGGAGTGCGGTTTTCAGAAGCAACTCGTCCTTGACTTGAGCTTGCTTCCATTGACCTCAGTGGGAGCAGAGTTAGGCCAATGCTGAGAGCTTGTGAATATCCAGTGAGCTGCCAGTGAGACTCACAGAGGCTGTGTCTACAATGAGGCCTGTCAGGAATTCTCCCATCATTGGCCTGGCAATCTTGGCCATGTGAGCGTAGACCAGCCACCTGCATTGTTACCCCCATGTCACCTGATTTTGCTCAGAGAAGGTCGAGACCAACAGGTAGTAAGATCACTGGTGGCCCATCTAACTAATGCTTGTACTGTTGCTAATACCCACGGAACTGCACTGGAGTGAGACCAGTGGTGGGAGAACTCCTTCAGACTCACAGCAGACATGACCCAGCCCAATCTTTGTTTGCATTCATAGGAGTAAAACATCAGCCTGAGTGGGGTTGGGGCTGGGAAAGAGGGCAGGACAGTAGGTCTCCTTGGTCCTGGCATGTGAGGAATTTTGGAACTGCAAGATTCAAAACACAGACAGGCCGAGACTGTAAAGGGGAACTGAGGAAACTCTCTTGATCTGGGAATTAAGAGCTAAGACTTTGCTGAGACTTGGAGTCTGGATTTGCTGGAGCTGTACTTGTCAATCAATCAAAGGATTCTCTGACTGCTGCATAGGAGCTGGGGTACTTAAATGTGAAATGGATTACCCTGAAACTTGAGATGCTGATTTTTTCCTTTTAACTAGGTCAGTTATTAAAGCTGACGGTGCCGTAACCACCTTGGAGATTTAGCTTCTACTAGAAAAGGCAATGCTAGTAACCCTAAGAGGCAGTCTGCAGTTGGCTATGTACAACATAAAGCCCCCAGGTTGTTAACCAGACAGTCACTGAATGAAAACAGTGCAGCTCTGTAAGGGACTCTTGTTGTTTCAACTTGCATGAAGCATCTGGGAGTTCCCAAAATAGCAGGCCTTCGGGAATTTCTTCCCATCAGCAGTGTTTTGTGTCACGGATGAACTTTCTGCAAATTCCACTTGGAGAGACTTAGGTCTCTTATTTTCTTTCACTATACAGCACTAATTCCATAACAGCTCTGCACTGCTGTTTGATCCTTGCTCATCACAACCAAGTGGTCTTCTCGTCCATCCTCCCCGTGGAAGGAAAAGGCCTGGATAGAGACCGTTGAATCATGGAAATCAATGAATGGCTACACAGGTGGTGTCGGAGAGAAGGCTTTGGATTCTTTGACCACGGGATGGTGCTCCAAGAAGGAGGAGTGCTAGGCAGAGACGGGCTCCACCTAACAAAGAGAGGGAAGAGCATCTTCGCAAGCAGGCTGGCTAACCTAGTAAGGAGGGCTTTAAACTAGGTTCACTGGGGGAAGGAGACCAAAGCCCTGAGGTAAGTGGGGAAGTGGGATACCGGGAGGAAGCAGGAGCGCGTGAGAGGGCAGGGCTCCTGCCTCATACTGAGAAAGAGGGACAATCAGCAAGTTATCTCAAGTGCCTATACACAAATGCAAGAAGCCTGGGAAACAAGCAGGGAGAACTGGAAGTCCTGGCACAGTCAAGGAATTATGATGTGATTGGAATAACAGAGACTTGGTGGGATAACTCACATGACTGGAGTATTGTCATGGATGGATATAAACTGTTCAGGAAGGACAGGCAGGGCAGAAAAGGTGGGGGAGTTGCATTGTATGTGAGCTCTGAGCAGTCATACTGCTCCCTTAAGTATGAAACTGCAGAAAAACCTGAGTGTCTCTGGATTAAGTTTAGAAGTGTGAGCAACAAGGGGGATGTCGTGGTGGGAGTCTGCTATAGACCACCGGACCAGGGGGATGAAGTGGACGAGGCTTTCTTCCGGCAACTAACGGAAGTTACTAGATCACAGGCCCTGGTTCTTATGGGAGATTTCAATCACCCTGATATCCGCTGGGAGAGCAATACAGCGGTGCACAGACAATCCAAGAAGTTCGGAAATTGTAGGGGACAATTTCCTGGTGCAAGTGCTGGAGGAATCAACTAGGGTCAGAGCTCTTCTTGACCTGCTGCTCACAAACCGGGAAGAATTAGTAGGGGAAGCAAAAGTGGATGGGAACCTGGGAGGCAGTGACCATGAGATGGTCGAGTTCAGGATCCTGACACAGGGAAGAAAGGAGAGCAGCAGAATATGGACCCTGGACTTCAGAAAAGCAGACTTTGACTCCCTCCGGGAACTGATGGGCAGGATCCCCTGGGAGAATAACATGAGGGGGAAAGGAGTCCAGGAGAGCTGGCTGTATTTTAAAGCATCCTTATTGAGGTTACAGGGACAAACCATCCCGATGTGTAGAAAGAATAGTAAATATGGCAGGCGACCAGCTTGGCTCAACAATGAAATCCTTGCTGATCTTGAACACAAAAAAGAAGCTTACAAGAAGTAGAAGATTATAAAAATATTGCTCAGGCATGCAGGAATGAAATCAGGAAGGCCAAATCACACCTGGAGTTGCAGCTAGCACGAGATGTTAAGAGTAGCAAGAAGGGTTTCTTCAGGTATGTTAGCAACAAGAAGAAAGTCAAGGAAAGTGTGGGCCCCTTACTGAATGAGGGAGGCAACTTATGACAGAGGATGTGGAAAAAGCGAATGTACTCAATGCTTTTTTTGCCTCTGTCTTCATGAACAAGGTCAGCTCCCAGACTACTGCACTGGGCAGCACAGCATGGGGAGGAGGTGACCAGCCCTCTCTCTGGAGAAAGAAGTGGTTTGGGACTATTTAGAAAAGCTGGATGAGCACAAGTCCATGGGGCCGGATGTGCTGCATGTGAGAGTGCTAAAGGAGTTGGCGGATGTGATTGCAGAGCCATTGGCCATTATCTTTGAAAACTCATGGCGATCGGGGGAAGTCTTGGATGACTGGAAAAAGGCTAATGTAGTGCCCGTCTTTAAAAAAGGGAAGAAGGAGGATCCTGGGAACTACAGGCCAGTCAGTCTCACCTCAGTCCCTGGAAAAATCATGGAGCAGGTCCTCAAGGAATCAATTCTGAAGCACTTAGAGGAGAGGAAAGTGATCAGGAACAGTCAGCATGGATTCACCAAGGGCAAGTCATGCCTGACTAATCTAATTGCCTTCTATGACAAGATAACTGTCTCTGTGGATGAGGGGAAAGTGGTGGATGTGTTGTTCCTTGACTTTAGCAAAGCTTTTGACACGGTCTCCCACAGTATTCCTGCCAGCAAGTTAAAGTAGTATGGGCTGGATGAATGGACTATAAGGTGGATAGAAAGTTGGCTAGATTGTCGGGCTCAACGGGTAGTGATCAATGGCTCCATGTCTAGTTGGCAGCCGGTGTCAAGTGGAGTGCCCAAAGGGTCAGTCCTGGGGCCGGTTTTGTTCAATATCTTCATAAATGATCTGGAGGATGGTGTGGATTGCACCCTCAGCAAGTTTGCAGATGACACTAAACTGGGAGGACAGGTAGATATGCTGGAGGGTAGGGATAGGATACAGAGGGACCTAGACAAATTAGAGGACTGGGCCAAAAGAAATCTGATGAGGTTCAACAAGGACAAGTGCAGAGTCCTCCATTTAAGACAGAAGAATCCCATGCACCGCTACAGACTAGGGACCGAATGGCTCTGCAGCAGTTCTGCAGAAAAGAACCTAGGGGTTACAGTGGACAAGAAGCTGGATATGAGTCAACAGTGTGCCCTTGTTGCCAAGAAGGCCAATGGCATTTTGGGCTGTATAAGTAGGGGTATTGCCAGCAGATCGAGGGACGTGATCGTTCCCCTCTATTCGACATTGGTGAGGCCTCATCTGGAGTACTGTGTCCAGTTTTGGGCCCCACACTGCAAGAAGGATATGGAAAAATTGGAAAACATCCAGCGGATGGCAACAAAAATGATTAGGCACTGGAACACGAGTTATGAGGAGAGGCTGAGGGAACTGGGATTGTTTAGTCTGCGGAAGAGAAGAATGAGGGGGGATTTGATAGCTGCTTTCAACTACCTGAAAGGGGGTTCCAAAGAGGATGGCTCTAGACTGTTCTCAGTGGTAGCAGATGACAGAACAAGGAGTAATGGTCTCAAGTTGCAGTGGGGGAGATTTAGGTTGGATATTAGGAAAAACTTTTGCACTAGGAGGGTGGTGAAACACTGGAATGCGTTACCTAGGGAGGTGGTGGAATCTCCTTCCCTAGAAGTTTTTAAGGTCAGGCTTGACAAAGCCCTGGCTGGGATGATTTAGTCGGGGATCGGTCCTGCTTTGAGCAGGGGGTTGGACTAGATGACCTCCTGAGGTCCTTTCCAACCCTGATATTCTATGAACCATATGCTGAATGGCAGCGTGGCACAGAATAAGAAAGCCAAGCCAAATGCATGCGAGCAAAGAGTTCTGGGCTTGGGGGGGCCCATGTTGGCCAGTCTCACTGTTACGTTTCTTCTGAGGGTCACTTCTTCCAAGAGTTTAGGATGTACTGACTTAGAGGCAGGTCTGGTCAGCCAAGTGCTGCCGCTGCTGACCAATGGACATCTGACCTCTGAGGGTTTGCAGTGACTCAGATGCTGTGGCTTGTTTATGCAAGACAGGCTGTGCATGGGCAACCAGATTTTTCAAAGGGGAAAAACTAGGCTTCCCTATAGTGGGGAGGTGGAAAGGGCCATGGGACAGTGGTTTTGGTGGCAGTCAGGGACAAATAACAAGTGGAGACATGCTGACTCCTTCCTCCTTCCCTTCCTGTCTTTTCTCCTTTACTGCACCAGCCTGCCTTGCTGTCTGTATTTAACCGCCTGCTTTCCCTTGCCATGGCTGTGCTGTTTGTAAGCCCACCTCTCCCAGATCTACCACAGGACAGAGCCAGCCTCTGACTCCAGCCAGGTTCACCTCTGGGAAGGGTTGGCTCAGCCTTGGGGGAAGTCGGTGGGAGACCTCGGGGTAAAGTGACATGTAACAGCCCTAGTGAAGGATAGGTCTGAAGGCCCACATCCACTCAGCCAGCCTGCTGTCAGTTTCACCAGGCAGTGACTCCCTCAGATGGCCAATCTGCAAACCAGCTGGGAGAAAACACTGGAGGGGGGGAGGGTTCCCAAACCTCCAGGAATCCCAAGACAGGCCCTGAAAAGAAGGGCCATGCCAGGTCTTCAGGGACTCGTAGTGACTGCCCTCTCCCACTCCTTCACACTCCCCAGTGTGGGTGGGGGGTGTGGCTGGAGTGCTCTGACTGTTCTGGGGGACACAACAACCATAGCAGCTCAGGGGAAAGCAGCGGGAAGTCAGATTTGCCTCCAAGTCTCTACAGTCTGGCATTGGTTAGGCAAGTGACTTCTGCTTTTCTGCTCAGCTCTGTTCTTTTAACCTCATCCTAGCAAACCACCTCCTCTCCACCCGTCTGGTGCAACATCTTGGACATGTAGACATGCACTTGTCTGTACAGCACCTAGCACACTGGGGTTTTGATTTTTGATTGGGGACTATGGTCCTATAAATCATGTGATCTTAAGGGCCTTCCCTCCCATCCCCTCAAAACTACTATGACCTTTACTTGTGACTGCAGCTGGAGGGAAGTCAGGAAAGGGAAAAAGCTGGTTCCTCAGAGTTGTGCTGAGAGATTGCTAAAACACGGGGAAAAACCAAGAAGATCCATAGCTTTTAAAGCAAGCAGGATGGGAAACAAATCAAATCTGCTGCTCTATTCTCAGGTCAGAAATCCAGGTAGCATTCTGAGGACCACCAGAGCTTCTCCAGCAAAATTCTCCAGCCTTCTTTCTTCTGCCAAGCACACGTGTCTCTTCCTCTTCTGCAGCAAAGGACCCAGAAATGCAGGTGCCTGAAATCTCTGCTTTTTAGTGGGTATTAAAGTGTCAGTGAAGAAATCCACAGAACATGCTTTGCCTTCTATTCCTTCACACACTGTATTCTTAGGGGCAATCTGGGCAGCAGTGGAATTGCAGTGGTCTGGTTTGAAAATGCTCTGACTTTCATAACCTTCTTTTGTGCTCCCACCATGAGATCATCATTTCTTTTCTAGCTCAGTTTTGTATTAAACTTAGATGTCCATCTTTCGTTTTAGTCATGTGCCCTGTAATCTACTGACGCCTGCTGCAAGTATATACTGTTACCTTCTAATCCAACTGCCTCGGATGCAAAGCAAGAGAGCACTGGCAGGCAGTCAGGAAATGGCACTTTTGTTTCTGTGGCAGAGATCAAAGCTAGTTCTATGCAATACACTCAGAATGTTCTGCCTTTTATTCACCCAGGCAGCTGCATGATCCTAGTTTGGAGATCGGTAAGGACATGGCTGCCAAGTTCTGCACAGCTCCATGTGTGTCATTCTATGCCAATTAGTCCATGAGACAATTTGCATAATTGTCAGTGATTTGCATGAAACCCTTGCATGAGCTTTGTGGTGTGGATTTAGCACTGGTGAAAGGCACTGGCTTCAGAGCCCTGATGAGTGAAGTTCTCTGTTTATCTACAAGGCAGCAGGATCGCAGGCTTCTCACGCACACTGGCCTGGCAGGACACCTAGTCATAAGAATAGCCATACTGGGTCAGACCAAAGGTCCATCTAGTTCAGTATCTTGTCTTCCAGAAGTGATGCTTCAGAGGGAATGAACAGAACAGGTGATCATCAAGTGATCACCATCCCCTGTCGCCTATTCCCAGCTTCTGGCAAACAGAGAGGCTAGGGTCACTTCAGAGCATCATTTTGCATCTCTGCCAAGCCTGGCTAATCACCATTGATAGACTTATCTAGTTCTTTTTTAACCGTGTTATAGTCTGGGCCTTCACAACATCCTCTGGCAAGGAATTCCACAAGTTGACTCTGCATTGTGTGAAGAAATACTTACTTTTGTTTGTTTTTTAAACCTGCAGCCTATTAATTTCATTTGATGACCCCTCATTTTTGTGTTAGAGAGTAAATAACACTTCCTTATTTACTTTCTCCACACCCCTCATGATTTTATAGACCTGTATCATATCCCCCCTTATTTGTCTCTTTTCCAAGCTGAAAAGTCCCAGTCTTATTAATAGCTCCTCATATGGAAGCTGTTCCATACCCCTAATCATTTTTGTTGCCCTTTTCTGTACCTTTTCCAATTCCACTGTATATTTTTTGAGATGGGGCAACCAGATCTGCACGCAGTATTCAAGATGTGGGCATACCATGGATAGAGGCAACATGATATTTTCTGTCTTATTATCTATCCCTTTCTTAATGATTCCCAACATTCTGTTTTGTTTTTTTGACTGCCGCTGCACATTGAGTGGATGATTTTGGAGAACTATCCACAATAACTCCCAGGTCTCTTTCTTGAGTGGTAACAGCTAATTTAGACCCCATCATTTTATATGTATTGTTGGGGTTGTTTTCCAATGTGCATTACTTTGCACCGTGCTGATCTGGGGGGCATTTTCTCTGGGGCTCAGAGCAGTAGCTCAGTGTCCAGGAGCAATTGTTGGTGCCTCTGCTTAGTCCACTATGTGTAGTAGTTAGTTTATAACACCTGGAGATGAGCCCCATGGTGCCCAGGCTCCTGACCACTTACTAGGTGGGAAAAATGTATGATCCCTGCTGAGCTGGGTTGGAGTTTAGCTACTGACCAAAAGTGAGAGTTTCTGCAGCATATTGGCAATGCCCAGTAGCAGCTAGCCCCCAGCAGCGCTAATGTGATACCTTCAGGAACAAGGCTTTCTTTCTTGAACAATAGGTGTATTTATGCTTGGAGCGGACACAGGCAGGCATCCACTGTGAGATGCCCTGGAGAGATTCAACTTCAAAGAGCAAAGCAAACTAGAACCACCCCCCACGAAGAAATTCCTCCCCAGTCTTATTTAGGAAAGGTTTCCCTGGGGCAGGATCATTCAAGGGGGGTGGGGAGCAGTGGATAGCTTGTGCCTCTTCTCATATACCCTTTGAGTGCCTAATCCTGGCACCTTATGCATGCAAACTCCCTGTGAAGTCAGGGAGGGTCTTGGTTGTGTTTTCATCACATGAGCAGGTTCCCATTGTCCCTAGTTGCTCTTTGCACCTGCAGCTAGCAGTAAGACTCACAAAAGCTGTTGCTAAGCTGGGGTGAGTGGGGTGAGCCAGACAATAAAGATCTTTCTCCTGTTCTTAGGCTCTGTACCTAAACAGAGCTCCACGAAGGTATTTAAACACAGCGAGAGATTCAGATCCGCACCCGGCAGCTAAGGACTGTGGAGATGCTGTGAGGTCTGGAAGAGAATTTCTCTGGCCTGGGCACCGTGTAGGACTGCCATAAGCAGCCTTACACTGCCACCTCACAAACTCCAGTGCAGGAGGTAGGCAGGCTAAGACAGGGCAGGTCAGTAGCACATGGCACTGTGCAGCTCTTGCTCTAACTTATGTCCAGGGCAGTTTCGGCCCTGGTGGATGCTAAGAATTAGACCCATAGTGCACTAGGCCAACCTCTCTTGCCTTTCTTTTTCATGGTATTCAATATCATTGGGCAATGTTTGACCTCTGGGTAAGATTCTTGCCCGTGTTTGAAAAGCAGTTCATTCTGGAGCTGTGATTGACCCAGACTAGGGCAAGTTTTTCAGCGTGATATGAAGTTCAGTGAAGTAGGCTTAAGCACAGCTAGAGCAGTCCATGAAAAATATCTAGATGGCAACGCAGTCACCATGCCAATCTGTGCGAACTTGAAACCATTGTTTCTTTTATCTCTTCCCATGTGGAAAGAGCTCACACAGAAATAACAAAGTTCACCACAGTCTACCTTGAGGGCCTGTAATTAATGAGAACTAGCAATGATGGGCGAATGAAATGAACAATGATCCAAATCCTCCCCCAAGCCACAAAAGTACCTTTGTTGGGTGGTATCATTTAATTATGCAATGCAGCCAGCCACAATGACGCCAGCTAGCAATGCTCAAAGGTGGGAACCTCTCGCAAAATAATGGGAGATCAAAGATCCTGTCTTTGCAGTGAAAGTGCAACTCCAAACAAAGGAACCGGGGATGCCAGCTTCCAGGGACCATGGTATTTCCTAGTGCAGCAAGCAAGCCTGCCAATGCAATGCACGGTGGTGGAGATGGGTGAACCAAGGAAAACAGCAATGTCAGGCAGTAGTAAAGAGAGAGCAAGGGGCACAGGAAGATGGAACCAATAGAATGTGCTTGTTGGTCTTAGGCAAATATGGCTCCCTACTGAGCTCTCACTCACAGTACCAAAGGTTGAGCCTGGGAAACTTATGAGGAAAGCCTAGGAATGGCACCAGTGATCTAGTAAATGGTACAGTGTTTGGTGGAGGTGTAACACTGATAGACCCCAGTCAGCGGCAGGCAGGATTGAACCTGGTACCTTTGTACATGAGCCTCTACTGCGTGAGCTAAAAGCTGTTAGCTAAGGCTGTAGCAGACTCTCTTTTTAATGTCTAAGTAGTCTCAGTACCACTGGAGGGGACAGAGCATCACACCCAGGAGGTGTGTGGGTTACAGAGGCGCCCTGCATTAGATGGGATCTAAAAGCAAATCCCAAGGGTATAACTCACTGGTGGTCATTAAAGATCTATTGTAACTATTTGAAAAGATTGCTTTGCTCAGAGTCCAGTTCTGGCACCTACATTCAACAAACTTAAAATTCTCTCCCACCGCACTCCGACCACTGTCTGTCTCTCAAACACACACTGAATAGGATACTCTTCCCTTTTCAGCCCAAACTGTAATGTACTGGTGTTGTGCACTATTAAAGAGCTGACACGTTCCACCTCTGGACTGGCTGCTATTCAATAGATGGTAGGTATGAAATACTACTCTTATTACTTCAGTAGCAGGTGAAGTAATCCCAGCACAGCTTGTAAAGCATGTTGGGATGAAAGGCACTTGTAGAGCTGCAGGTATTGATACGTATCATTTATACTTATAAGACCCAATTAATTTTAGATGCAGATTTTCCCTCATTGGACAGACATGAACATCCACTCCCAGAGACTGTGTCACTTAGCAGCCCACTGTTTCCTTTGATCCAGAACATGCTGATTGAGCCTTTGGTCCTATGGGAGCTCTAAGTGTATCAGAGATGAGCTTGATGCTTGTGCTTTGACTCCTCTGATGTACTCAGGAACAGTTGCAATACCAGTGTTGTCATTGCAGGCCACAGTGGCTCCCAGGATGCTTTGCACGCATTGGTTAATTCAGCCACACATCTAACCCTGTTAGCTAGGTAAATACTACACCCATTTTACAGGTGAGAATGCTAAATCACAGAAGAACTACATGATTTGCTCATGGCCACATGGGAAGTCTGTGGCAGAGCTGGGAATTGAACCCAGGTCTCCTAGCCTAGTGCTTTAAAAAGCAAACAAACTCCTTTTGAGTCACTCAGTGCAACATCTCTGTGTTCTGTAGGTATCGCTTCAGAGTTAGGCAGCTGGTGTACTGTGGCCATGGCTTATGTTCTAATCATCTCATTGCTAGCGTGCATTGAATCCACCTGTTTTCTCTCATCTTATATTTAAATTGGAAGCTCTTTGGGGCAAGGACTGGGAGGGGTGTACAGAGCCTAGCACAATAGGACCACTTGGCACTACCATAATATAAATGGTCATCTAAAGTCATCTTTGTGGTGTCCATCACAGCTTACAGTCTCTAGGAACCAGTCTACTTTATTTTACACTCTTCAGTAATAAGGTACTACAAAAGATGTGACCTAAATGCCTTCTGAAGATGGTGCCACGGTTCCACATTCCTAGCCCATCCTGCCAACATTTTTCTCACCCCAGTGAGCCCATCCCAGCTAGGCCTTTCTCAACAAACCTGATGTCTAAAGGTTCCTATAGTCACTGACCTGTAGTGGACTAAAAGCCATTAGAATCACCACCATAACTCCATAGGAAGCCAGGCTGAAACAGCTGTCCTACTGCCCCTCTCACTGGAAGCTCTGTAAGGTCCAATTAAAGTCAATGAGAGTTTACTGTCTAACTCCCATTTGTCTTGTCATGTTTTAGCTCTTCTGCTTCAGATCCTGGCTGGAACTCAGGTGGTAAAAGATGCTTGAACATGAGAAGGAGCAGGGAGGGGGTCTTTATGTCTTGGGCAGGGGATTGCTAGCTATCTGTGAAGCCCCCCGAGGCAGGCAGAGCCCAAAGCCTCTCTGCACCAGCTCTCCTTTCAGCTCCAGGTTTTGTGTTTCAGCTCCACCAGGTGTTTTCTGACCAGGATTAGTCAGGTTGGAAGCACCTGAAGCAGGCAGCATGATGCAGCTGAAAGAAAGTGAGGCCCCCAGATGTGAGAAATAAGGAAAAGAGTGGCGATGCCTTCACTGTTGGCTGATATCACTGTCCTCTCTCACCCTCTTCCTCACAGCCACTGTGCAGAGCAATAGCTGCCAACGAGGAGATCAGCCTGGGGTGCTTGGAGGGAATGGACAGATGAATCTGCAGATCAATGGGGAAATGTTCTCCGAAGGGGACATGCTGCTCCAGGTACTGTATTATATCCTAGCCCTCTGCGCCCAGAGTGCGAAGGGCAATTTGAAGCCCAGAAATATCCTGCACTTCAATTGATGGTGTGCAATGGATGAATGCACCGTAGCCAAGTCACGACTTTGAATCCTGCACTACTGATTAGCTGTGTGGGCATGGGCAGCCCATTCCCCTCCCTGTAAGCTGCCTCTGACGGGAGTCTAATGCAAGTGTTGTTTCTGAGTGCTGTGAGATTTTTGGGTCTGTCTTCGCCACAGGGCTAACTTGAGCTCTTACCCAGGTGTTGCTCCTGGCCCCCATCCTGTCCACACACAAAGCCCTCTCAACCAAGTGGGGTGGTGCTTTACACCCAAGCTTGCTGGCCTGTAGGCTAGAGGTTGGGGGCAGCTTGCATACTTGGCTGTGAGGAAGCAGGCTAAGTCACTCAGTGCTGGTAGTCCTCCAATGCCTTTTCCACAATTCCTCTTGTGTCCCCAGATGAACAGACAAGTTCTCCCAGAATTCACTGGGAAAGAATCCCGGAGCAGCTCAGTTACTGCATACCAAAAACCCAAGGGAAGCCTTAGTGACACACACAGGGAAGTGCAGCACTAGGGAGGATGCAGGAATGCCAGTGTGACTTTGCACCATGGTTGCTTTCACCTTGCCCAGGCCAACCCGGGTGCCAATCACCTGAGTTAACTCTGCAGTGAAGACACTCTTAATTAGTCTTTAAAGTGCTTGGAGCTCCTTGGATGACAGAGACTACTATATATAAGTATATCTGGATAATAACTAGGGCTGTCAATTAATCACAGTTAACTCATGTGATTAACTGAAAAATTAACTGTGATTAAAAAACGATTAATTGCACTGTTAAACAATAGAATACCAATTGAAATTTTAAATATTTGGAATGTTTTTTCTACATTTTCAAATATGTTGATTTCTAGTACAACACAGAATACAAAGTGTACACTGCTCACTTTATATTATTACAGATATTTGCACTGTAAAAATGATAAAATAGTATTTTTCAATTCACCTCATACAAGTACTGTACTGCAATCTTTTTATCATGAAAGTGTAACTTACAAATGTAGATTGTTTTGTTTTATGTAACAAAAACAAAGTCCACTCAGTCTTACTACTTGTTCAGGCAATCGCTAAGACAGAGAAGCTTGTTTACATTTATGGGAGATACTGCTAACTGCTTCTTATTTACAATGTCACCTGAAAGTGAGAACAGGCATTCGCATGGCACTTTTTTAGCTGGTGTTGCAAGGTATTTACATGCCAGATATGCTAACATCAGCATGGACGCATGTCTTTTGGAATGGTGGGTGAAGCATGAAAGGACATATGAATCTTTAGCGCATCTGGCACGTAAATATCTTGCAACGCCAGCTACAACAGTGCCATGTGAATGCCTGTTCTCTCTTTCAGGTGACATAAACAAGAAGTGGGCAGTATTATCTCCTGCAAATTGTAACCAAACTTGTTTGTCTGAGCAATTGGCTCAAGTAGGACTGAGGGACTTTATTTTTGAATGCAGTTTTTTTTTGTTCATAATTCTACATTTGTAAGTTCAACTTTCATGATAGAGATTGCACTACAATACTTGTATTAGGTGAACTGAAATATACTATTTCTTTTGTTTTTTTACAGTGCAAATATTTGTAATCAAAATAAATATAAAGTGAGCACTGTACAATTTGTATTCTTTCCTGATTCTGGATTCTAGTAGCTGATTCCCAGAGATTTGAGTCTGCAACTGCTTCAAACTAAAGGACTTAGTCCTGCTCCTGAGGTGGCAGAGGGTCATGCTTTCAGTGCTGACGGCCATAGGTTTGGACTCTGACGTCAGCCTGAATGTACATTCATCCAATCAGAGGGCACACACAATCCTATAAGTTACTGTATCTGACCAGTCACAGCTCACCAATAGAACTCCCATAATTGTTTGTGACGAATGAGACTTCAAGTGAGTGAAGTTAGAGGTGTAAGCTTTGGCTTAGCCTGTCAAGGAGACTTAGGCTCCTATGTCGCTTAGGCCTTGCAACACTGAGCAAAGTGATGCCAAAAATCTCTAAAAATCTGGGCTTTAGGACCCAACTTGATGCTTTACAAATCTGGGCTTTAAAACCTGTATCTGGGGGTAGGAGCCTAACTTGAAGCTCTTATTTAACTCTTAGCCATACACTTTTACAGACTCCACCTTCTGCTGATCTCTATTTGGAGAGAAGATGTTTTAATAGCTATTGTAGAAAGAATTTCAAGAGAAAAGGAGGATCATTAATATGCAAATATACTCCTGAATGTTTAAAATCTGGACATTTTCCATTCCAAAAGGAGAGCATCTAGAAGTTATATCTCCTCTGAAATCCTGTGTTGGGAGGAATTGCCAACTGTCCCAATTTTATCATATTTCACAATATTTGGAGACTTTCTTAAGCCCCAGCTCCTGGAGTCAAGTGATTAGGTGGGACTCTCAGCTTTCATTGTTTTAAAAGATGTTTCTAGCTTAATGGTTCCAAAGAAAAGCTTGAAAATGGGACCCAAATGGACCTTAGAAAGCGACAAAACAGAAGGCAAATGGAATGAACTTCAAAAGTATTCTTTGGCTTGAAAATCATGACTTTAAAATCTCCTGATTTTTGGGGTCCTGACACATGGTTTTTCAACACTTGAGCAGGTAATACTGAAAATGCACTCTGGCTTATAACTATTAATGCCATTACATCTTGCAAAAAAAAGTTTATATTGATTGGGAGCAGGGCCTCAGGGGAGAAGGAGGGGTAAGGGGGCTGGCCCATGGTGAAAAGTTGATGGACCAGACCTGCCCACTTTCAAAAAGTGGGAGGGCCCTGGTCCCTTGGCCCCCACTGTTCTGGCCCCCATGCTGCAGACTCCTTGGGCAGCTCCAGAACTTGGTTCTGTTATGCACCAAAGCTTGTCTTCACGGCAGCATCCTCACTAGACATAACTGGAGTTCATAATCTTCTGCCCACTGATGTCTTCATCGGCTGTGGGTGAGAGGGAATGCGCAGCTGGGAGTAATGGTGCCACGTCTCTGCCAAAACCAATTTGGCTGCTAAATGTTGCCATTTGAGAGCTGGCCATTTTCCCTCTGCCCTTGTACGTCAAAACCAAATAACCCACCTCCAGAATTCTTTTGTGATGGAGTCTTGGGAATGAAAAAAAGCAACAAAATGTTATAAAGGAGAGTGACTTAGGGTAGATCCCTGCTTCCACGAGGCTGCTCATAGCCATCCGCCAGCTCCTCTTGCTTTGTTTGAAAACCATAGAAACCATAGAATTCCTCTAGTTCTCACTTCATCAGCACCCCACCTTGGACTTCCCCAACAAGAAGTGGACACTCTGCTCTTCCAGGGGGCCACAGAGCCTGTCCCACCTCAATACAAGAGAAAAGCTGCCTTCTCACTCTACTTCCTCATCCCAAAAAAGGGCAGAGAGCACCACCCCATTCTAGGTCTTCGGATGCTATACACCTTTACCAGAAAGTCCAAATTCCATATGGTAACACTGGCATCAGTTATTCCCTCCATCCCCCAGGGAGCCTGGTTTGTGCTTCATTTTGAAAGGCACACTTACTTCCATGTAGATGTTCACCCAGCCCACTGCAAGTTTCTCCATTTTCAGGAAGGACACCAACACTACCAGGTGGGTCCTTCCGTTTGGTATATTGACATCTCAACAAGTGTTCAAAAAGGTCTTCTCTGTGATAGCAGCCCAAAATGTGCCACTTTGGCCATTCAGTATACCCCTACCTTAACGACTGGCTCCTCCTGCTGCTATCGCGCCAGGAAGTAACCTCTGCAATCCTCGTCCTTCACACGCTATTGGCATCAATGAAGAAAAATCAGTATTGAAAGCTATACAGATGATACACGTGCCAATAAAGTGTCTCGACTCCATCGTGGTGAGAGCTTTCCTTGCAGCAGATCACTTCACAACACTGACGTCCTGCATCGCAGACCCCACACCATGGTCCGCCACTGTCTCTCTCTCTCTCTCTCTCCTTGGCCATATGGCTACCTGCTTCTATGTGACACCACACTCAAGTCTCCACATGCGTTGCCTCAAGTTGCAGTGGGGGAGGTTTAGGTTGGATATTAGGAAAAACGTTTTCACCAAGAGGGTGGTGAAACACTGGGATGTGTTACCTAGGGAGGTGGTAGAATCTCCTTCCTTAGAAGTTTTTAAGGTCAGGCTTGACAAAGCCCTGGCTGGGATGATTTAATTGGGGATTGGTCCTGCTTTGAGCAGGGGGTTGGACTAGATGCCCTCCTGAGGTCCCTTCCAACCCTGATATTCTATGATTCCAGATGTGGCTCCTCTGTCTACAGACCCAGCACAGACCATATGCAGACCAGAATTCCCCAGACCGGGCTAGCCTCCCTCACGTGGTGGGCAGATCCTTCCAAGGTCATGATTGACACCCCCCTTGTCCCTCCCACACCACAGGTCCCTATCACAATAGATGCTTCCCTCACAGGTTGGGGAGCCCACCCTGGACCCGCCACATGACCCGGGGAGTGTGGATGCCATGGGAGGTCAGGATGAACATAACCATGCTAGAGCTCTGAGCAGTCCATTTAGCATGTCAGGCCTTTCCCCCACTCATTCAGTCCTTCCATGTTTAACTGCTCTCCGACAACTTCATGGCTATGTTGTACATCAACCAGCAGGGCAGCACCAAGTCACCCTCCCTCTGTTTTTGAGTCTCTTTGCCTTTGGAACTGGTGCATAAAAACCACGTAACACTTCAAGCCATGTATCTCCCAGGCACCTAGAATTCCCTGGCCGATGCACTCAGCAAGACTCTCTACTTCAATCACGAGTGAGAACTGCATGATGCCACCATACTACGGTATCTCTTTGAGAACTGGGGCACCCCTCGGTGGGACCTCTTTGCCACTTGTCAGACCTGGAACCTGCCCCTCTATTATTCCAGCAGAGCAATAGGGAAGGACTCACAGGGCGATGGGCTCCTCCTCCCCTGGACAGAACACTTCTGCTACACCTTTCTTCCCATTCCCCTTCTGCCACAAGTACTACTCACAATTCGCCGGAACAGCCACTGTGATACTCGTAGGTCCAGTCTGGCCCTGTCAGTTCTGGGTCACAAATGTGGGTGGCACATATGAGAGACTTGGGGAAGCCAAGCCTCCTCAAAAAAGGCTAGCCATGCAGGGGGCAAGAAATGCAGGATGGAGGCGTGCCAGCCGGCCGCCTTTGGAGTGCCGCCGCTAGAAGCTTCCTAGAAGTGGGGGGGCATCCGGCCCTGGATCTTGGTCCCACTTGCCCTCCGCCTGAAGGCCCCACTCTGCCTCTTCCCCCAAGGCCCACCTCTCGCTCCTCTCCACCCCCTGTTCCCCACCTGTCACTCATCCTTAAGGCAGGAAAAAGTGATGGGCCATGACCCCTTGGCCCCCCAACCTGTTCCATCACCCCTTAGCTGAGTTGCTACAGCATCAGCATGCACACTGGGAGGAGGAATCCCAGAGCTGGGCCAGGTAGTGTGAGGCTGTGAGTGCTGATGCCGGAGGAATTTAAAATCTAAGTAGCTCAGGACCTTCAGTATTGCTCCTGCAGTGCTCTCTGCTGTCATATTCAAACCTAACCCACAGGATGATTTTCTTATTTCTTGCCCCTCTGTTAATATCTCTGCTCTCCCGTGATCTTTCATTTCTTAAATCTGTGCTTTGATTTTCTATTTCACTTGAGGCATTTGGAATCCAGTTCTTCTCGTAAGTACCTTGAAAATCCACTCCCTGCACTGCATATGAACCCCAAGAAGAATTCAGTATCCCCTGCCTATGCTAACTCATCCAGTGTGTGACAAACTTCCTCCTCTGCCTTGGTGGGTCCTGCGCTTTTTGGTGGATTTGCTCACCTGAGAGGTTCACAGCAGCCCTCAGTTTGGCTGTTTCTGCTAGAGGCTCAAACCTGCCATTCACTCAGCTAACCTCATCACTGGCCAGCATGGGGGAAATGGAGAATAATCTCCACAGTCTCTGTTGTCCCACCTAATGGGTCAGGGACAGGCCAGATCCCTTTCCAAATTAGACCTTCCCTTCTGGTGTTGCTCACAGACCTGGTCAACTCCTCCTGTGTCCGATCAGGAGTTGGGGGGGGGGGGCGGGGACCCAGGCCAGCCCTCTACACCGGGTTCCAGCCCAGAGCCCTGTGGATAGCAGCTGTCTGCACCTCCTGTATGACGGCTACAGCTACAACTCCCTGGGCTATTTCCCCATGGCCTCCCCCAAGCACCTTCTTTATCCTCACAACAGGATCTTCCTCCTGATCACACTTGTACTCCTCAGTCCTCCAGCAGCACACTTTCTCACTCCTTGCATGCCCTCCACTAACTGATGGGAGGTCCTTTTTAAACAAGGTGTCCTGATTAGTCTGCCTGTCATAATTGATTCTAGTATATTCTTAATTGGCTCCAGGTGTCTTAATTAGCATGCCTGTCTAAACTGGTTCTAGCACGTTCCTGATGGCTCTAGGGCAGCCCCTGCTCTAGTCACTCAGGGAACAGAAAACTCTTCCTCTAGTGGCCAGTATATTTGCCTTCTACCAGACTCCTGTATCCCCGTCCGGTTCCCTTTTTTTGACCCTTTGACCGCACTCCCGTTCCTGTTCTTCATTAGTTGTCCCACGTAATCATTTGGCTTCCAGGTCCTGTGGATCCCCCCCTTAGGCTGGGGGGGATCCTTTAGCAGTGGGCGAGCTTTGCCCGCCCACTTCCTGGATCCCAATAGGACCAGACTCCTGTATCCCCGTCCGGTTCCCTTTTTTTCACCCTTTGACCGCACTCCCGTTCCTGTTCTTCATTAGTTGTCCCACGTAATCATTTGGCTTCCAGGTCCTGTGGATCCCCCCCTTAGGCTGGGGGGGATCCTTTAGCAGTGGGCGAGCTTTGCCCGCCCACTTCCTGGATCCCAATGGGACCAGACTCCTGTATCCCCGTCCGGTTCCCTTTTTTTCACCCTTTGACCGCACTCCCGTTCCTGTTCTTCATTAGTTGTCCCACGTAATCATTTGGTTTCCAGGTCCTGTGGATCCCCCCCTTAGGCTGGGGGGGGATCCTTTAGCAGTGGGCGAGCTTTGCCCGCCCACTTCCTGGATCCCAATACGACCAGACTCCTGTATCCCCGTCCGGTTCCCTTTTTTTGACCCTTTGACTGCACTCCCGTTCCTGTTCTTCATTAGTTGTCCCACGTAATCATTTGGTTTCCAGGTCCTGTGGATCCCCCCCTTAGGCTGGGGGGGGATCCTTTAGCAGTGGGCGAGCTTTGCCCGCCCACTTCCTGGATCCCAATAGGACCAGACTCCTGTATCCCCGTCCGGTTCCCTTTTTTTGACCCTTTGACCGCACTCCCGTTCCTGTTCTTCATTAGTTGTCCCACGTAATCATTTGGTTTCCAGGTCCTTTGGATCCCCCCCTTAGGATAGGGGGGGATCCTTTAGCAGTGGGCGAGCTTTGCCCGCCCACTTCCTGGATCCCAATAGGACCAGACTCCTGTATCCCCGTCCGGTTCCCTTTTTTTGACCCTTTGACCGCACTCCCGTTCCTGTTCTTCATTAGTTGTCCCACGTAATCATTTGGTTTCCAGGTCCTGTGGATCCCCCCCTTAGGCTGCGGGGGGATCCTTTAGCAGTGGGCGAGCTTTGCCCGCCCACTTCCTGGATCCCAATAGGACCAGACTCCTGTATCCCCGTCCGGTTCCCTTTTTTTGACCCTTTGACCGCACTCCCGTTCCTGTTCTTCATTAGTTGTCCCACGTAATCATTTGGCTTCCAGGTCCTGTGGATCCCCCCCTTAGGCTGGGGGGGGATCCTTTAGCAGTGGGCGAGCTTTGCCCGCCCACTTCCTGGATCCCAATAGGACCAGACTCCTGTATCCCCGTCCGGTTACCTTTTTTTGACCCTTTGACCGCACTCCCGTTCCTGTTCTTCATTAGTTGTCCCACGTAATCATTTGGTTTCCAGGTCCTGTGGATCCCCCCCTTAGGCTGCGGGGGGATCCTTTAACAGTGGGCGAGCTTTGCCCGCCCACTTCCTGGATCCCAATAGGACCAGACTCCTGTATCCCCGTCCGGTTCCCTTTTTTTGACCCTTAGACCGCACTCCCGGTCCTGTTCTTCATTAGTTGTCCCGCGTAATCATTTGGCTTCCAGGTCCTGTGGATCCCCCCCTTAGGCTGGGGGGGGGATCCTTTAGCAGTGGGTGAGCTTTGCCCGCCCACTTCCTGGATCCCAATAGGACCAGACTCCTGTATCCCCGTCTGGTTCCCTTTTTTTGACCCTTTGACCGCATTCCCGTTCCTGTTCTTCATTACTTGTCCCACGTAATCATTTGGTTTCCAGGTCCTGTGGATCCCCTCCTTAGGCTGGGGGGGGATCCTTTAGCAGTGGGCGAGCTTTGCCCACCCACTTCCTGGATCCGAATAGGACCAGACTCCTGTATCCCCGTCCGGTTCCCTTTTTTTGACCCTTTGACCCCACTCCCGTTCCTGTTCTTCATTAGTTGTCCCACGTAATCATTTGGCTTCCAGGTCCTGTGGATCCCCCCCTTAGGCTGGGGGGGGATCCTTTAGCAGTGGGCGAGCTTTGCCCGCCCACTTCCTGGATCCCAATAGGACCAGACTCCTGTATCCCCGTCCGGTTCCCTTTTTTTGACCCTTTGACCGCACTCCCGTTCCTGTTCTTCATCAGTTGTCCCACGTAATCATTTGGTTTCCAGGTCCTGTGGATCCCCCCCTTAGGCTGCGGGGGGATCCTTTAGCAGTGGGCGAGCTTTGCCCGCCCACTTCCTGGATCCTAATAGGACCAGACACCTGTATCCCCGTCTGGTTCCCTTTTTTTGACCCTTTGACCGCACTCCCGTTCCTGTTCTTCATTAGTTGTCCCACGTAATCATTTGGCTTCCAGGTCCTGTGGACCCCCCCCTTAGGCTGGGGGGGGATCCTTTAGCAGTGGGCGAGCTTTGCCCGCCCACTTCCTGGATCCCAATAGGACCAGACTCCTGTATCCCCGTCCGGTTCCCTTTTTTTGACCCTTTGACCGCACTCCCGTTCCTGTTCTTCATGAGTTGTCCCACGTAATCATTTGGCTTCCAGGTCCTGTGGATCCCCCCCTTAGGCTGGGAGGGGATCCTTTAGCAGTGTGCGAGCTTTGCCCACCCACTTCCTGGATCCCAATAGGACCAGACTCCTGTATCCCCGTCCGGTTCCCTTTTTTTGACCCTTTGACCGCACTCCCGTTCCTGTTCTTCATTAGTTGTCCCACGTAATCATTTGGTTTCCAGGTCCTGTGGATCCCCCCCTTAGGCGGGGGGGGATCCTTTAGCAGTGGGCGAGCTTTGCCCGCCCACTTCCTGGATCCCAATGGGACCAGACTCCTGTATCCCCGTCCGGTTCCCTTTTTTTGACCCTTTGACCGCACTCCCGTTCCTGTTCTTCATTAGTTATCCCACGTAATCATTTGGTTTCCAGGTCCTGTGGATCCCCCCCTTAGCCTGGGGCGGGGGGATCCTTTAGCAGTGGGCGAGCTTTGCCCGCCCACTTCCTGGATCCCAATAGGACCAGACTCCTGTATCCCCGTCCGGTTCCCTTTTTTTGACCCTTTGACCCCACTCCCATTCCTGTTCTTCATTAGTTGTCCCACGTAATCATTTGGCTTCCAGGTCCTGTGGATCCCCCCCTTAGGCTGGGGGGGGATCCTTTAGCAGTGGGCGAGCTTTGCCCGCCCACTTCCTGGATCCCAATAGGACCAGACACCTGTATCCCCGTCCGGTTCCCTTTTTTTGACCCTTTGACCGCACTCCCGTTCCTGTTCTTCATTAGTTGTCCCACGTAATCATTTGGTTTCCAGGTCCTGTGGATCCCCCCCTTAGGCTGGGGGGGGATCCTTTAGCAGTGGGCGAGCTTTGCCCGCCCACTTCCTGGATCCCAATGGGACCAGACTCCTGTATCCCCGTCCGGTTCCCTTTTTTTGACCCTTTGACCGCACTCCCATTCCTGTTCTTCATTAGTTGTCCCACGTAATCATTTGGTTTCCAGGTCCTGTGGATCCCCCCCTTAGGCTGGGGCCGGGGGATCCTTTAGCTGTGGGCGAGCTTTGCCCGCCCACTTCCTGGATCCCAATAGGACCAGACTCCTGTATCCCCGTCCGGTTCCCTTTTTTTGACCCTTTGACCCCACTCCCATTCCTGTTCTTCATTAGTTGTCCCACGTAATCATTTGGCTTCCAGGTCCTGTGGATCCCCCGCTTAGGCTGGGGGGGGATCCTTTAGCAGTGGGCGAGCTTTGCCCGCCCACTTCCTGGATCCCAATAGGACCAGACACCTGTATCCCCGTCCGGTTCCCTTTTTTTCACCCTTTGACCGCACTCCCGTTCCTGTTCTTCATTAGTTGTCCCACGTAATCATTTGGTTTCCAGGTCATTTGGGTCCCCCCGTTAGGCTGGGGGGGGATCCTTTAGCAGTGGGCGAGCTTTGGCCGCCCACTTCCTGGATCCCAATAGGACCAGACTCCTGTATCCCCGTCCGGTACCCTTTTTTTGACCCTTTGACCGCACTCCCGTTCCTGTTCTTCATTAGTTGTCCCACGTAATCATTTGGCTTCCAGGTCCTGTGCATCCCCCCCTTAGGCTGGGGGGGGGATCCTTTAGCAGTGGGCGAGCTTTGCCCGCCCACTTCCTGGATCCCAATAGGACCAGACTCCTGTATCCCCGTCCGGTTCCCTTTTTTTGACCCTTTGACCGCACTCCCGTTCCTGTTCTTCATTAGTTGTCCCACGTAATCATTTGGCTTCCAGGTCCTGTGGATCCCCCCCTTAGGCTGGGGGGCGGATCCTTTAGCAGTGGGCGAGCTTTGCCCGCCCACTTCCTGGATCCCAATAGGACCAGACTCCTGTATCCCCGTCCGGTTCCCTTTTTTTGACCCTTTGACCGCACTCCCGTTCCTGTTCTTCATTAGTTGTCCCACGTAATCATTTGGCTTCCAGGTCCTGTGGATCCCCCCCTTAGGCTGGGGGGGGATCCTTTAGCAGTGGGCGAGCTTTGCCCGCCCTCTTCCTGGATCCCAATAGGACGAGACTCCTGTACCCTACTGGTCTGGTCTGTCACAAGTATAATCAGTCTGAAAACCATTAGCCATCATTGTTTCATGATCAGTTCTACATTTTCAAATATATTTATTTCAATTTCAACACAGAATACAAAGTGTACAGTGCTCACTGTAATTCATGTAGAGCTGATCATGAAATAAGCTTTCTAAAAGTATACCTTAGCTATGATAGTAATTTAAATGTTATTGCACAGTCTGCATTACCGTCTGAATTTACTTAGATTGTAAGCTCTTTGGGGCAGGGATCATCTTGGGGAAATGGTAATACGAATAATAATTAATAAACAGCTGCTTATCATCAGGGGCCTCATTTCAGAAAAATTCCTCGGGGCAGTAGAAGTTGTGTCAGCATGTATAACATGCTTAACATTATATCCTGAAAAGTTGGGGCACTGGGTGGGGGGAGAGGGAGACAAAAAGTGGAAGACATAATGGATCATATAGACCAGGGGTTCTCAAACTGGGGGTCGGGACCTTCAGGGGGTCGTGAGGTTATTACATGGGGGGATCATGAGCTGTCAACCTCCACCCCAAACCTCGCTTTGCTTCCAGCTTTTATAATGGTGTTAAATATATTAAAAAGTGTTTTTAATTTATAAGGGGGGGGTTGCACTCAGAGATTTGCTATGTCAAAGGGGTCACCAGTAAAAAAGTCCTGCAGCATTCTAATCAATGGGAGTTTTACAGTTCACTTCAATAGGCACAGGATCAAATTTGCACAGTTTCGGCCTCTTAATATAGCAACTCCGAGAGCAAAAGTCCTTTGGAACACAGATCAAACCATTTAAGATTAAAACTAGCTCCCATAAAAAGTTTCTATAACCTGGAAAATCTGACTGTTGCTTCACTGTGGAGAGTGCCCAAAAAGAACCAGAAGCAGGACAAACTAAAGACAGTACTCCAAACAGTCAGTAACATGAGCTGTTCAGTTGACACCACCATTGAATCAAGTTGACTGAAGGGAGTCTGATTTTTCTTGGCACCCTTGCAAAGTGCAAATGTTTAAATAATAGCATCAAGAAGCTAAAAGCACATTGTTTATAGAGAAAGCAATCCTTTTGTGTGACTTGAAACTGTAATTTTTTTTTCTTGTACGTGCTGGCATTTTTTAACACCAGAACAAAGCAGTCATTAATTGATCACAATTTACCAGAAATAATTTTCTCTCAGGGTATTATGGATTTTTCTTCCTCTTTTCTTTCCATACAAATAAGGTAATTATTTTCTTTAGACCAACCAGGAATCCTGCATTCTTTTGCCAGACATAGAGTATTCTGCATGCTGCTCCTCTTGGAGATTACAAAACAAGGCTGAAATATTTCTCACTACTCAAGTTGCAGGTGGCCTGTACGTTACTTGGGTAAAATATATTACGAGTAGAAGCAGAGCAATTCCTACAGTCACACACAACTCCTGCTGACTTCACTGGGACTTTACCTGAGTTAGGAGTGAAGGATTTGAGAAGAAAATGCAGGGTGCTGGTGACCAAGACTTGATATTTTTAACAGCTGTCTATTTAGAAAGTATAAGCCATTTTACAAATCATTGCCAGATAGGTTCCATGAATGCAATATTAACAATGACAAAAATGAACATACCACTTTTTGAGGGAGAGACACACAATGCAATGACATTGCCCAGTGTCTCTACAGGACATGGTAATACCACATTAGAGGACTGACTTCTTTCCATCGCTGTGGGGGGCAAAATCCTGGCTCTGTCGAAGTCAATGAGAGATTTGCCATTGATTTCATTAGAGCCAGGATTTCACCCTTTGTTTCTAGGAATTTTCTTAAACTGCAAAACAATTCACTCTTTGCTCATTAACAAACCACAGCAGGTCTATTATAGTAATCAATTTTGCAAAAAGACAATCCAATGCAATTGGTGGAGGTTTTTCACAGATGAGTTTGCAATATATCTGAGCATTGTATACATGGCAACCAAATATCAGTATCTCTGTCTATTTTGGTGGGTGTACTCGATGAATGAATATTATTTTTACCATAACCGCGATCTTCCATATTTTTTGGAACCATTCCTCTAATGTGGGGGATTTCTGCTTTGCCATTGAGGAGCTATCAATTTAATTTTTCCTTTTTAGTATATGCCTTGCATTTAATTGCCGAGTACAGAGCTAAAGGTGAAGTTAGCAGGTGACATGAATACAATTAACAGAAGCAGTGAGTATTTGTACAGATTAGGTCCATGTTAGAAGCTTTATCGTCTGCCCTTGGAGAGGTAGGTAAGAGTGCAGTCTATTTGCCAGTGCAATTCTCACCTGGGTGAGTGCTGTGTTAGGATAAGTTGAAGGACATTTAGAACATTAGCACCATTTGGCTGGAACCAGGGTGAAATCAGATGTGAACGAACTGTGGTCCCAAGTATGAGACAGGTGGGAACCATGCTATTGTCTTCTTGAAGTTGTGTCAAAGAATTTGCATATTTCTAATAAGAGGGAGAAAGCAACTGCAGATACCACAGATGTAAGGGTAGGGGTCCCACATAGATCGGAGGCAAGAGGGCACAGGGCAGGGAATACTGTCTCCTATAATGGTTATTTCAGCCTCAGAGGTACCCAGCATCCACCCTCCCTGCTCCCACAGTCCTTATGTTAAACCACAGTGGCCAATGGAAAGCTTTATTAAAGTTTATTTATATACAAATACCCATATGCATACATTTGGGGATAGCCACCATCTTGGATAGCAGCAGGGATTAAATCAGGGGCCTCTGGAGCTAAATGTCTGATTCGCTTCAGCTGGAGCTAAAAAGCCAGGCTCTTCAGCACAGAGTTGTAGCAGACTCAGACTCTGTATGATTCAGGCACACAGTCACGTGCACAAGGACCACAGTTCTATTTCCACAAGTATTGATGGTGGCAGTGTTTGCCTGGTCATTTGTGGGGTGGGGATTACCTGGGTGAGTGTGCAGAAACAATAACCTATCTGACCAGCCACCCAGTGCGGACGGAGTACTCAGAGCACTGACTGTGACTGTAAAATGATGAGTCATCCCTGACCTAGAGCCTGATTAAGACACATGCACTGATGAGTCATGCTGTGCTGGGTTCCAGCCAATCCACAAGCCAGGAACTGGCCTGGTGACTCTCAGGGCGAGTATAGAAGCCTCACAGCAGCTTAGTTTGCTCAACATCACTCTAGGGCTTGGAACGCTTCCTTGCTTAACAGTGTCAACAGCCTCCGCAAGCCTTGCTCTAGCCCTGTTCCTTGTCCTACTCCATCCTAGCTCTCACTCCGGCCTCATTCCAGCCCCGCATTAGCCTCCTAATTCTGGCTTTGATCCCTGACTCCAACTGCAAGGCCCGACCACCCCCATCATGCTTTCTGACAGTGGTAAATCATTAGTTCAGGAATAATCCAAAAAAGGGGTTTTTGTCAAGTAAATTGTTCACTGCAATTCAGTTGCTGATCTCTAAAATAGGCACTGATTCAGCAGAGCACTTAAACTTGTATTTAACACCCATTGAAATCAACAAAACTTAATGAGATGCTTAAATTAGTGCTTTGCTGAATCAGAGCCCAAAGACTCACCTTTCTTTAAAATCCCCCGTCATGCCCCTCGATCTGTTTTGCCCCATGGCTGTCAGCCCTGGGCGGCTGGGGGTTCAGTTAATACAGAGAGCTGGATAATGGAGGCTTGCATAATCTGGGTTCTACTATATACGTTTTTATTTTTTCATAAAATGTAAAAACTAATGATTCTCTGTAAAAATGGAAATTCCATGTTTTTCTGTGGCAAACGGATTTCTAGGATCCCAGGTAACAAGTTCACACACAGTCCTGTAGTGTTCCCCTGTGTCATGGATCTATGCACATACACAGAAAATATTGTTGTGCACCCTATAGGACTGGATCTCTTCTTTCTTTCAGGCACTCAATGGATTTGTCATTGCAGTCACGGCAGACGGTTCTGTCTTCTACGTCTCGCCTACAGTTCAGGACTACCTGGGATTTCATCAAGTGAGTAGCATTTTTTTCCTGATTTAAGAAGAGGGTGGTGTAGTTTAAACGTGATCAGTTGCTAATGTCCATTACTAGCTGAGAGGCTGTTTCTTCTCTTGGAAGATCATAAGATATAATACACACCCACACACACATATATATATTAGAGCTGTTGATTAATCACAGTTAACTCACACAATTAACTCACAAAAATTAATCATGATTAAAAAAATTAATCACCATTAATCGCAGTTTTAATTGCACTGTTAAACCATAGAAGACCAAATGAAATTTATTAAATATTTTGGATGTTTTTCTACATTTTCATATATATTGTATTCTGTATTGTAATTGAAATCTAAGTGTATATTATTTTTTTTTACAAATATTTGCACTGTAAAAATGACAAAAGAAATAGTATTTTTCAGTTCCCCTCATACAAGTACTGTAGTGCAATCTCTTTGTCATGAAAGTGAAACTTATAAATGTAGATTTCTTTTGTTACATAATGGCACTCAAAAACAAAACAATGTAAAATTTCAGAGCCTACAAGTCCACTCAGTCCTACTACTTCTTCAGCCAATCGGTAAGACAAACAAGTTTGATTACATTTACAGGAGATAATGTGCCGCCTTCTTATTTACCATGTCACCAGAAATTGAGAACAGGCATTTGCATGGCATGTTTGTAGCCAGCATTGCAAGGCATTTACGTGACAGATATGCTAAACATTCGTATGCCCCTTCATGCTTCAGCCACCATTCCAGAGGACATGCTTCCATGCTGATGATGCTCGTTAAAAAAAATGTGTTAATTAAATTTGTGACTGAATTCCTTGGGGGATAATTATATGTCCCCTGCTCTGTTTTACCCGCATTCTGCCATATTGTTCATGTTATAGCAGTCTCAGATGTTCATTTTAAGAACACTTTCACTGCAGATTTCACAAAACGCAAAGAAGGAACCAGTATGAGATTTCTAAAGACAGCTGCAGTGCTCAACCCAAGGTTTAAGAATATGAAGTGCCTTCCAAAATCTGAGAGGGATGAGGTATGGAGCTTCCTTTCAGAAGTCTTAAAAGAGCAACACTCTGATGCGGAAACTACAGAACCTGAACCAGCAAAAAGGAAAATCAACCTTCTGTTGGTGGCGTCTGACTCAAATAATGAAAATGAACATGTTATCAAGTCCTCAGCATGAACGCATGTCCCCTGGAATGGTGGTTGAAGCATAAAGGGACATATGAATCTTTAGCACACCTGGCACGTAAATATCTTGCAACGCCGGCTATAACAGTGCCATGAGAACACCTGTTCTCACTTTCAGGTCACATCGTAAAGAAACGGGCAGCATTTATCTCCTGCAAATGTAAACAAAATTCTCTGAACAAGTAGGACTGAGTGGACTTGCAGGCTCTAAAATTTTACGTTGTTTTATTTTTGAATGCAGATTTTTTTGTACATAATTCTACATTTCTAAGGGTATGTCTACACTACGGAATAAGGTCGAATTTATAGAAGTCGGTTTTTTAGAAATCGGTTTTATATATTCGAGTGTGTGTGTCCCCACAGAAGTGCATTAAGTGCATTAACTCGGCGGAGTGCTTCCACAGTACCGAGGCTAGAGTCGACTTCCGGAGCGTTGCACTGTGGGTAGCTATCCCACAGTTCCCGCAGTTTCCGCTGCCCACTGGAATTCTGGGTTGAGATCCCAATGCCTGATGGGGCTGAAACATTGTCGCGGGTGGTTCTGGGTACATATCGTCAGTCCCCCCCTTCCCTCCCTCCCTCCGTGAAAGCAAGGGCAGACAATTGTTTCGCGCCTTTTTTCCTGAGTTACCTGTGCAGACGCCATACCACCGCAAGCATGGAGCCCGCTCAGGTAACCGTCACCGTATGTCTCCTGGGTGCTGGCAGACGCGGTACGGCATTGCTACACAGTAGCAGCAACCCATTGCCTTCTGGCAGCAGACGGTGCAGTATGACTGGTAGCCGTCCTCGTCATGTCCGAGGTGCTCCTGGCTGGGAGCGCCTGGGCAGACATGGGCGCAGGGACTAAATTTTTGGTGACTTGACCAGGTCATTCTCTTTAGTCCTGCAGTCAGTCGTATTGAACCGTCTAATGGTGAGCAGGCAGGCAATACGGATTGCTAGCAGTCGTATTGTACCATCTTCTGCCGGGCAGGCAAGAGATGACGATGGCTAGCAATCGTATTGTACCATCTTCTGCCGGGCAGGCAAGAGATGACGATGGCTAGCAATCGTACTGTGCCATCTTCTGCCAGGCAGGCAAGAGATGAGGATGGCTAGCAGTCGTACTGTACCATCTTCTGCCGAGCAGCCATGAGATGTGGATGGCTTGCAGTCCTTCTGCACCGTCTGCTGCCAGCCAAAGATGTAAAAGATAGATGGAGTGGATCAAAACAAGAAATAGACCAGATTTGTTTTGTACTCATTTGCCTCCTCCCCTGTCTAGGGGACTCATTCCTCTAGGTCACACTGCAGTCTCTCACAGAGAAGGTGCAGCGAGGTAGATCTAGCCATGTATCAATCAGAGGCCAGGCTAACCTCCTTGTTCCAATAAGAACAATAACTTAGGTGCACCATTTCTTATTGGAACCCTCCGTGAAGTCCTGCCTGAACTACTCCTTGATGTAAAGCCACCCCCTTTGTGGATTTTAGCCTCCTGAAGCCAACCCTGTAAGCCGTGTCGTCAGTCGCCCCTCCCTCCGTCAGAGCAACGGCAGACAATCATTCCGCGCCTTTTTTCTGTGCGGACGCCATACCAAGGCAAGCATGGAGTCCGCTCAGCTCACTTTGGCAATTAGGAGCACATTAAACACCACACGCATTATCCAGCAGTATATGCAGCACCAGAACCTGGCAAAGCGCTACCGGGCGAGGAGGCGACGTCAGCGCGGTCACGTGAGTGATCAGGACATGGACACAGATTTCTCTGAAAGCATGGGCCCTGCCAATGCATGCATAATGGTGCTAATGGGGCAGGTTCATGCTGTGGAACGCCGATTCTGGGCTCGGGAAACAAGTACAGACTGGTGGGACCGCATAGTGTTGCAGGTCTGGGACGATTCCCAGTGGCTGCGAAACTTTCGCATGCGTAAGGGCACTTTCATGGAACTTTGTGACTTGCTTTCCCCTGCCCTGAAGCGCATGAATACCAAGATGAGAGCAGCCCTCACAGTTGAGAAGCAAGTGGCGATAGCCCTGTGGAAGCTTGCAACGCCAGACAGCTACCGGTCAGTTGGGAATCAATTTGGAGTGGGCAAATCTACTGTGGGGGCTGCTGTGATGCAAGTAGCCCACGCAATCAAAGATCTGCTGATATCAAGGGTAGTGACCTTGGGAAATGTGCAGGTCATAGTGGATGGCTTTGCTGCAATGGGATTCCCTAACTGTGGTGGGGCCATAGACGGAACCCATATCCCTATCTTGGCACCGGAGCACCAAGCCGGCGAGTACATAAACCGCAAGGGGTACTTTTCAATAGTGCTGCAAGCTCTGGTGGATCACAAGGGACGTTTCACCAACATCAACGTGGGATGGCCGGGAAAGGTATATGACGCTCGCATCTTCAGGAACTCTGGTCTGTTTCAAAAGCTTCAAGAAGGGACTTTATTCCCAGACCAGAAAATAACTGTTGGTGATGTTGAAATGCCTATATGTATCCTTGGGGACCCAGCCTACCCCTTAATGCCATGGCTCATGAAGCCGTACACAGGCAGCCTGGACAGCAGTCAGGAGCTGTTCAACTACAGGCTGAGCAAGTGCAGAATGGTGGTAGAATGTGCATTTGGACGTTTAAAGGCGCGCTGGCGCAGTTTACTGACTCGCTTAGACCTCAGCGAAACCAATATTCCCACTGTTATTACTGCTTGCTGTGTGCTCCACAATATCTGTGAGAGTAAGGGGGAGACGTTTATGGCGGGGTGGGAGGTTGAGGCAAATCGCCTGGCTGCTGGTTACGCGCAGCCAGACACCAGGGCGGTTAGAAGAGCACAGGAGGGTGCGGTACGCATCAGAGAGGCTTTGAAAACCAGTTTCATGACTGGCCAGGCTACGGTGTGAAAGTTCTGTTTGTTTCTCCTTGATGAAACCCCCCGCCCCTTGGTTCACTCTACTTCCTTGTAAGCTAACCACCCTCCCCTCCTCCCTTTGATCACCTCTTGCAGAGGCAATAAAGTCATTGTTGCTTCACATTCATGCATTCTTTATTCATTCATCACACAAATAGGGGGATGACTACCAAGGTAGCCCAGGAGGGGTGGTGGAGGAGGGAAGGAAAATGCCACACAGCACTTTAAAAGTTCACAACTTTAAAATTTATTGAATGACAGCCTTCTTTTTTTTGGGCAATCCTCTGTGGTGGAGTGGCTGGTTGGCCGGTGGCCCCCCCACCGCGTTCTTGGGCGTCTGGGTGTGGAGGCTATGGAACTTGGGGAGGAGGGCGGTTGGTTACACAGGGGCTGTAGTGGCAGTCTGTGCTCCAGCTGCCTTTGCTGCAGCTCAACCATACACTGGAGCATACTGGTTTGGTCCTCCAGCAGCCTCAGCATTGAATCCTGCCTCCTCTCATCACGCTGTCGCCACATTCGAGCTTCAGCCCTCTCTTCAGCCCGCCACTTACTCTCTTCAGCCCACCACTTACTCTCTTCAGCCCGCCACCTCTCCTCCTGGTCATTTTGTGCTTTCCTGCAGTCTGACATTATTTGCCTCCACGCATTCGTCTATGCTCTGTCAGTGTGGGAGGACAGCATGAGCTCGGAGAACATTTCATCTCGAGTGCGTTTTTTTTTCTTTCTAATCTTCACTAGCCTCTGGGAAGGAGAAGATCCTGTGATCATTGAAACACATGCAGCTGGTGGAGAAAAGAAAAGGGACAGCGGTATTTAAAAAGACACATTTTATAAAACACTGGCTACACTCTTTCAGGGTAAACCTTGCTGTTAACATTACATACATAGCACATGTGCTTTCGTTACAAGGTCGCATTTTGCCTCCCCCCACCGCGTGGCTACCCCCTCAACCCTCCCCCCTCCCTGTGGCTAACAGCGGGGAACATTTCTGTTCAGCCGCAGGCAAACAGCCCAGCAGGAATGGGCTCCTCTGAGTGTCCCCTGAAGAAAAGCACCCTATTTCAACCAGGTGACCATGGATTATATCTCACTCTCCTGAGGATAACACAGAGAGATAAAGAACGGATGTTGCTTGAACGCCAGCAAACATACACTGCAATGCTTTGTTGTACAATGATTCCCGAGTACGTGTTACTGGCCTGGAGTGGTAAAGTGTCCTACCATGAAGGACGCAATAAGTCTGCCCTCCCCAGAAACCTTTTGCAAAGGCTTTGGGAGTATATCCAGGAGAGCCGCGAATGCCAGGGCAAAGTAATCCTTTCACATGCTTGCTTTTAAACCATGTATAGTATTTTAAAAGGTACACTCACCGGAGGTCCCTTCTCCGCCTGCTGGATCCAGGAGGCAGCCTTGGGTGGGTTCAGGGGGTACTGGCTCCAGGTCCAGGGTGAGAAACAGTTCCTGGCTGTCGGGAAAACCGGTTTCTCCGCTTGCTTGCTGTGAGCTATCTACAACCTCGTCATCATCATCATCTTCTTCGTCCCCAAAACCTGCTTCCGTATTGCCTCCATCTCCATTGAAGGAGTCAAACAACACGGCTGGGGTAGTGGTGGCTGAACCCCCTAAAATGGCATGCAGCTCATCATAGAAGCGGCATGTTTGGGGCTCTGACCCGCAGCGGCTGTTCGCCTCTCTGGTTTTCTGGTAGGCTTGCCTCAGCTCCTTCAGTTTCACGTGGCACTGCTTCGGGTCCCTGTTATGGCCTCTGTCCTTCATGCCCTGGGAGATTTTGACAAAGGTTTTGGCATTTTGAAAACTGGAACGGAGTTCTGATAGCACGGATTCCTCTCCCCATACAGCGATCAGATCCCGTACCTCCCGTTCGGTCCATGCTGGAGCTCTTTTGCGATTCTGAGACTCCATCATGGTCACCTCTGCTGATGAGCTCTGCATGGTCACCTGCAGCTTGCCACGCTGGCCAAACAGGAAATGAGATTCAAAAGTTCGCGGTTCTTTTCCTGTCTACCTGGCCAGTGCATCTGAGGTGAGAGTGCTGTCCAGAGCAGTCAAAATGGAGCACTCTGGGATAGCTCCCGGAGGCCAATACCGTCGAATTGTGTCCACAGTACCCCAAATTCGACCCGGCAAGGCCGATTTAAGCGCTAATCCACTTGTCAGGGGTGGAGTAAGGAAATCGATTTTAAGAGCCCTTTAAGTCGAAATAAAGGGCTTCATCGTGTGGACGGGTGCAGGTTTACATCGATTTAATGCTGCTAAATTCGACCTAAAGTCCTAGTGTAGACCAGGGCTAAGTTCAACTTTCATGATAAAGAGATTGAAATACAGTACTTGTATTAGGTGAATTGAAATATACTATTCCTTTGTTTTTTTACAGTGCAAATATTTGTAATCAAAAATAAATATAAAGTGAGCACTGTACACTTTGTATTCTGTGTTGAAATTGAAATCAATATATTTGAAAATGTAGAAAACATCCAAAAATATTTAAATAAATGGTATTCTATTATTGTTAGTGTAATTAATCGTGATTAATTTTTTTAATTGCTTGACAGCCCTAAAATAAATATTTTTGTGTGTATGTGTGTACACACACACACACACACACTAAATATTTCCCTCTCATACTGTTTAAATAGGTAAATAAAACGATGAGTTCACACTATTGTGGCTCTTTTGGGTAATGTTGATGGCTAATTTGTCTCTGGAAGCACTGAGGTCCGAGTATCACTGCTATAGAATTTAAAAGTATGTAATTATAGCATTAAACTGCACTTCACTTGCTGCACATTGTGCCAGATTCATCATTTTCCTGTGCAAAGTGAGTGTGCATGCTTTGCACTGGTGGAAATGACCTAGGTCAGGTGTAGGGCACCAGCAAAGCAGCTCTGTTAAGTAAAGCAGAGTAATAATGAACATTTGCTGGTGTGTTTGTAGCCCAGCTAAGTGGGCTTCAGGGTGAACTCAGCCATCCCCAGAATTGCAGTTAAGGAAGGGGGGATAACTCAGTGGCTTGAGCATTGGCCTGCTAAACCCAGTGTTGTGACAGCCCTAAAATAAATATTTTTATGTATATATATATATATATATATATATATATGTGTGTGTGTGTGTATCCTTGAGGGGGCCATTTAGGGATCTGGGGCAAAAATTGGGGATTGGTCCTGCTTTGAGCAGGGGGTTGGACTACATGACCTCCTGAGTTCCCTCCCTATGATTCTAAAGCAGCATTTCAAATCCAAATGCAGATGTGCTACCTTCATACTTACAGAGTGAAATCCTGGCTAACTGAAGTCAGTAGCAAAACTCCCATTGACTTCAATGGGACCAGGATTTCCCCCAGGGCATTATTTGAGAAAAACAACATGCTTATGTCATTAAAGATGGTGTTGTAACACATATGCATAAAGGGACAGAAATAAGGGTGTACAATGAAGCCTTCAAGTTAGCAATTGTATGGAGTATACATGTATATTCTCTTTACACAATTCCTTCTTCTGAAAAATATATTTTGTTTCCTGCCACAATGTGGTTATAAAAGCACTATCCAAAGGTAACATATTTTTTTCCCCATGTCGGTTTCTGAAATAAGCCATCTGCTTCATCTCAGCTGGAAAAAGGCAACAACCTCAGTCAGATTTTTTTTCTTTTTCTGTAGTTTGTGAAATGCCAGCTCCGATCTTAATGCCTATTATGTTTCCCAACATAAACAGAGGTAGACAAATACATTGTTTGTTTGTTAGCAATTCTCTCTCTCTCTTTCTCACCCACACACATACAATCCCAAAAACCAATTGTTTGGGGTCAAACCAAACCCAACATTGTTCAAATTTGTCAGGAAATCAATTAAAAAAAATATTGTTGTGGGTGAAAATAAACATTTCATTCGACAAAATAAAAATGTTTTGTTTGGATTCCAACCATTTACAACATTTTTATCGTGTTTTTTAATGAAAATTAAAGGACCTTTTGAACCAAAAAGTTGAAACCTTTTTGTTCAGAAAATGTTGAAACAAAACATTCCATTTTTTCAGAACTTAAGTGTTTTTTCAACCAAATTAATGTGTTGAAATCAACATAAATTCACAGAATGTTTCCATGTTGCCATATCTGCATTTTTCTCTGGAAAAAGTTATTTAAGTTGCAAAAAATTTCACTAGCTCTGAACATAAGTTGCTTTTCCCCTCCACAGAAGCAAACGATTTTTATTCACTATTCTTAGCAGTAGATGCAGTGTATTAACACCCTACCTCACTTCAGTTTATTCTCCAAAGCGTTTCCTTCCTCGATTGGCATTTATGTCAAAAATAGCTATCAGATATCAATATGTAGCACTTCAGGGGTTGAAGAATGGCACGCTCCTACTTATCCTCTGCCCCATCTCTTGTCACTATCGTTTAGCATGATTAGGTTCTGTTTACAGTAAATCCATTTTCTTCCCATTCTGTTTGTTTCCAAGTTTGCCACAGCATCATGCTTTGAATGCTAAAGACATAGTAGCAAGTATAAAAGATTTTTAATTGGAGTTCCTATACAACCAGGGGGAAAAGTGAGGTCATCTTAGGTTTAATTAACTTGTCCCACATTTTGTAAGACATCTGAAGGGTCTTTAAATACAAGCCAGCAAGCCAAAACACTGGATACACTGCATACATGAAGCCTGGTAAATATTGTGAGGTGCTTAGATACTACAGTAATGCAACTATATAAGTAGCTAAGATGTGATGGTCAGCATAGTTTTAAGTCTCTTTAAGTCCCAGCATAGTTTTAGTCCCTTTCCTAGCCCCAAACAGGGCAACTCTGAAAAGACCTCAAACCATGTTGAGGCTCAATGCAGGGCTGTTAATATCAACAGTGGGGCATTCCCTGTACTCCAGCTGGTGCCCTCTTTCCCCAAAGACCCGTCCCATGGATTGGTGGGTGGGAAGGGACAAGAATCTCCTTGCCAGCCCCTGAAGACCGAGGGGTTAGGAGGTACAGGCCAGCCAGTTATCCCCTAAAAGGGGGAGGGCACAGGAGATCATTTTTTTGTCCCCTTTATCCCCAATCCAAGGAGACACACAAGGATATCAATCGTGTGGCCAGAATTTGAGGAAGGCCCCTGACCCTGCATCTGTCAAATGGGAGCTGCTTTGGGGAAAGGATGGTCCAAGACTGGCCTTACGAGAGTTTTGAACGCCACCCCCAGCAATTTCAAATTGTTCCCTCTTGTACTTTCTCATTTGGCTGTGAACGTTTAGCACAGCCCCTCACCATACAACCAGCGTACGGGTCATTTTAAAATTTTTAAACATGTCTGTCTTGCCTTTTGATGGAGGGAACAACTCCAAACCAGTTGGGGTGTGCTGCTCCGTTAGCCCATTCATATGGAATGCTTCATACATCTTATGAAGTGGGTTCTAGCCCACAAAAGCTTATGCCCAAATAAATTTGTTAGTCTCTAAGGTGCCACAAGGACTCCTCGTTTTTTTTTTTTTCACACAGCAGAGTCTGGAACAGAATCCTGGATCTTAACACTCCTGACCCTGGGAGAGTCTCAACCTGAAAAGGCACTTGGTGGCCTATGCTAATAGGTAGTTTTAAAGATTGCTGTGTAAAGGTTTTGCACAGCAGGTGGCCTGGGAAGAGACTATGGACCAATCGTTGAACATGGTGCCAGCAGGGAAATCAGGTAGTGTTTGGAATGTTTATTTTTATTTTTCTGTTGCTATCCTTTGGCTTTCAGCTGAAACTGTTAATTCTTTGATGCTGAATTAAAAAGTAACCCTAAAAGCCACCCAAACTGAACTTCATGAATGCCCTCCACCATGGCCTAAGCAGAGGGAGAAGGGGAGAGATTCATTAAATGGAAGAGTCTGTTGCATTTCCAGGAGGTGTGGGAGGAAATCCTCAGGCACCCTGGTTTGAAAGTCGTTTTATATTTTGCATAGCCTGATGGATTGATTCAGTCCACATGTCCCTTGTACGAGGTCCAGGAGACTGTTTTCTTCTTTCTGGTGGGAATGCTTCCCAGCCAGATGGCCTCTGGCTTTGAATGCCACAGTAATACAAGTCATAAGATTATAGTCCCACTTTCAGAGCCTTCATATCTTAACAACCATGTAAAAGAAGCAGTGAGAGATAAAAAGGCATCTTTTAAAAAGTGGAAGTCAAATCCTAGTGAGGTAAATAGAAAGGAGCATAAACACTGCCAAATTAAGTGTAAAAATGTAATAAGAAAAGCCAAAAAAGGAATCTGAAGAACAGCTAGCCAAAAACTCAAAAGGTAATAACAAAATGTTTTTTTAAGTACATCAGAAGCAGGAAGCCTGCTAAACAACAAGTGGGGCCTCTGGACAATCGAGATACAAAAGGAGCACTTAAAGATGATAAAGTCATTGTGGAGAAACTAAATGAATTCTTTGCTTCAGTCTTCGCGGCTGAGGATGTTAGAGAGATTCCCAAACCTGAGCTGTCCTTTGTAGGTGACAAATCTGAGGAATTGTCACAGATTGAAGTGTCATTAGAGGAGGTTTTGGAATTAATTGATAAACTTAACAGTAACAAGTCACCGGGACCAGATGGCATTCACCCAAGAGTTCTGAAAGAACTCAAATGTGAAATTGCGGAACTATTAACTGGTTTGTAACCTGTCCTTTAAATCAGCTACTGTACCCAATGACTGGAAGATAGCTAATGTAACGCCAATATTTAAAAAGGGCTCGAGAGGTGATCCTGGCAATTAAAATGATCAGTACCGGGCAAATTAGCTGAAGCAACAGTAAAGAATAAAATTGTCAGAAACATAGAAGAACAAAAATTGTTGGGCAAAAGTCAACATGATTTCTTTAAAGGGAAATCGTGTCTTACTAATCTGTTAGAGTTCCTTGAAGGGGTCAACAAACATGTGGACAAGGGGGATCCAGTGGACATAGTGTAATTAGATTTCCAGAAAGCCTTTGACACGGTCCCTCACCAAAGGCTCTTACGTAAATTAAGTGGTCATGGGATAAGAGGGAAGATCCTTTCATGGATTGAGAGCTGGTTAAAAGACAGGGAACAAAGGAATAAATGGTAAATTTTCAGAATGGAGAGGGGTAACTAGTGGTGTTCCCCAAGGGTCAGTCCTAGGACCAATCCTATTCAACTTATTCATTAATGATCTGGAGAAAGGGGTAAACAGTGAGGTGGCAAAGTTTGCAGATGATACTAAACGTCTCAAGATACTTAAGACCAAAGCAGACCGTGAAGAACTTCAAAAAGATCTCACAAAACTAAGTGATTGGGCAACAAAATGGCAAATGAAATTTAATGTGGATAAATGTAAAGTAATGCACATTGGAAAAAATAACCCCAACTATACATACAATATGATGGGGGCTGATTTAGCTACAGCTAATCAGGAAAGAGATCTTGGAGTCATGGTGGATAGTTCTCTGAAGATGTCCACGCAATGTGCAGCGACAGTCAAAAAAGCAAACAGGATGTTAGGAATCATTTAAAAAGGGATAGAGAATAAGATGGAGAATATCTTATTGCCCTTATATAAATCCATGGTACACCCACATCTTGAATACTGTGTACAGATGTGGTCTCCTCATCTCAAAAAAGATATACTGGCATTAGAAAAGGGCAACTAAAATGATTAGGGGGTTGGAATGGGTCCCATATGAGGAGAGATTAAAGAGGCTAGGACTTTTCATCTTGGAAAAGAGGAGACTAAGGGGGGATATGATAGAGGTATATAAAATCATGAGTGGTGTGGAGAAAGTGAATAAGGAAACGTTATTTACTTGTTCCCACAATATAAGAATTAGGGGCCACCAAATGAAATTAGTGGGCAGCAGGTTTAAAACAAATAAAAGGAAGTTCTTCACACAGCGCACAGTCAACCTGTGGAACTCCTTGCCTGAGGAGGTTGTGAAGGCTAGGACTATAACAGGGTTTAAAAGAGAACTGGATAAATTCATGGAGGTTAAGTCCATTAATGGCTATTAGCCGGGATGGGTTAGGAATGGTGTCCCTAGCCCCTGTTTGTCAGAGGGTGGAGATGGATGGCAGGATAGAGATCACTTGATCATTACCTGTTAGGTTCACTCCCTCTGGGGCATCTGGCATTGGCCACTGTCGGCAGACCGGATACTGGGCTGGATGGACATTTGGTCTGACCCAGTATGGCCATTCTTATGTTCTTATTCTCCAGCTAGTCTGAATGACTCAAACATGCGGCTGATTTAACCGCTTTGCTATGCACTTGTCTCAGTGGCAGTTGTCAAAGGGTCGGCCAGCTATGCTTAGTCAGTTTGGCAGTGCTGAGGAAGCCAGACCATGCACAGGGGTTGAGCCACAGACAGGGGACACGGGCTGCAGAGCAGTGCTGCTGCGATGAATTAGTTGTGCCTTTCATTTCTTGCTCCATGTGGCTCCCAGCTGAATGGGTGTTCAATGGCGCATTCCTGTTGATTTCTTTTCAGTCAGACATCATCTACCAGAGTGTATTGGAGCTGATCCACACGGACGATCGAGCCATGTTCCAATGCCAGCTGCGTTGGTCCTTAAACCCACCTCCATACAAAGAACTGGAGCAGGGCACAGACGGTGAGTGACCAGGGCTGAGGGAACACAAGACTGTTTGTGCAGTGAGAGCCATCTTCATGACTACTGCTGCCTGAATGAGCTCTACGGGAAAAGCCCTATGGAGACTGACAAGCCCGAAGCGCTGAGACGTGCTAAAGCAAACAAAGGGCTGTAAAGCACAATGGGAATCGTAATCCCATTGGGAACCCTGTCCTTACATTAGAGCCCAGCTCACGAAAGCCAAGTGGTGGGGGAAGGCAATGTAATTTGTGGCTGCTTTGTGCTGGATGCTGTTCTGTTGTTCTAAGTGGAAGAATCAAATCTGTTTTGATGGGCAATGGAGAGCCAGACCAATTAGAAAGGCCAAGGAATGGAGGAACCAGAAAACTCCCCCAGTGTGTCTAAGCTGTGTCTACCAGCTTATTTAAAATGGAAAAAAAAATCTCTCTAGAGAGAGAGCCAAACCCACTCTTCCCTTCTCACTGTGGTACAGGGTTTCCATTCATGGCCTCCCAGAGAATGGGAAGCTAGACCTCCACATATGGCTCTGAGAAGAGAGGGGCAAGAGCCAAGATATAATATCTGCTTGGCTCCATGCCAGACCCACTGCCCATCAGAGTCAGTGGGAGTCTCTATCCCAAGAAAACCTTGAAAAAATCATGTGGCTGCAGCACCTAGATCTGATGCATAATATTGACTTTCCATCAGCATGAGTGTGGCACTGCTGCCACCCAGAACTTCTCATGGCCTTTCCCAGCCACCCCCATACACAGCGCAGATCCCTGTGAGCCAAAGGAGCCATTGCACAGCTCCACCTCTGGCAGCTCCCACAGGGAAGAGCCACTGCGGCACCGAATTATAGGTTTAAGGCCAGAAGGGAGCACTATCTAGTGTGACTTCCTGTATGTCACAGGCCAACACCAGCACCTGTACACTAAACCCAGCCATCAAAATTAGACGAAAGTGTGACGGCCCGCGGACTGCACAGGCAGGGAATAGGAAGGACCAAGGCACACCAGTGCCCAAGTCCCCATAGTGGCAGGGAATGTTCTCCTGCCTGGCCCTGCCAGAGGCTTCAAAAGAGTCAACAATGATTCATGGGCAACAGGGTGAAGGCTGGCTAAGATCTACCAATGCCTGAGCCCTGTCCATCCCTAGGAGATCATCCATAGAAGAGACCAACAGAGTCCTAGGCAATATCTGGGCTGAAAACCTGAGGGACTCAGATGCAACTCAAGTCACCTGGTTACATCTTTCAGAATGACACTTCCAGCCAAAGGGAAGGTTTGAGATGGGGCAGCAATGCCCAAGGTGAATCATGTTCCACAGGTTCATCATTGTGCCTCAAATGCTCAACAGAATGAGGAACTAACCCGAAGAGTACATCTACACAGCAGGTGGGAGGGCACTTCCCAATGTGGGTATACAGACACGCGCCAACTCTGTTGGAGATGGCACGCTAAAAATAGCGGTGTGGCCATGGTGGCATGGGCAATGGCTCGTGCGTACCACCTGAGTACAAACCTACCCCACCCTGGGTACATATTCAGGTGACTACACACCCTTGGAAGCACCCTTCCAGCTGGGGTGTAGACATGCCCTAAGACAGTAGAAAAGGCTAGCTGATGTAGCCATACTGGTATAACTATATTGACAAATCCTTCTCGTGTAGATGCAGCTTATACCATCTAAAAGAGTGCTTTTGCTGGTATAGTTTTTACTGTATTTACACCAGGACTTTTGTCAATGTAGATATGTCATAAAAAAATCACCTGCTAACCCTGATTACTGTACTAACAAATATCTAGTGCTAGCCTGGCCTTACTCTGCGTTTCCTATGCTTGTGTAGATCAAGACCGTGAGAGAATTTACTCCAGGGGGCTTTTTAGAATTGAGGCTCTCTTTTTATTAACAAAAAGGAGAGAACAACAGTGACTATGTGTTCTCCCTCATTGGCATCACTCTGTTAATATGTGGTATATGCCTGCGAGGCAGGAATTGCTCCCTGCCTGCCTTTAAAGCCATGTTTATTACAACACTGATGAATTAGTGTCTAAATACTCTTTGAGATGCCTGCTAAAAATGCTTGCAGCACTAGCACTGGGACTGACTTTAATCATGTATATTTGGCCAAATTTTTTTTGAAATAGGAAAAAATTATCACACCATATTATGGGCTGCTAATTTCTTCTGACAGATTTCACCGCCTAATTTAAAGCTTCTGGATTCACATAAGCACATAAGCAGTCCACTGGATGTCTAGAGCTGATGTAAAAGAAAACAACTCTCTTGCCTTCATTGGCTGGCATCCACCTACCCTAGCTTAGATCATAGCCTGTAGGCCCCTGTCAAGGTTCCCTCCCCACTCTGAGCTCTACGGTACAGATGTGGGGACCTGCACGAAAGACCCCCTAAGCTTATTCTTACCAGCTTAGGTTAAAAACTTCCCCAAGGTACAAAGTTTGCCTTGTCCTTGAACAGTATGCTGCCACCACCAAGCGTTTTAAACAAAGAACAGGGAAAGAGCCCACTCTTCCACCAAAATATCCCCCCCCCCAAGCCCTACACCCCTTTTCCTGGGGAAGGCTTGACAATCCTCACCAATTGGTACAGGTGAACACCAAACCCTTGGATCTTAAGAGCAATGAAAAATCAATCAGGTTCTTAAAAGAAGAATTTTATTTAAAGAAAAGGTAAAAGAATCACCTCTGTAAAATCAGGATGGTAAATACTTTACAGGGTAATCAGATTCAAAACATAGAGAATCCCTCTAGGCAAAACCTTAAGTTACAAAAAGACACAAAAACAGGAAGACACATTCCCTCCAGCACAGCTTATTTTACAAGCCATTAAACAAAAGAAAATCTAACACATTTTCTAGCTAGATTACTTACTAACTTTACAGGAGTTGTAAGGCTGCATTCCTGATCTGTTCCCAGCAAAAGCATCACACAGACAGACCAACCCCTTTGTTCCCCCTGCCCTCCAGATTTGAAAGAATCTTGTCCCCTCATTTGCCATTTTGGGTCAGGTGCCAGCAGGGTTACCTTAGCTTAACCCTTTACAGGTGAAAGGATTTTGCCTCTGGCCAGGAGGGATTTTATAGCACTGTATACAGAAAGATGGTTATTCTTCCCTTTATATTTATGACAGCCCCCATCCTGCAAAGACTTACGCACGTGCATGCTGACTTCAGTGGTTACAAACAGTATATAAAGCTAAGCAGGTGTCTCAGTCTTTGGAGAATCAGGGTCTTAAGGTGCATCTGTGCATACGCATGATACATTATTCACAGGCATGAAATTTTAAAAGGGCTGAATTAGTTTTCAATTTAATCAATTTCAGCACCTTATTCTATTCTGGGTGGAGACAATGCCTGGCAAACTTGATTCCAGATCATCCCTTTAAAGCCAAGTGACAGACCCCAGAAAAGAAGCACTTGTGCTGGGAATGCCAACAGACCCTCACACAGTGCTATAATTAGGGGTCTGCTCAGCTTCCAATGTGCTCGTGTGTCTTCTGAGAAGACGAATGGGAGCTCTGCACATGTATGGAGGGGAGAACCGGTTCCAAGAGGCTCGTGCATTCCAAACAGCATTACCCAAGCCTTTCCTCCATGCCTGGTGGACATTAAGGACTCAGCATAACAGGAATGTTCTGAAGCGGTTTCAAACCAGATGAATACATCCTTTCTTGGTTTGGTTTGGTTTCCAGCCATGCCTCATGTAGGCAGCAGCACCGCCACCATGGATGACCCCCGGCACCTGCCACCTGAGAATTCCTCTTTCTTAGAAAGAAGCTTCATCTGTCGCTTCCGTTGCTTGTTGGACAACTCCTCAGGATTCCTGGTAATCCACACAGCAAGGCGTTTGGGCTCGGATCCCCAGAGAGATTTAGGCACCTACCTCTCAATGGGAGCTAGGTGCTTAAATGCCTCTGAGGATCTAGGTCTTGCTTCCCTGCTGCACTTGCCCCATGACAGCCACACCTCAGGGAACAGACTCTGAGCCTAGCTTCTGCTATGGGGTGGTGCAAACCTGACCAGAGATGATGGGAGTTGATGGGGAAAGGAATATTTCCCCATTCATGCCACTCTGTGGGGAGTCCACAGAGCTCTGCCAGGCTCTGAGCTTCCTCTGGATAGTTGGGGTTTTGGGATGAGATACTAGAGAGGAAGGATGGCCTGGTGGCTAAGGCCCTGCCCTGGAACTCAGAAGAACCATGTTCAACTCTCTGTGTGCCCTGGGGCAAGTCTCACTGTGCCTCTGTTTCTCATGTGCCCAATAGGTATAATGGAGGGTCTTATCTGTGAAACAGGGATAATTTTCCCCAGCTCACGGGGGATATATTCAGTAATGTCTGTGTGGTGCCCATATACTACAGTGGTAAGGACTTGAATGGAGAGATTCTGATACGAATGATCCATGTCACTAGTGTATATGTTTGTCATCCCCACTTTTTCCTTCTTCCCCAAAGGCCTTGAATTTCCACGGCCGTTTGAAATTCCTCCCTGGGCAGCAAAAGAGAACAGAAGATGGGACCCTCAGGCTTCCACAGCTGGCTCTGTTTGCCATCGCAACTCCACTCCAACCGCTTTCTATCCTGGAGCTTCAAACCAAGACCTTCATCTTCCAAACAAAACACAAGCTGGACTTTACCCCCATGGCCTGCGATTCAAGGTATGGCACAGAATAGGGGCCGAGATGCCACTTGCTCACAGCTCTTGTTAAGTTTGCTGAGGATATAGGCAGGCATCATGCTACAGCAGATGTGAAATGCGAAACAAGAGCCACTAGTACTGCTGTTGTAGAAATAGAAAAAACAGTAGATTGTAACCCTGGCCAAATGCTGGATTAAGTGAATAGAGAAAAAAAATCTTCTATGAAAACTTTGTCCGTTGCATTACAAATAACCAGCATTAAACATAAATACATTCAAAGGGACATCATCAGGTTAAAACCCACTCTGTCTCAAAACATATTTCCAGCTAGTGGTATACGCTGGGATTATCACAGCAGCATAAAGGATTTAGGTACCTGTCCGTGGGCCAGCTGCCTCCTAAGTGCTCCCTCATGGTACGTGGTCATCCCTGCTTCAGTTTCCTTTTTCTTCGGTTCTGGGCCAATAACTCAAACTATCAGAAAAACTCTACTCAAGTTCAGCAGTTCTCCCTAGACTCCCAAAACAGAGTTCTCAAATCTTCCACATGTTCCCACTCCTTGTCTTTCCCACCAGGGCCTCCCAGACCTTCCCTGCCTCAAGTCTTTTCTTTAAAGACTCTGGGTCCCCTCCCGAAGCCTGCTCATGCTCAGCAGCCTCTGTAGTCTTTGCCATTTCCCAGTTCCCACCTGCTACTCCTGGGTTTCCTGCTGGAGCCTATTCACACCCCGCAGCCATTCCTTGCCTTGGCAGGCTAAAATCTCTCCCTCCAGCCTCACTCTTGTTATTTCCCTCCCTGACTGAGCAAGCTAAGCAAGCATGCGGACATGGAACCCCCTGCTTCCTGCTGCTCCTTTTAGAAGAATCAACTCCTCCAAACCCTGCTGGTTATACTGATGAAACCCCATGCCGCATCCCAGGTGTGGAAGGCAGGGCTAACTGGATGGGCCTGGCCAGCTCCAGACCTCTGGCAGTTAAAGGGGCTGGCCACCCCGTTACAGTGCCCAGCTCCCACTGAAATGCAGTGGGAGTTGGGCAGCTAACTTGGACTCCTTTGAAAATGACAGTCACGGTTATTTAAGGGCATTAATTTTACTTTACAATTATTATTGCTCTTCTACCTTTCCTTCCATGTAGAAGGCATCTTGCTACAAATTCTCAGCTTGGAGAATATCCAGAAACACCTTTAAAGCAGTGGTCCCCAAACTGTGGGGAGCGCCCCCTATGGAGGAACATTTGGGGGTGGGTATGTGGTGGGCCAGCCCCTACAGGGGTAGGGAGAGAGCACCACGCTTCTGTCCCCACTCTGCTACTAGACCAACTCCACCCCCAGCCTCGCTCCTCCCCCAACCCTGTTCAACCCCCAGTCCCGCTCTGTATCCAGGCCCAGCCAGCCCTCAAAGGGGGTGGGGAGGGAGCACCATGCCTCCAGGCCCAACTCCACCTCCAGGCCAGATCTGCCCACAGTTCCGCTCCACCCTCAACCCCATGTCCACTCCAGCCCCTGCCCCACCCACATCCCGGCTTCGCCGCCATTCCCTCTCCAGCCCAGACCAGCTCCGCCTCTAGACCCAGCTCCGCCTCTAGACCCAGCTCCTCCCCTAGCCCCAGCTCCGCCTCTAGACCCACCGCTAGCCCCAGCTCCTTCCCTAGCCCCAGTTCCACCCCCAGCTCCTCCCCCATCCCCAGCTCCTCCCCTAGCCCCAGTTCTGCCCGCAGCTCCGCCTCCAGCCCCAGCTCCTCTGCTGAGGGAGCCTTGGCTGTGCAGTAATGGTGGCAGGGGAGCAAAGACAGATTCCATTACTGGTAAGGGAGGCACAACTGGGAAAGTTTGAGCACCACTGGTCTAAAGACAGAGGTGCAGGGAGAACATACTGAAGATGACTCTTCCCAACTGTGTTTTTGTGAAGTGAGCAGTGAGTAGAGTTGGATGGAGCTTTTTGACTGGAACGTTTTTCTGTTGGAAAATGCTGATTTGTTGAAATCAAAACATTCTGCAGGAACTTGACAAAATTCCAGTAGAACCCAGCCAGGGTTCAATCCAAAACTTGGTACACACCAGCTCAGAGGTCCTGCTCTTCAGCAGCCAGTCAGCTGGGCTGAATGGGAGTTGAGAGGCTCGAAACCCAAGCTCATATGCTGGCAGTTCCTTGGCAGCCCAGGCTTCCAGGATCCGCAGTCCGGGGTAGCTGGCTGGGGAGGCCCCAGCTCCCAGGCTCCCCAAGGAGTTGGGAAGCCGGTTTCCTGTCTGGGGCAGCTCCCTGAGGACCTGGACAGCCCAGCAGGCTGGCTCCTTGGGTAGGCAGGTTGCCTAGTTTCCCAGCTGGAGCAGTCATTCTGCAAGAAATTTTGAGTTGATTTTTCTTTGGTTTGTTTTATCCTACTGGGGACTGAAACATTTTCCCAGAATTCCCAAAAATCCCAGAATTTTTCACAGAATGGAAAATGCCTCTTCACTCAGCTGGAGGGATAACTGTGGGTGAGCTAAACCCACCATAGTTTTCCCTGTTATCAGATAACTGCACAGATTAGGTTAAACCCTAGCTAATGGACTGACATAGCTCTGTTCTGCATTCATCCTTGGTCCTAAAAGTTTTGTGAACTCTATTTCTTTTTTGTTTGTTTTATTTTACAGAGGTAAAGTTGTGCTGGGATACACAGAAATGGAGCTCTGCATGAGAGGCTCTGGGTACCAGTTTGTCCATGCAGCAGACATGATGTACTGTGCAGAGAATAATGTGAAATGTGAGTTTGGTGCCGATTTGTTAGATCAAAGATCCCAACTCAGCTAACATGATTGTATTGTCCTATTTTATGCAGGGCTTGTCTACTCAGGGAAAATAACTGGCATAATTATACCAGCATAATTATAGTTCTTCTTTGAATGCTGGTCCCTTTGCGTATTCCAAATGTTGGGTGTGCATGCACGCCACACAACTGAGTCTGGAATTTTTTCCAGGCAGTGTCCAATGACCTGCATGTGCACAATATTTTCCCCCATGCTCCCCAACAGACGGTATAAGGGGCAGTGCGGGTCGACACCTCTCCAGTTCCCTCTTTCGGCCACATGGCCTGAATCAGAATCCTGTTCTCCTTTGCTCTTGCAAGCTCAAGAAGAGTTATGGTACATATTTGCTGCAAATAATTATCCTGTAGTTTAGAAATCTTAGTTGTACGTCATATAGTTTAGAACAGCTTAATAAAGCCCTCCCCCAAGTCAGGGACCGTCTTTGTCTTGGGGACTATGCCCAGGTTCCCGGGCTTCAAGAACTGCATCTCCTGCCTCCGCTCTTTCCATCAGTGACGATCATCCACGGTGCCCCTACCATCTGGGTGAGGCGCATAATCTGAGAAGTGTCCTTCCCGCCCAGAACCAGAGAGGCCCAACGAAGGGCTTAGGCTGAAGAAGCACCTAATGGAAGAGGCTTTGAGGCCCTGCTTTGATCCAGGCCAGAGGGACCTCCCTGTAATTTGGCCTCAGCTGACCAGCAATGCCCATCCAAGCATGAGCCATGGAGCAGAGCCGCTGGCACCAAAGCCCAACAACTCAGGACACTGGGCTCCCCATGCTAATAAGGAACACACTCATGGGCATAAGGGCAGATCCCTGCAGTTGACTGCCCACAAGGAACATGTCTGCTTCCCAAGCCATGCCGGGTCAGGCGAGACGTTGTGTACAGATCCCATGGAACTGGTGCCAAAGCCCCTTGGGCTGGAGGGTATGGCAAAGAAGAAAAGGGATCCATCAGTTCCAACAGTGAGTGCAGTACCGGGTCAGAAAGACAGGCCAGTCCCTTCCATGAGTGCAGGTCCGGATGTACCATCAGTACTGCCTCGGCAATTCACAGAGTGACCAACTCTGATGGATGAAGTGTGTCCCTCTGGTTCCTTAGTGGGAACTCCGCAGACTTTGGGCCATACTGAGAATTTTATGACACCAGAGGATGTCTTTCTCCCCAACCCACAATCTCCACTTCTGTTGGGCCCTGCAGTTCTCAGGGAAGTTCTTAGCCTGGAGGCCGACCTGTTGCTGCTGTCAGAGGAGAGACCCCATCCCGATCCATCGGACAGGAGCGTCTCAGTACCAACAGTGCCACCATTTCCAATGGAACCATCTTCAGACTTGGAGGAGTCAGAGGCAAAAGCTCCACCGATATCTATGGGAAGGCGCAGGAGCCCAAACAGACAGCTGCAGCACCCCGATCCTCTTGACTGTGACACCGCCCTGCCCAGGGACACCTGGTCATTTCCCATGGGGATCACCACAACCAATAGATCCCTCCTTCTGGCTGTACTGGGGCCCCTGGGATCCTTATAGCAGACGCCCGTAACTTTCGCAAGGGTCCTACCATTCTTCCCCGTCTCGTCAGCCAGTTCCATCAGTGTATGAGGAGGAAGAAGCAGTGTCAGTAGCGCCACATCTTACCGGAGCCTTCTCATTACCGGATAACATGGTCATCCAGTTGCCACCCTCTCTTCACGATCTATTCCAAAGGGTGGCCGATGACTTGCAAATCCCACTGGAGAAGGCCCAGGACCCCCAACACCATCTCCTGGACATCTTACAGCCACAGGGACTATCCCTTCCAATAATGAGGCCATCCTGGGACCAGCTAGAATGGTTTGGCCCACTCCAGCATTGTGTGGCCCCACCCCACAGTGAGCCAAGAGGGATTGTTTTGTATTGTCTTGTGAGATGGTGGGGATCCCTGGACACCCCCCACCCCAGGTCCCACTGTCTGTGGTTTACCTTCTTTTCTCCCCAAGTTGGCAGCACTTGGGGCAGCTCTATGAGGCAACTGCACATGTGCAGAGGGTTGGCTCCTTTCTCTTCCCTTCTCCTTGCAAAAGAGGAGGATCTGTCTCTCAGATAGCCCCTGGATATTCAGCTGTAAGGGGTTAATCTCCTAGAATCTATTGCTTCTCTTGCTCCTTCACAGGGTTTACCTTCTACCACTCTTCCAGGGGCATACTGCTTTCCTGTCAGTCAGGGCAGCTTTGGGAGTGGTGCGTCTCATGGCTGTTCCCTCCTTGGCTAGAACCAGCAGTCTTTGGGTGGAGCAGCCTTATTCCTGATCACTGCCCCTTCCTATGGTAAATTCCCCCTCTTAAGCTCCTCCTTCTCCAGGCTGAACAAGTTTTGAAGGTGCATCTTGTTACCATGGAACAGGCCCATAAGAGCTCGTTAGTTTCCTTCATATCAGAGTGAGGGTCTGTCCCTTCACCTGCCCCACCCCTCAAGATTGAAAGGCCATTCGGGGTTGGGTTGTCTCCATCCCCGATCTCCTGTGAAAAGAAATTGGGGGTTGTGTGGTGCTTTCCCACCCAGTGTTGTACTCGGAAATTATAGCGTTATAGTGCAAGCTACTATCTCATCATAGGAGGGTTCATATCCCCCATTGTCTGAATCCAGCATAGAGGCATGTAATCGGTGATCAGGGAAAAGGGGCTACACAAGTAATACCTGAGGGTATCTACTACCCATTGGAAAGTTAATACCTCCTTGTCAATAATTGAGTATGACTTTTCCCTAGGGAATAACTTCCTACTTAAGTACTGTATAGGACCAGATGTTTTTCTCCTTCACCGTCTTCTGAGAGGATGGCACCAAGACTGACATTTGAGGCAGCTGTGTGTAGTATGAATTCCTGAGAAAAATTGGGGCTGAAGAGTACAGGTGCCCAGCATAGTCATATTTTCAGTTTGCTGAATGCTTCCATGCATTTCCTATCCCAATGGATCTTCTTAGGATCTTCCCTTATGGATCTTCATAAGTGGGGCCACAACTGAGGTGAATCTGGGGATACACCTCCAGTAATATCGTGCAAGGCCAAGAAAACGTCTGACTTGCCTCTTCGTGAGGGCTTGCACCTTATCAACCACTGGCTTCACAGGGCTACCTCCTACACAGTACCCCACATGGGTTACTGCACTCACAGCCAAATTACATTTCACCAGGTTGGCCGTAAGTTCTGTTTCCTTTAGGGGTTTTAACACTTCCCTTATATACTGTAGATGGTCTTTCCAGGTGAACTGTATATGACAATGTCATCAAAGTAAGCTGCTGTATATTGATGGTGGGGATTGTGGATCTTATTCATAAGCCGTTGGAAGGTTGCAGCAGCCCTGTGGAAGCCGAAAGGCATGGTCTGAAGTTGGAAGTGCTGGTCCCAGCTGTTCTAGTAACTTGTCCAGTCTTGGTATTGGGTAGGCGTCAAATTGCATTGACCTTCCTGAAGTTGATGCAAAACCAAACCGTACCTCTCTTTTTTGATGAGGCCAATCTGTTCAATGAAAAGACGGATGAATCTCTGCATTCCCTGAAGGACTCGAGATCCACCCTGAGGTCTCTGTGAATTTCCACTCTAGCCCCCAGAAGAAAACATCCATAACAGCCCTTCAGACCACAGCTTTCTTCCTCCTGTCCCTCATACTATCAATGTCCACCTGAATCTCCTCACAAGTGACCCAGATCTCAGAGAACCTGTTTCCAGGCTCCAACCCCTACCACAGGGGTAGCCAATTATTTTTTGTCAAGGTCCAAATTTCTTGGTCAAGGTATAGTCATGGTTCAGTCTCCAGAGAAAATAATAACAAAAAAATAACAATAATGATAATAATTATAATAAGTAAATAAAAAGATTTTGAGGTCTATTCAAAAGAAGTGAGCGGTCCAGATTTGGCCTGTGGTCCATTTATTGAGTACCCCCATCCTGCCACATCATCCACTTACTTCCAAATGCAGACCAAACGCCACTTTTTACATACAGGTCGAGACCTGCATACCACCACCGATGCCACCTAATGTGCCACCCATCATCTTTGGAGGCCGCCTTTCTTTTTTCATCCACAGTTGGAACAAGATCACCGCGGACAGTTGGATTATAGAGATTATCCATTATGGATACTCCATAGAGTTCCTTTCCTTCCCTCCTCACAAACCTCCCACCTGCCCCCCACCCCCCACAGGAGACCCCTCCCACAAATTGATTCCTCAACAAGAGGTAGACTCCCTATTACACTGGAGCACAATAGAGAGTGTCCTGCCTCAATACCAGGGAAGAGGGTTCTGTTCCCTTTATTTCCTCATCCCACAAAAGGGCAGAGGGTGGAGACCTATCCTGTACCTTTGACAGCTGAATATCATTATCAAGAAGCTGAAATTCAGGATGATTACACTGGCATGAATAATCTCCTCCCTTCAGGAGGGAGTGTGGTTCAGAACTCTTGTCATGAAAGACGCATATTTCCATGTGGACATTGACCCATCGCACAGGAGGTTATTACGGTTATGTCTCCTCCCCTTTGGTCTTGCAACATCACCCAGGCTTTTCACAAAGGTGTTCATGGTAGTAGCAGCCTAAATGCAACACCAGTGACATATGGTGTTCCCATAGTTGGACAACTGGCTTCTGGTGGGACAATCCCGACAAGTAGTTGTCTTTGCAATAGAGACTCTTCGGTGCCTCCTTGCCACCTTAGGTGCATAAACGAAGATGAGTCCACTTTGTCACCCATACAGACAATACATTTCATAGGAGCAAGGCTGGACTCGATCTTGGCACAAGCTTTCCTTCCCATGGAAAAGTTTTGCATGATGAGCAAATTCCAGACCCAGCCTGATTTCCCACATTACCCACAAGCCCCAAACTATGGTGCATTGGTACCTTTCCCTCTAGGGCCATATGGCCGCAAACACCTCTGTGACACCTTTCACCAGGCTCCACTTGCGGGGCCTACAAGCTTGGCTCCACTTGACCTACTGGCTGACCAGGGACCACATTGACTCCCTAGTCACCGTTTCCTCAGGATTTCTCGCCTCTCTTACTTGGTGGTCAAACCCAAACAGTGTCATGGTGGGGACCCGCTTCACTCCTTCTATACTGAGGGCCACCATTGTGACGGACATCTCCCTTACAGAATGGGGTGCTCATTTGTATCACCGCACAGCCCAGGACACATGGACACCACAGGAGGGCCAGACTGCATATAAACTCACTGGGACTCAGAGCAGTCTGCTTGGCCTGCAAAGCCTTCCTTGTCCTCATTCGCTCACTCCATGTGCAAATCCTATCAGACAATATAAACAAACAAGGAGGAGCGAGATCTCGTCCCCTCTGTCTGGAGGCAGTCAGACTGGGAAACTGGTGTGTCAGAAATCAGGTTACCGTATGGCTACTTACTTCCCTGGCACTCAGAACTCCCTAGAGGACAAACTAAGCAGAAGTCTCTCCACAGACCATGAATGGGAAATACATGACACAGTTCTGGCCAACATCTTTACGCGGTGAGTGTTAGCCGATGGCCAAGGATGTTTGGTGAGGTGCCAGCTATGCCCGTTTTATACCATCCATGACTTTAACCGCTAGGACGCACTGTCCCTTCACGGCCGGGCTAGGCTGACGGATGCCCCAAGGTCCTAACCACCCGTGACTTTAACTGCTAGAGCTCAGAGCTCCTTCGCAGTGGGCAGTCAGGATTGACTGACAGGCGCCCCAAGAGTTTGCCCCGTGGAGGCGGCACAACTCAACGCTAGGCTCTTAGTACTCTCACCTAATGGCCAGGCTTTATAGCCAAAATGGCTGAGGTTCTTTAATTGTGTTGGCTGCTTTACAGTAAACCAGAGAAACAAGTCAGGCTTATGCACAAATGGTTACCAAAATTTATTAAACTAGATTCTAATCATGTGGTTACAAAATTGCTAGTGCCTACTTATTTAAATGTAGAGATGTTACACACACAAACAAGTTACAAAACTGAAGCTACAATCCCAAAGAAAGAAAACAAAGTATAGAGCTCTATTTCAAAATATGTGTACACTAAAGATAGGAGATCAGGTGTGGGTGCTTCTTACCCTCCTTGCATCTCTCGATTCCAGCGGTGCCAAGCCAGGATCGGTCACTCAATTCCGCAGAAAGACGAATAAGGGACAAGGCTTAGGGACCCTCTTAGCTGCAGAAGCCTTGGGAGGCTGTCACTTATCTGACCAGCAGATAGATAGTGAAAAGCACTCAAAAATCATGGTGCTGTAGGTCCCCTACTTATACCTCTGTACTCCTTTATTCTCTTTCTCCTTTCTTATGCCAAATTGGGGCTGGTCTGTCTGGGCGACGCCAGCTCTCGCAAGAGTAGTTTACACTTGCAAGGGAGAGAAACAATAAGTTTCGACTACTGGACATTCCTTTTATTAGGGTAAATATTTTCCCACCTAGGATGTTGGTGTGTGTGCATCATGCTATTTAGTAGGGGCTAAGAGCCATGTCTGTCACAGCGCCTCTGCCTGCTGTGAGCCTAGTCGTTGTATATGTTCCCAGAGGCACATTGTAGCAGCACACCTGTGCTTTTCACAGCTTCAAAGGCTGTGCTGGAATTTATGTTAAGTGCCCTGTTTTGGCTTCTGTGTGTTCCCAGCAATGCTGGTCTGAGGCGGGGGGCTGGCTGTCTGGCTACAGTGAGGTACTCCCCTTATGGGACCTCTTTGCATGCCAGACAAACAGAAAACTTCCCATGTATTGCTCCAGTGGAGCCAGAGTCAGTGACTCACAGGGTGACACTCTCCTGCTTCCCTAGACAGGTGACCTCAGATATGCCCCAGACTGCAAGTTCTCCAGAAGACTCACCAAGACAGAATCTCCTCCTAGCTCCTCCTCTATTGGCCCAGACAGTTCTAGTTTATGGATCTCCTAAGGCTGTCCACACGCCCACCCATCATGACCCACCCATTCCCAGATCTCCTAACCCACCCTGAGCTCACTCCACCTCACGGCCTGTTGTTTGGATGGGCATTGGAAATAGAATGCTCATGCTCTGCCTCAGTCCAGGAGATCATTAACCAAAGCAGAAAAGATTTGACCAGAGCATGCTACCAGGCTAAGTGGCATAATTTCTCAAGTTGGATGCATCACCACCACCAGTCCCTCAGCACAGTAGGCATTCCAGTTAGCCTCGACTGTCTCCTTGCCCTAACATCAGGCTAGCCTTTAGTTCCCTTTGTGTACACCTAGCAGCGATTAGTGCCTTCCTTTCCTGGATGGAGGGACGCTCTAGCTTCATGCACCCGACTACAGTACGCTTTATGAAAGTCTTGATCAGGACTTTCCCACCAGTCATCAAATCCTCCACAGCATCCTTATCAGGGCATCCTATTGCAGGACATTTGCGAAGCCACAATCTGGTGATCAGTCCACATGTTTATGGCTTACTATACCCTGACTCAAGTGGCACTGCAGATGCATCAGTAGGAGCAGCTTCCTTTTACCCACCTCTGCACTGATCACTAATCACAAATCACCCACCTGTGGAATACACATAGGGACCAGCACTTGAAGAAGAAGAGGTTATTTACTGTCACTTGAGGTTCTTCAAGATGTGTAGTCCCTATCTGTATTCCAACCCCCCTCCCCCTTCCCCTCTGCTGCAGACTCACTTGTATTGTGGTAAGAGGAGGAACTGGAGAGGCGTTGACCTGCACCGCCCCTTATGCCCTCGGTTGGAAGCACAAGGGAAGGTATCATAGAATCATAGACTATCAGGGTTGGAAGGGACCTCAGGAGGTCAACTAGTCCAACCCCCTGCTCAAAGCAGGACCAATCCCCAATTTTTGCCCTAGATCCCTGAATGGTCCCCTTAAGGATTGAACTCACAACCCGGGGTTTAGCAGGCCAATGCTCAAACCACTGAGCTAGCCCTCCCCCCTGCAGGTACTGCACATGTGCAGGTCAATGGACACTACTTAGAAAAAATTCCAGACCCAGGCATATGACACACGTGTGCCCACATGTGGAATCCAGATAGGGACCGCACATGTCAAAGAGCCTCCCCTTACAGTAAGTAGCCTCCTCTTATACAAGTGTAACTTCCCAAAGAGTGCCTCTGAGTATGAGCTAAACCAGGTAGTTATACTGGCATAACTATGGTGGTACAGTCAGACTGGTATAGTTATGCTGGTAAATTTCCACATGTAGACAAGCTCTGAATTCCGACTTGCAGCAGCCCAAGTTAGTTTAGTCCTAACCTCCTATCCAGAAACTGCCTGTTAAGCTGCGCTGTGTTTCTGTGATGTAGACAGACATCCACTAGGAATCTGACTGAACCTTCTGAAATCACTCATTTGTGATCCAGGTTTGATTTGACCGCAGCCCTCCAGATATGAAAAGCTAACGGACAAACATGTCACACCACCAAGACTCAAACATCCCAGAGTCACTGAGAAAATTCATAGGAACATAGGAATAGCCAGACTGGATCACCCCTGAAGTGCATGTAGCCCAGTATCTTGGCCAGCACCAGATGCTTCTGATAGGCAATTGTGTGGTAATCTGCCCAATGAAGGTCTCATTCTCATCCCTAGTAGTTATAGGTTGGTTTAAACCCTGAAACATGAGGTTTTATGTCCTATCTGAGGTTTTATATCCCAATGCTGATCCCAGGCAATGAACCCAGGACTAGTAAGGATTTCCTTTAACATTATACACTTTTCCAACTAAGGCCAGTGCGTGGCTATACAAGTCTCACTGTAAAGGGTTTGCCTGCATGGTTTGTGAGTTGGACCATGACGTGGTTCTGCAGATCTCTGTTGGTAATTTTTTTCTGGATGAAATAGACAGGAGCAGGCTGACGGCTATTTCTTGCTGCATTTTGCTGAGCTTAGACTGCTGTCCTCTTCTGTTTGCCCTAGTGATGAAAACCGGAGACAGCGGAATGACCGTTTTCAGGCTGCTGACAAAGAAAGGAGGCTGGGTCTGGGTCCAAGCGAATGCGAGACTGGTGTATAAAGGAGGCCAACCGGACTGTATCATTTCCAGGCAGCGGGCCCTGTCGTAAGTGTCCTTGCAGATGGCAAGGGTGAAATCCTGCCCCATTGAAGTCAATGACAAAACTCTTACTGAGTTCACTCAAGTCAGGATTTCACCCCACAGCACCCATTTCCTCAGGGCTTGGACAAAATCACCTGCCTCGCTGAAATGCAGCTGTGTTGAAATTGTTCCTTGTCACAAGCCGCAAAGATGGGATCCAAGTTTCCCCAAAGTTTAGGTGTCTTCAGATCTGGGGCAGGTCTCTAGAACGTAGGCTGGTAAACTGTCCGGTGTTCTGCAGGTCAGACCAGCTGCTCATAATGGTCCCTTGCAGTCTTAACATCTGTAAAACCAAAACCTATGAAAAATAGCCTTTCAACAGAGCTATGTAAGCCACACTGACACTCGGCACAACCTCTGGCTCCATTTATCTGAGTTGGGAGCATTTCCCACTTCAGAGCAAGCCAGACAACAAAGCAACTTGTCCAACCCCATCCCCCAAAAACAAACCACCACCCCCCAGTTGTAGGGTTTTAAATAGATAAAACACCCAGACCGATGCCAACTTGTTGGCTCTTGTCTCACTATCTAGCAGCTGTTTTTTGCCCAGTCCTGTGTATTTCATTGTCTTGTCACCCTCTTCTTAATGTCCCATTCATATATCTGCAGGAATGAAGACGGAGAGGAGCATTTGTGCAAGCGGAGCCTGCAGCTGCCTTTTCACTTTGCCACGGGTGAAGCAGTCCTGTATGAAAACAATCCGCCAGGGTTCCTGGACTCCTTGCACACCAAGAAGGTCTCAAAGGCAAAGAGAGACACCCCTGTGGGGCAGGGTTCAATAGATCCCAACTCGCTCCTAGGGGCCATGATGAACCAAGACAAATCCGTATACGTCTCCCATGCCGGTAACATGCCACAGTTCTCCCTGGCAGATATTGTTGACGTGCTGGAAGAGCCATGGCTGGATTACGGAAACAAGAGAACTGTCAAAGAGAATGACTCACTTCTAGCCGTCATTGAAACACTCTTTGAAAAGAGCAATGTGGATGGTGACATCTCTAAGACTCTGCAGAGCCCGGAAATGGATGACCTGGAATTAAAGCAATGGGAGGAGATCTTGCGCAAGATGGACACCAAGGAGCCTGTGGCCCAGGCTTTCCAGGAGAGGCTGAATGATGAGGTGACCTCCTGTGTGGAGGAGATATTGTTTAAAAATGATAATGGAAAGAATCTGGGGTTCCCATGGTATGATGTGATGGCTTCATCTCAGGCCCTTATTCAACAAATTCCTCTGGAACAAATTCCACAAAGCACTCAGCTAAACACACTTCAAAACCAGCTTGTCAATAATAGGAAATGCAATCAGCAAAGCAATCCTCTGGTGAATTGTCACCATTTCTGGGGGACTAATTCAGCAGCCTCTACACCATCTGGATTCCAAAATCCAATGTATACTTCACAGCAAAATTCACTAGACCATGATCCTCAGGGTCCTTTAGTCACCAATATGTCCCAGGATATCACTTCTAAACCAGAAAAGCAAGCACCTTTTGATCAAGCAAATTTGCTAAGTGGGAAATATACTAAGTACCTTGGGTTCTAATAACCAGCGAACTACGGAAATTAATCTAACAAATCCTGCACAGGTATTTCAGCCAAAGGCTCCTGCTCCAGTTTCCTGGGGGAATGTTATTCCTAAAAATCAGACACATCAGGGCTCAACTCTGATTGACTCAAATCATCCAGCTCCATTAAAAATGAATTCACAAGAGAGTCATTGGCCAGACCCATTGGTTTCAATGAATCCAGTCATCAGTTTCAATCAGAATAATTCTCCAAGAGGTCACTCGTTAGATGTTTGGAAATCTGACACTCCAAATCAACTGGGAATCAAATCAATGGAGATAGAGTCACAAACTCTACTGGCAACTAACCAACAGAATCTTTTTGGATCACAAGTAACAAATCCTTGGATTTCTTCATTACACTGACCAGGGCATGCAAGAATTCAGCATAATGCAGGTGTCTCCAGTGCAAGCTCTACAGAATGAAATATCTGGTTCTCTTGTGCAAAAATCTAATCCATTAGAAGCTGGCCACCTGTCTGGAAGTCATTCCTTTCCCCAACATACATCTTCACATGGACCTCACTTAATGCCACATTTTTACAATAAAGAGCAGCAGCAGATGCTTCAGAACAAACAGTTGTCAACACAGCAGCAGCAACTGATGCAAGCAAGGATGCATCCTCAAGCTCATTGCAGGCCAGCTCAAATGCAACACAATGGACTTCCACTGGCCAGCTGCTTGGAGCCAAGTAGCTGGTGTCACACTCGCTCCCGGGTGGGAAACCAGCAAATGGACAATGTTCTTGAAAACTCATTGAAGTCCTTATCATGTAGCACGTTATCTAGTAATGTCATGTTAGCCTCATGGGAATATGAGAACAGTGGCTTATCCTTTGAAAATGATGTTGCATTTCCTAAAGCCACTCACGTGACGTCCCTTCCCCAGCAACAAAATACCATACGCTGTCATGGCGAGAGCAGTCCAAAACTGTGTAACTACCAAAGGCCTAAGGAACCCGTTCTGGGTTCCTCAGTGACTCCTCCCAGGGAAGCTGGTTTGAGAGGACTTTTCTACCAGTTGGAACCAAATTTTCCTCCCATGTCATTAACAGATAGGCAGATGAAGAGTCAGCAGCAGCTCTTCACTTACAATATTTAGTTCAAGGTGAGGTGAGGGGGGCATATGTTAAGGTGTGAAAACTGGACAGACACAAGAACAACCAAGCTGTGCATGTTAAGTGATAAGCTGAGACATATGAACATTATATAAGGTTTGGTTTTGTAATTATTGTAGTTATACCGACACAATGCAGATGGATTTTGAATATGTGCAGATTCATTTTGAAACTTGCAACTGAGAGCTAAAAGCTTCCAACCCATTGAGGAAAGAAAATGTCTGGTATATCAGTATTTCTTGAAAGCCATTGTTCTATAAAAATGGCTTTAAAAATGCAAACAAGCCCACTTTTTATCTTAACAATGCCATTTCAGCATATTCTTCTTCACAACCCCTTACACAGACAGCGTTCAAAGCAGTATTTGAAAAGTCTATTATAATAACAATCCTTGAGCCAATAGCACAAACTATTTTTGGCCTACGAGCCAAATTTTGAGAAGTGGCTAGAATGTAGGCCATGCTTACAGGATGGGGGATGCTATCCTGGGAAGCAGTGACTCTGAAAAAGATTTAGGGCTATGGTAGATAATCAGCTGAACATGAGCTCTCAGTGTGATGCTGTGGCCAATGGAGCTAATGTGATCCTGGGGTGAATAAAAGGGGAAATCTTGAGTCGGAGTAAAGAGGTTATTTTACCTCTATATTTGGCATGAGTGCAACTGCTGCTGAATACTGTGTCCAGTTCTGGCACTCACAATTCAAGAAAGATGATGGTAAATTAGAGAGGGTTTAGAGAAGAGCCATGAGAATGATTTTAAAGGATTAGAAACCATACCTTATGGTGATAGACTCAAGGAGCTCAATCTATTTAGCAGAACAAAGAGAAGGTTAAGGGATGACTTGATCACAGTGTATAAGTACCTACATGAGGAATAAATATTTGATAATGGGTTCTTCAGTCTAGCAGAGAAAGGTATAACATGATCCAATGTCTGGAAGTTGAAGCTAAGACAAATTCAGACTGGAAATAAGGTGTAAATTGTTAACAGTGAGAGTAATAAACCACTGGAACAATTTACTGAAGGTCATGGTTGGATCCTCCATCGCTGACCATTTTGAAATTGAGATTGGACATTTTTCTAAAAGTTCTGCTCTAGGAATTATTTTGGGGAGGTTCTCTGGCATAGGTTGGACTAGATGATCACAATGATCCTTCTGGCCTTGGAATTTCTGAATCCTCCCCTTTCATCACTCTAGTGAGATGCTGATGGCACTGCTTCTCCTTTTTTCCTTGCCTGATTGCGATTCTAACTCATCTCTCCTTTTTCTGCTCAGCAGTGTCTCCAAAATGAAGAGAATGCCTCCGTGGAATTTACTCCTACAATCACTAAGGACAGTGCGGGTTTCTCCAAGTACTGAGAGCGAATGTAGCAATAGAGAAAGAAAAGACCCTGCTCCCAGCTGTGGACTGATTTCATGGCCTTGGATTGGCAAGCCTTTTTTTTTTTTACTGATGATGTGTGAATATTTCCATATTATTATAATTGTTGTGGCTGGAGGCTTTTTCTAAGTGAACACACACACACTCCTGAGACACTCTCCTGTGGGTTCCACAGAGACAGACTTGAACGCTCAGGCATTTTGTACTGAAGAAGCTATAACCTTCTCAACCAATTGTCTTCTGATCATTCTTCTGAGCAGAACCAAGGAGAATTAAGCACCAATAATTAGGGTTGGATTAGGCACTAAAGTAACTGAGCCACAATAAGCTTTAAAAAATCAGGAACAAGTACTTGGAGTTTCCAATGAGTTTTCCAGGTCAGGTAATTAACAAGACAAAGGACACAGATGTCAAAAAGTGGCTGAGATGCTGCAATGGAAATTCCATAAGACTCTGTCCGATCTCCGGCTTGAACACTGTGGCCCAGCGTTCTAATTAAAGGGGGTGAAGATATGGTTGCAGTCTTTGCAAGCATTATTTGTGCATTTGCTCTTGTCCATTGGGAAGTCATGCGTGATACCATCTGGATAATGAATGGGGGCACTTCTAAATCCAAACAGCATCTACCCTTCGAGTGACTGTACATGACCAAATGACTGAAATCAACCCAAGCGTATAAGTGCTAACAAAAATGCCTATATGCCCGTTACTGACTTATTTTACTTTTCCGGCGGGTTCTCAAATTTCCTTGCACCGTGATCCCCTTCTGACAACAAAAATTACTATACAATCCCAGGAATGGGGACCAAAGCCTGACCCCGCCCAAGCCCCACTGCCCTGGATGGGGGGCCAAAGCCTGAGGCACTCCAGGTGCGGGGGTCAGGGAGGGGCAAAGCTGAAGCCCAAGAGCTTCAGCCCCAGGCAGGGGGCCTGTAACCTGAGCCCCGTCGGCCAGAGCTGAAGCCCTCAAGCTTCGGCTTTGGCCCAGGGCGATGGGACTCAGGCTTCAGCCCCGGGCGTCAGCAAATCTAAGTCAGCCCTGATTTTAATGGGGTCACGACCCACAGTTTGAGAACCACTGCTTTACCTGTACTGTCCATACAGTTGTTTTCCCCACATAAATATAGCGAAGGCTTATGGTAACTTTTCTATGTACTATTCTGACTTATTTATCAAAAGCCATGAGAGTCAATAGATAGGGTAAGCTGCATATTGTGTTGTCTTATATTTTATGCAGTAGCAATGACTTTGGTGAAGTTGCACAAGTTGTAGTTCATCCCAGAATTTGGCTCAGTTTTTATATAAGGACACTGGGCCAGATTCTCCTTGTTTCCCCAACGCAAACCCATTGAAAAGTAAATGGGAGAAGGATTTAGCTCAATGTGTTCTTTGCTGGTGTGTGATGTTCTATACAGTGGCTGGGTGATGCCAAATCCCTGAACCTGATTGGAATATAGTTGACTTAGAGCCATTGCTCCATGTGGCTGCTTCAACACCCTATCTAATCATTCGGTATAAATATATAATGTGTGGCATTATGATGTGGCAGGGGATAATTATCAATGTAGCAATGTGCTATTGCCTGGCAACAGTCTTGTTTGTATACTAATGTGTGTTTTATTTGTCTATCCCTATCTGCCTACAAGATACTTGAGCGTATCGCCTTAGCCCCTATTTGGGCGTGCAGAGAAAATACCATATTGAATACTGTATGCATTTGTAACTTATCCCTCTGGGATTCCAATTGAACTCAACTAGGTGACTCAGAAGGCTCATACAGAGCAATCTACAATCAGGGATTGAGTGCATGTCTTTTTGATCACTCAGCTCAGGAAGATTTTACCCAATCCGAACTCATTTTCAATGACCCACCAAAGGATTTTTTTGTTTTTCCCCCCTTGCCCTTTTCTAGTTATGAAATATGGAATCTTAAAGCCAGGTGTCACTTAGTTCAACAGTTTATATTTTTGTCATGTCATTGATTATTCATTATATCAAACTTCTGGACTTTCACAAAACTTAATACATTAGTGCCTCCACTAGGGTTCTGCCCCCAAGCAAAGTTATCTATGTCCCAGTACAAATCTGTTGTCCTTTTTCTGGCTCCAGTTCACCAAATTACCCACATGCTAAAGTTAAGCATGTGTTTGTCTGACCTCAATACGACTGAAGCACCTAATTAACTTCAGCATGTGCTTAGCTCCATCTCTCTTTAGAAAAGAACTTAAGTGCTTTGCTCAGTCAAGTCCTCTGTATTTAAATGGAGCCACAATGACCCAACTACTGTAAGTTAAGTGGGAAAAATATTGGGAAGTTTTGTGTATGTTTGGGCTGGTCGAAAATTTTCTGTCAAACTGTTTTTGATGGAAAATTGGGGTTTTGACAAAATGCAGCTTTACATTGAAAGTGTTTTGCTTTCCATGGAAATTTTTGATTTTTCATTGAATAACCAAATGCCAAACAAATGAAAAGTTTTCAGATTTTGGCCAAAAATTGAAATATTTTATTCAGCAGTACCTTATGGGAGTTGTAATTTGGGTGACTCATGTCTCCATTCTCCTCTATGGGCTGTGCTCCCCAGCCAGACTTTATCGCCCATGATGTATTCTGGGTGATGTAGTCCAACCAGGGAGCCAGGCCTGTAGAGGAGAATGGGAACACCAGGTACCAGAACTACAGTTCCCAGGAGACACCACGGTGGCATTTCTAAATGGAAATATTTGGGGAGTTGATTTTTACACCAAAAAGTCAAAATATTTCATACTTTGAGTTTACTTACAATTCCTAAATTCACCCTCCCCTTGGAAGGTCAAAGATGTGTCACGGGTCTGACTCCCTCCCAGCTGTGTGTGCCTACCTCCCTTTACTACTAATAGGAACGATGTCAGTTTTGCCAAAGCACTCTGCATTGGGCAAACTCTGCTCCTATTGAAGCCAACAGGAGAAGAGTTAGGGCAGTCCGGACTTTGGGAGTGTGCTTTGTAGAGTGCTGTAAAGTCTTGCCCTCTAGCTGCCCCAGGTAGACCCTACTGGTGCGAACTAAAAGGTATCTAGTTTGCATTAACATAGTTCCATACTAAGCACTTTTTAAAACCCTTCCTTCCTTGTACACCCCATGGCTTTGTCTATACATAATAGTTGTACACCAACTATGCCAGTCTAGTTAAAGCAATACAATGCCCCTAGCGTGGGTGTAGTTATACCAGCAGGAGCACATTTATAACTTCATCAACAGCAGAGGTTGGACGGGTGTAACTCCTTGGTATAAAAATCAGCCCCCTAGTTGACATAATTATACCAGTACAAAAACTGTGTGGTGCAAATCTAAGAGAAGAATAGAACCCTAAATTCTGTAGCAGTTACAATGAAGACAATACCAGTTTTAATTAAAAGCTCTGTTCATCACCCTATTGCAGCACACATGTGCAGTCAGAAGGAGACTGTACTGTTGATCAGGGTTCAGAGAAGAAGAGACCTTTCTGTGTATCCAGTGCCTAGCTCTGTTACTTATGTCTTGCTCTATATATGTTATGTATATTCATATATATATATGAAATGTTGGGGTATACTTTGATTATTTTATGCTTCATGATTTCCTTGCATGTTGCAGGGAGATGGATGAAATTTGGAGAAAAAAATGTTAACCTACTTTGTTATACATTAAAATGCAGTTTGCTTTTTGTTGTTGGTTCAAAGCATTCACAAGAGAGGTGCATGACTGAGAAATGCCAGAGAGACTGAGCTGTGGTTCCAAGGAGCTGCTTGTTTTGTTAATATCCAATGAGTCCAGTTAGCAGGAAACCATTTACTTCACCAAATACTGAAATACAAATACATCTATTACATGTTAAAGTGGCATTATACTTTGAAAAGAGAGACTGCAAAACTGGCATTTGGGGGCTCCGTGTTTGATACAGATTTGCTGATTGGGACTTAGATCCTGCAAACAACTCTGTTGTCAGGCACATCTGTCTGCCCTGAGCCTCACTGACTCTAAGGGCTTGTCTACATTACAAAGGCTTTGCTGGCATAGGTATACCAGTAGAGCTATGCCGGAAAAGCCCCTAGAAGAGACCCGGGCTATACTGACACAAGGAGTTCTTTTGCCAGCACAGTTAAATCCCCTCCGCAAATGACATAAGCTATGTCAGTGGATTGACTCTTTTGCTGGTAGCTCTGCATCTACTCTAAGGCTTTTGCTGGCCTAGCTATGTCAGTTGGGAGGTGTGATTTTCCCCCCCACACACACTTCTAGCCCACACAGTTATGCCAGCAAAACTTTGCAGTATAGACTAAGCCATGGGGGTCTGCCCTCATGTTGTCCAGTGTAGGTTCAGAGTCTTAGGGCAGGTCTACACTACAGGGCTAAGTCAACCTAAGTTACACAACTCCAGCTACCTGAATAATGTAGCTGGAGTCAACATATGTTAGGTCGACTTTTTGCAGTGTCTATACTGCACTAGGTCAATACCTTATGCTTCTCTTTCCAGTGGAGTACTGGAGTCGACTGGAGAGTGATCGGCAGTCCATTTAGCAGGTCTTCATTAGACCTATTAAATTGACCCCTGGTGGATCGATCACCATGTGTTGATCCCCTCATAAGTGGAGACAAGCCACCAGTTGGCAAATCCATTGATCACGCATAGTCCCAAAGAATCCAACCCCCATCTCATAGCTGTGTTCATTTTTCCAGTGCTAACGAATAAAAAGTAATCGAGATTTAAGCTACGTCAATCCAGTCAACAGCTATGACTCTGGATACTCACAAGGAACAGATTTGTTGTGCGTGAAGGGGCCAGGCCAAGAGCGTCCTTTGGCGCACCATAAAGGATGAAGCAATGGTGAGGCCAGGCTGCAATGCGGGAAGAGGATACAAAAAGGCATATGCAGAGCTTCCATCTTCTCTTGGTAGCTTTTCCTGCTACGTTACAGCTTTCCCACCACTTGTGAGGAGTATGTTACACTCTGAGGCTGCCTTCGTGCTGTGTCACTTCCGTGAGATGAGACTGTCCCCTCTCCTTTCACTCCCCATAGCTGGGTATGATAAGGACGAAAGAGGGACTTCCCCACTCCAGCATGGAGGGTGGTGCCAGCACAGTCATCGCTGACCCTCAGCCCTCCTCTCCAAGACCCTGTGAAGGCCCCTGGGAGTCCAGGAGGCAGCAGGAAAAGGTGGCAGAGACAGGGCAGGTAGAGGTTGGGCACCCGTTGCCCTTCCTCCAGCCACTGATACAGCGTGATGGTACATTATGTGTTGCCACCCTGGCAGACTCAGGAGCAACTGTGACTAGGGAGCTAGGGGGTCCAAGGGAAGCCAAATGCCAGGATCGTGTGCCCATTGTACACACGTGCAGATGAATACAAGTATGGAGAGCTGTGAATTAAGGACCACAGAGTACTGGGTGCAGAGACACAAACTAGCTCCTCTGTTTGTCATGCTGGCCTGTACCCATCTGGCCAAACATCTGCTACACATACTCATGGTATTTGTCTTACCTCTAGGTCGTTGTGATGTACAACATAGGGCTGGGAGGGCATATTTCTACAGGCATCTGCTGAAAGTCTGGGACCATTAAACTGAGCTAATGGACAATAAACAGAATTCCTCCAGAATGCTTTCAAGTCAATCTTGCTGCAGGAACAATCATTGCATGAGTGAGAGACCTTTGGAGCATCTCCTCACTGTCTTAAAAGTCATGGTCAACTTTCATTTAGCCAGGTTCCTTAGGAAGACTCCCTTAAATCTTTGATTTATTGGGCATGTGAATGCATTTGCCATGAGCTTAACCTTCCTGCCTTTCTGAGTACATTAGGAAATTTGTCAGGGATGCAAATAAAAATATCTTAACAGGACAAAGATTCTCTCTAGCAACCCATATTTAATTCCCACATCCTGTATAGCAGAGATCCCTGACTGCTAATGGAAAGCAAGAGTTTCCTAGAGCAGAAAGCAGATCTTGGCAACTTCCAGTCCAAAGGGACAGAGAGAATATTTACACCACTGTTTCTATTGCCGAGCTCTGAGCTATGAAGCTTGAGCTGCAGCCAAAGTCAGGTGCGGCGAGATCATTGAGGTATTAAGAGCCCAGCAGCCAATTTCAGAGAGAAGGAACGTCTTCCCAAAATGTGCTGGCAGAAAACAATGCGCCTCTGGCAGAGCCTGGCAAAGCAGAGCCATCTTCTTATAAGGTCCCTGACTGCTTGGTCTCCATAGAAAGTCTTCATCTCAGCCACAGGATCAGGCAAGAGCAGAACACTCTCTTCCAGGATGGTGCAGGGAGGAAGTTCACCAAATGGCCTGCCTGGCTCAGCTTGCACAGGAGTTCCCACTGGCGCTCACTAGTTATGTCCTGAAAAGTTAACATACAAATGGACAGCAGGGATGGGCCTGGGAGCTGAGAAAGGGCACCCAGCAGTTCTCATTGAGTTTTTTATTCTCATGCAGCCTGGGTTCATGCTTGCTAGAAGTCACCTTATGGCAGCTCTTCGATGTCTTATATGAAATCTCTCAATGTGATTCTAGAGGACCAGAGTCCACAAACCTGAAACCACCCTGACTGCCATGACTTGGCTTTCCTGGGGGCCATCTCAGTAATGAGGCAAAGGACTGACTGGAACTGGATAGCCCCATGGAATAAACATTTTGGAAAGGAAAAGATGGACCAATAACAAATTACTCTAGGCAGGAAAGTTATCCCCTCTTCTGCCATCAGAAGCATGTGAACTGCCCACGTAACTCGTGTGACGGGGTCAGTCCAGATGGTTACAGGAGAGTGCTCCTATTGGGTCCCAGGAAGTGGGAAGTACAAATATTTGCACTGTAAAAAACAAAAGTAGTATTTTTCAATTCACCTAATACAAGTATGGTAGTGCAATCTCTTTATCATGAAAGTTGATCTTACAAATGTAGAATTATGTACAAAAACTAACTGCATTAAAAAATAAACCAATGTAAAACTTTAGAGCCTACAAGTATACTCAGTCCTATTTCTTGTTCAGCCAATCGCTCAGACAAACAAGTTTGCTTACATTTACAGGAGATAATGCTGCCCACTTCTTGTTAACAATATCACCTGAAAGTGAGAACAGGTGTTCACACGGCACTGTTGTAGCTGGCATCCCAAAATATTTACATGCCAGATGCTCTAAAGATTCATATGTCCCTTCATGCTTCAACCAACTGACAAGTACTGACAAGCTTCAACAGGGCTTTATTTTCAAAGTGGAAACCTCTTTACCAAGCTGCTGCTGCACCCTCTGTAGCTCTCTCCCAGCCTCTCAACTCCTCCCCACTCCTTCCTGTTTCCTGTCCTTTCAGATTCCCAACAACCAGTGCTCCCAATTCTAATAATTACAAGCAACATCTAAACACCACATTCCCTCCTCTCTTAAGAAACTCTCCCAATTAAAATAAACATTATTGTTCTAACCACAGGAACAAATATGAAACAAGACACTATACCGTTGGCAGAAATATTACACTGAAAACACTGTAGATACTACATAACGTAGTCTCTAGTCCAGACAGGTGGTCGGCTGGGTCTGACGGGTCATCTGTCAAGCCCCGGTTCCAGTGCAATGTCTTGTTGTGTTGGTACTACGGTGAAGTCATCCAATGCAGACTGGGTGTTGGCATAATCTCCTCTTGTTGCATAGGCAGGTGCAAGATAAGAAGCATTCCATACCCACCCATGAGAAAGTCGATAGGTGTAAGGTCCCTTCTTCTCTATGATTTTAAGAGGAGCTGTGAATTTATGGTCCCCTTTGCGTAAAATTCCAGGTTTTCCTATTCTAACGAAGGAACCACACTCAAACTTTGGTTTCTTAGCACCCTGCCACTTGTCTGTGAAAGCCTTAGACTTTGCTTGGTTCTGTTCAACTGTTTTTCTCACATCATCCTTGGTTGGGGCATCAGGTCGTGCCTTTAACAATCCAGCAATGTTTAGTTTAGCATTCATCTGTTTCCCATGCAGTAACTCTGTGGGTGATCTTTGCATTGTGGCATGTCTTGTAGCCCGGTATGCTTGCAAGAAATCAGTAGTGAAGGGTATCCACAATCGCCCTTCCAGTTTAGCTGTTTGCAAACACTCTTTCAAACTTCGGTTAAACTGTTCAATTTCCCAATTGGCTTGAGGGTAATATAGGGATGACCTTCTGTGTAAAATGTTCCTCTGTGCTAGAAAAGTTTCAAACTCCAGGGAAGTAAATTGACTGCCATTATCTGAAACCAGTTCTTTGCGGTTACCGTCCCTGCTAAAAACCAAAGAGAGGAACTTAATTCCTGTTGCAAAAGAGATTTGCAATGTAAACGCTACCTCAAGCCATTTACTGAAATAGTCTATTAAAGTGATGGCATAACGGCAGTCAATTGGAGCAGTATCAAAGGGTCCTACAATGTCAATCTCCACTCTTTCCCATGCAGATTCAGGAAGAGGAACAGGCTGTAATGGAGGGGTACATATCACTGCTGTCTTATCATGCATTTGGCAAGTGACACAGGATTTTATGAGTGCTTCAATTTGAGAGTCCATTCCTGGCCACCAATACATATCCCATAGTTATTGTTTGGTTCAGACAATTCCTTGATGAGTATCATGTGCCAGGTGTATGAGTTTTGATTATAATTCTTCTCACACAAGGAGCCGGTGTGTACCTCATAGCACACAGCCATCAAGCAAAGAAAGTTCATCCCAAACTCTAAAATAAAGCAGCAAAACTGGGTCAAGGTTTTTAGGGTGCCTGGGCCATCTCTTTCTCAGAAATTCCCGTAGTTTTCATTGAATTGGACACGCTGAACAAGCAGCTTGAAATTGTTCTTTTGTAACTGCAGTGAGAGTGCTTGTCATAAGTGCAACCACTACATCCTCATACTCTGGTGGACCATCTGGTGAAGGCAAAGGCAGGTGAGAAAGGCAATCAGCTACCACATTTTGGTTTCCAGGCTTATATTCCATTTCATAATTGAAAGAGTAGTCTTGCAGACGGAGCAATATGGTATCCTGCTCTTCCCAGTCCTTTCATGGTAAGCAACATTGTCAAAGGGCTGTGGTCTGTGTGCAACTTGAACATGCGGCCCCACAGGTAAGTTCTCCATTTTTCAGTAGCCCAGACACAAGCAAGTGTTTCTTTTTTGACTGTAGAATATTTTCTCTCAGCATTACTTAGTGTCCTTGAAGCAAATGCAACAGTCCTCTCTGTGTTGTCCTCATGAAGTTCTGTGAGAACAGCCCCAAGTCCATAATCAGAAGCATCAGTAGCTACAATTGTGGGCAATGCAGGACTGAATAGTGCAAGTACTGGACTATGTACAATCCAGTCTTTCACCATTTCTGTCAAGGTTCCTTCCCCACTCTGAACTCTAGGGTACAGATGTGGGGACCTGCATGAAAGACCCCCTTAGCTTATTCTTACCAGCTTAGGTTAAAAACTTCCCCATGGTACAAACTTTGCCTTGTCATTGAACAGTATGCCGCCACCACCAAGCGATTTAAACAAAGAACAGGGAAAAACCCCACTTGGAGATGTCTTCCCCCAAAATATCCCCCCAAGCCCTACACCCCCTTTCCTGCGGAAGGCTTGATAATAATATCCTCACCAATTGATACAGGTGAACACTGACCCAAACCCTTGGATCTTAAGAACAATGAAAAATCAATCAGGTTCTTAAAAGACGAATTTTATTTAAAGAAAAGGTAAAAGAATCACCTCTGTAAAATTAAGATGGTAAATACTTTATAGGGTAATCAGATTCAAAACATAGAGAATCCCTCTAGGCAAAACCTTAAGTTACAAAAAGACACAAAAACAGGAATACACATTCCCTCCAGCACAGCGAATTTTACAAGCCAAAAAACAAAAGGAAATCTAACGCATTTTCTAGCTAGATTAAGCTTACTAACTTTACAGGAGTTGGAAGGCTTGCATCCTTGATCTGTTCCCAGCAAAGGTATCACACAGACAGACAAAAACTTTTTTCCCCCTCCAGATTTGAAAGTATCTTGTTCCCTCATTGGTCATTTTGGGTCAGGTGCCAGCAACGTTACCATAGCTTCTTAACCCCTTACAAGTGAAAGGATTTTGCCTCTGGCCAGGAGGGCTTTTATAGCATGGTATACAGAAAGGTGGTTACCCATCCCTTTATATTTATGACAGTTTTGAAACTAGCTTGTGCATCCGTTGTCCACACTAAGGTTGAACTCCTCCGTAGTAATTCCCATAACAGTTCAATGACAGAAGCATAATTGGGAATGAATTTTGCATACCAGGAGGTAAGACCCAAGAAGGAATGTAAGGTTTGCAGATCTGTTGGAGGAGGAGCATTTGAAATTGCCAGGATATGATCTGGATCAGATTTTAGACCAGCCTGTGAAATTGTATGCCCCAGAAAGGAGAGTTCAGTTTGTCTAAATTTGCATTTGGACCGATTGAGCTGGAGGCCTGCTCTGCTGATGCAGTTTAGTACAGACTGCAGGTTATTTTCATGCTCCTCAGAAGTATTTCCAAACACGATAATATCATCCAGATAGCACTGAACTCCATGTTGATTCTTCATAATCAATTACATCATTTTTTGAAAGGCACTTGGGGCAGATGCGAGACCGTATGGGACACGTTTAAAACAAAATAGTCCCTCATGTGTAATAAATGCTGTGAGGTCTCTGCTATCTTCATGCAACATAACCTGGTGGTTGCACTGTGCAAATCAAGAGTAGAAAATATCTTTGCTCCACGGAGTTCTGCAAATACTTCTTCTATGTGAGGAAGAGGATGGCTGTCAATCACAATAGCTTTATTTGGCTCCTTTAAGTCCACATAAAGGTGAATGCCTCCACCCTTCTTCTGCATCACTACTATAGGTGAAACCCATTCCAAGGAGTCGATCTCTTCAATAATGTCCTTTTGAACAAGTTTTCTAAGTTCCTCTGAAACAGCTTCCGTGACTGAAAATGATAAGCGCCGTAACTTCTGTCGTACAGGCATCGCATTATTCCGCATTTTAACTTTATGCAGAAACCCATAAGCACAGCTGAGTTTCTCCTCAACCTGGTGTTGTGTCCCAGCTGAAACTGGTGTGTGTACCGCAAGAGTGCTTTGCTGAGGAAGATCAATTCATCCATTAACTACCCTGAGATTTAAAGCAGCCACTAAATCTCTGCCAAGGATAGGAGTGCCTTTGTGGACAATGTAGAACTCTGCAGTTACACAGCAATCACCAAAAGTAACTATTACTGGCAGGCAGCCATGTACTGGAATATGGTTTTTCAAATAGCACACCAAGTGAAGTTTGGGTTCAATAAGAGGTACATCTTTAAAATAATGCAGATAGATGGAATCAGGTAGTATAGATACTGCTGAGCCAGTGTCCAACATTAGCTGAATAGAGTGTGGTTTGCCTGAGGGTATGGCAAAAATGTTTACAGTGCACTTTATCTGTTCTGGAATATGCGCAGTAGTGATTTTGTCCACCCTCAGCACAGTAACATCTGGTATTGTAACTGCATGCACCTGTTGATTGAACTGGCTGCTGTGACATACTTTAGCAAAATGTCCAATCTTTTTGCAATGATTGCACTGAGCTACTTTTGCTGGACATCCTGTGTAGCGTGCAAGGTGTTGTGGGGATCCACAGCGAAAACATGCTTTTACTGTATTTTGAATTTGCTGATTCGGTGGTTTTTCATTAGTTTTCCTCTTGTAATCATTTGTCTGCAGCAATAGTGAACTTTTCTGCAAAGGAGTCACAGCCTTGACTGTGCTTCCTATATCCATGCTCATTATTTTGGCTTCAGCTGTAGCTGACTCAATCTGAGTAGCAATGGTTACTACTTTTTCTAGTGTAAATTGTGGTTCTAGAAGTAAGCGTTCTCTTACATGAAGCATGGTTGTTTTCTCCATAAACTGGTCTCTAATCCTCTCATCTGCCATATTCCCAAAGTCACAAATTACAATCAGACTCCTCGGGGAAGCAATATACTGCATTATAATTTCCCCTGGTTTCTGCTCACACTGGCAAAATCTGTAGCAATTAGCTACTACATTCACTTTTGGCACAAAAAAATTCTTTAATGCCATGAGTGCAGTCTCATATTTAGAGAATCTGCAAGGGGAAAAGTGTAAAATATATGCTGCCCTTCTGCTCCAAGGCAGTGGATTAGCAGAGCACTCTTTCTTACTTCAGAAATCTCTGTAGCACTGATTGCAAGCAGATAAGTATCAAACATATGGATCCAGGCAGTAAAAGCAATTGGAGGCTTACCTGGGCTTTGCAGAAAGGGTGCAGGTGGGTTCAGAGGCAGAAGATCCATCCTCATCACCAAAATGTTGTATCAACCAGGCAAGGTACTAACAAGCTTCAACAGGACTTTATTTTCAAAGTGAAAACCTCTTTACCAAGCTGCTGCTGCACCCTCTGTAGCTCTCTCCCAGCCTCTCAACTCCTCCCCCCTCCTTCCTGTTTCCTGTCCTTTCAGACTCCCAACAGCCAGTGCTCCCAATTCTAATAATTACAAGCAACATCTAAACACCACACACCATTCCAGAGGACATGCGTCCATGCTGATGATGGGTTCTGCTCAATAATAATCCAAAGCAGTGCAGACCGACCCATATTCATTTTCATCATCTGAGTCAGATGCCACCAGCAGAAGGTTGATTTTCTTTTTTGGTGGTTCGGGTTCTGTAGTTTCCGCATCGGAGTGTTACTCTTTTAAGACTCCTGAAAGTAAGCTCCACACCTCATCCCCCTCAGATTTTGGAAGGCACTTCAGATTCTTAAATCTTGAGTCAAGTGCTGTAGCTATCTTTAGAAATCTCACATTGGTACCTTCTTTGTGTTTTGTCAAATCTGCAGGGAAAGTGTTCTTAAATCGAACATGTGCTTGGTCATAATCTGAGACTGCTATAACATGAACTATATGGCAGAATGCAGGTAAAACAGAGCAGGGGACGTACAATTCTCCCCCAAGGAGTTCAGTCACAAATTTGATTAACGCTTATTTTTTTAACGAACATCATCAGCATGGAAGCATATCCTCTGGAATGGTGGATGAAGCATGAAGAGGCATACGAATATTTAGCATATCTGGCACATAATACCTTGCAATGCTTGTTCTCGCTTTCAGATGACATTGTAAATAAGAAGTGGGCATCATTATCTCCCATAAATGTAAAAAAACTTGTTTGTCTTCGCGAAGAAGTAGGATTGAATGGACTTGTAGGCGCTAAAGTTTTACATTGTTTTGTTTTTGAGTGCAGTTACGTAACAAAAAAAATCGACATTTGTAAGTTGCCCTTTCACGATAAAGAGATTGCACTACAGTCCTTGTATGAGGTGAACTGAAGAATATTATTTATTTTGTTTATCATATTTACAGTGCAAATATTTGTAATAAAAATAATATAAAATGAGCACTGTACACTTTGTATTCTGTGTTGTAATTTAAATCAATATATTTGAAAATGTAGAAAATATTTAATACATTTCAATTGGTATTCTGTTATTTAACAGTGCAATTTAATCACAATTAATTTTCTTAATCACGATTACATTTTTGAGTTAATCGCATGAGTTAACTGTGATCAATAGACAGCCCTACTTTAAATCTTATTAAATTATGTAGAATCTGTTTGACCCACACAAGGTTGTGCTTAGGTGTCGTAAGGTTGGGCACCACTGCGCTAGAAGATTGCTGTCACAAGGTAACTGTCCCTTTCAGGGTATGGATCACAGCTCCACCAATGGAATAGTGAGCTCGCCTCTCCCCAGGGGTGGGAAATGATGTCATGTGACTGGTGGGTCATGTGATTCCAGAAGGGGAATCTTGTTTTAAATAGTTTAGTCTGTGAAGAGCTACTGGGAGAGCCAGGAGACAAGTCAGGGTGGGGTGTTGTAGGACCACCTCAGGGGGAGCTTTGGAGGCAGGGTCCTCACCACAGCTGCTCTGGTGCTGTGAGGCTGAGTCCATTAATACTTGTCAAGCATTTTGTGATCCAGACAGAAAGCCCTGAAGCATTTGTATTTCAGCAGGGACTCATTTCAGGGAAATGTTGTGGCAAGTCCTCGAGACAGGATGCTGGTGACACAAGTTTGTGGCCACACTAGTTGCCCCACGCGGAGCTGACACATTCCTTGGAATGGAAGCTCCACACTGGAACCAAGTTCTTTTGTCTGATTTTTCTTATCAGGCCTGACTCTGCCCTGTGTGATCCTCAGTCCAGTGGTCATGTAGTTATTCCCAGGGAGAATTATAGGATTTATGCAATATAAAGGCGGTGAAGTGAAGGTGTAGTTAAGAGTGGACTGTCCACTCAGTTCTTGCCCGGAGCAAGAATACTATGGGCACCTGCTGGAACATGCTCACTGGAACGAGCCTCTCACTTTTGAATTTGCGAGCACCTGAGTTACGCCGCAAAACCTGGACAGAGAGAGTTTGTTGATTGGGGGAGGGGGTTGTCTGCACAGAGGAGAGAGAAACTGCAGACATTGTCCATTTCTCTGTCTGAGCTCCCTCTTCAAAGACACTGAACCGTATGGCACAGGCTCTTCCAAACACAGTTCTAGTATCTGTTCTTGTTGTCCAGTGCTACAATGCACTGGAATCTAAACAGTGTTGCTTTCTTGGTCTTATCTCTACAATTATTTGATTCCAAACTCTTCACTCCTCAACTGTCCTTAACAGATTGCGCTGATGATGATACTGAGAGGTGGGAAATGATCTAAAGGCAAAGTCTGACAATTTAGCAAGTTCCCACAAGGTACAGTGTATCACACAATACAATGTTTTATGTACTAAATATTTTCCCTCTTACGTAGAAGGATTTAGAGAGCAAAATGTGATATGTTGAGATATTTAAGGCATTATAGGTTGTTTTTTTTTTAAACGCACAGTTTTCAAATGTGGTCCCCAGAGAAAGCTGTAAATTGAATTCAAGCACCAGGTAAGTGACACCAGAAAGATTTTTGCTCCAGGTGATCAAAATATTGAGGGAGATACTCAGAACAGGGATTCATTGTGAAGGCAGATGAAGCTGCAGAACTGACATAGCTGGTCTGTGCGGGAGTCAGCACTCCTAGCATGAACACCTCTGCCAGCCATGGGATTTGCTTGCTATTGATGCAGAGAGTTTCTCCTTAAGAAAGGGAGGGTGGGGAAAAGGTGGAAAGGAGCAGTAGCTCTAAGGTGTATGTTACAGGTGCTGATCCCTGTACAGATGTGCACTTATTTATGCATAAGTACGCTGTTCAAAGTGGGGTTCTGGAATAGAATGATGATCCAAAGCACATCAAAGTCATTGGAAGTCTCTCTACTGACTTTGATGCGCTTTGGATCAAGCATATCTTTCATATATAAATGTCATAAAGATGACAGCCCACCAAGGGGTTTGTTCCATTACAGGATGTTCAAAATGTATTTGCAATGCATTTTTTTCCTTTATTTTTCTGTGTCAGTTGGATCATAAGCACTTACACCAGTCTCTGGGTGCTTGTTCCAAACATGAATATATACAGAAATTACATACAAGGACTACATACAAAGAATGTTACTCAGGTTTCAAAATTAAGAATGTAAAAGATGGGGAAATGCCAGATTTATAGTTGCCCAGGCAACCTTAATTCAGCTGCCAAACTCTGGAGTCTGGGTCCTGTGGAAAAAATATTGTACAAGGGGGCTGGATCAAGGCTGCATGGTTAGCAAAAGTTGAGGATGTTTTAAAAGTGCCAGAAAGTTGTTTTTTTTTCTTTTGCTACCTTGCAACTTTTCCAAAGTTGGAGAAGGTTTGAAAAGTTAGAGAGGAAGAAGGAAAAAGTTGGAGGGACATTGCCTGGACATTATTAAGTTTATTGCACTCAGTGGCAAAAAGATGGAGAGAGGGAAAATGAAAAAAAAAACAACATTTTTTCAATAATATTTTGTGAAATGTCTTGAAAACAAAAAAAATTCCTTTTGCACAAGCAGCCAAGGACTGTGCTTTCAGTTCAAGCAATGAAGAGAATAGGTCTCTAATACAGAGCGATCTGGACTCCTTGGCCAACTGGGCACAAGCAAACAACATGTGTTTTAATACCGCTTCGTGTAAATGTATACAGCTAAGAAAAAAGAATGTAGGCCAAGAATGGGGGTCTCTATCCTGGGAAGCCATGACTCTGAAAAACATTTGGGTGGATAGTTGAACATGAGAGCCCAGTGCGATACTCTGGCCAAAAGAGCTAATGCAATCCTGGGGTACATAAACAGAGGAATCTTGAGTAGGAGTAGAGAGGTTATTTTACCTCTGTATATGGCTGCTGGAATACTTGGTCCAGTTCTGGTGCAGAGAGGATTCAGAGAAGAGCCACAAGGCTTAGAAAACCTGCCTTAGGGTGATAAATTCAAGGAGTTCAATCTATTTAGTTTAACAAAATGAAGTTGAAGGGGTGACTCAACCACAGTCTATAACTAGCTCTGTGGGGAACAAATATTTGATAATGGGCCCTCCAACTTAGCAGAGAAGGGTCTAATATGATCCAAGGGCTGGAAGTTGAAGCAGGACAAATTCGAACTGGAATTAAGGTGTACATTTTTAACAGTGAAAGTAATTAACTGCTGGAATAGCTTATCAAGAGTCGTGGTGGATTCTCCATCACTGACAATTGTTAAATCAAGACTGCTGGAGGAATGATGTTGGGGCAGGTCTGTGGCCTGTGCTATGCAGGTCAGACTAGCTGGTCACAGTGGTCCCTGTGGCTATGAAAAAGCAGTCTTGCATCCAGTCCTAATACAGCGTTCAGCCAGGGGCATTATTTTCAGTTGGCTGGCTTGCCTTTTTTCCATCTCTCACCTGGCACAAGTGTGTGTGTGGAGGGGGCTCAGCTGGCAACCAGCCCTTTCAGGGACTTTCAGTTGCAAGCGAAACACGCCAGTCTCCTCTCCTGGCCTCGTTGCGCTGGGACTTTGCTCTTACCCCCGCAGCCCCAGCGCAACAAGGTACCTGCTCCGACCTCGACCCGCCTGCGCCAACAGCAGCCAAGCCTGGAGGCTTCACTCAACCCGAGACGGAGCCGCCGCCTGCCTTCCCCGCCTTCATCCCTCCTCCTCCTCCTCTCCTGCCCAGGGGAGCGGGAGGCGCAGCCCGGCTCCCAGGAGATGCCCGGCGGCCGGCTCTCTCCTTGCTCCCATTGGCCTACCGGGGGTCGCCTAACGTGCTGCGGCGGCGGCTGGGTGCGCTAGCCGCTGGGAGCGCACTTGCAGGGGGCGCCAGGCGGGGCCGCTTGGAGCAGCGGCATAAGCGCGGCTGGCTGGCGAGGGAGTTTTGCAGCCCGGCGGCAGCGACCGTGACCCAGCGATGAGCAGCCCGAAAGTCCCGGCCCGGTCAGAAGCGGCTGCGGTGCCCCGGAGCTAGGGCTGCCTTGCCCCCGGGCCAGCGGCTCGGAGCTCAACAGCAGCCGGCCGTGGAGAAGATGCGCCCCCGGCTGGCACGGCCCCTGGGCGCCCTGGGCGCAGCGCGCTGAGCCAGGCGCAGCCGGCTGCTGCCCTGAGTGGCCTGGTGCTGGCGCGCCGGGGTCCCCCGGTTCTTCTGCGCTGAGCCGGCAGGCAGGCGGCTCCGAGGAGACAGGGACAATGTACGCGGGTCGCAAGAGGAGGAAGCCCGTGCAGAGGACGTAAGTAGGGAGCCGCAGGGGGGAGGCTGGAACCTGCCTCGCTGGCTGGACCCCCGGCAGGGAGCTCTCCCTTGGGGGCAGCAGCACAGGGCTGGCGGGGAGGTGGGTGTCTGGAGCTGGGGTGCACGTTCGGGGTGGGGGCGAGGTGGCATTGCTCTCCAGGCGGCACTCTGCCCCTTTAGCTCCCAAAACTTGACAGAGCAAGTGTTGGGTTGGGGGGAGAATGAATCCAACCCACCTGCCAAAGGACTCTGCCCCCCCAACCCAGTGCCTGCGCCGGAGCTACCGGCGCTCTGCCTCCTGCGGACTTTCCCCCTTGCAGCATTCACAAGCCGACTTCTCTCTCTTTTTTTCTTTTTTTCTTGAAACCCCTCGTTCATTTCATCGCTCCCTAGCTCCGCTGCTACGGATTTCCGCTGGGCAGCGGTTGAAACTAGATTTCTATGTGTATTTCCCAGCTGTGGATGTTCCTTGCCAAGGAGGAAAAGCCAGAGTTTGAGCCTGATGAGGCGCTGTGATACAATGCCAGCACGGTGAAATTGCCTTGGTAAAATGGTGCCAATGAACTCCCTCCCCAACCTTAAAAAAGTCCTTTTCATGAGAATCTATGCAGGCTATTTGTTGAAAACATAGGCACGATCTATGGTCTGCATACATATGGCTATTGCACCATATGCCACATCTTCCGTACAAGACAGGCTCGAGCTATCACCCACAGTTGGTCTGGAAGTTTTATATAAAGGTTTCAAAGACTTCACATGGGGCATGTTATGATAAAGAAAGAACTCTGTTTAAATTATCAGTAGCCTCCATTTGAAAAAGATACTAGTGAACAATAGTTGTCCTTTCAAGGGCTGACCTATTTTTAGTTGATAACCTTCTCAAAGATTAATGATGGAAAGGGTGGCTTTTTAAGTTGTCCCCTTGACCAGTTCGGATCCTGTGAACATGCCCTAAAAGAAGTTACCATGGCAGATATTTGGAATCAAAAGAGGTGCCTTAGTTATTTTATTGACTTAAAAAAAAAACAAATGTTCTTTTTGTAACTGGAGTGTGTGGATTTCAGGTTATCCCTTGCCTTTTCTCGTGGTGAGACTCCGAATTATTTTATAATTGATAAAATAATGTGGTACATCTTCAGAAGGCTACAATGAACTTCAGGTTTGTGCTTTCTACCCACATGTGTACCATCCAAAACTATTTTCATTGTTTGCTTTTCCGTGGTTAGGGAATAGGTACAAGAGACACAATTTACTAAAATGTCAGTGCAGTTAAAATAAAGGACTGGTTATCATGTAGTATGAGCTAATTATTAATTTAACCAGCACAAATGGTTTGTCTGTTGATTTGCAGCCATTCATTGGGACGAATGGCCAATTTTAACACTCAGTTAAAAAGTTTAGTTAAAGTGCTGGCTAGAAATCTTTAAAATATATTAAAAATATGAAGCCTTTTTGACCAGTATAAACTCTGAATGGCTGGAACTCCGTGTCCCAGGATTGCCCAGTCACATTCTCACACTTGCTCCCTTGCAGCCACGAGAGCAGGCTGAAGTATGGAAGGGAAGAGGTTGAAACTCGTAAAGCTTCTAAAGTAGATTCAGAAGGCAAGCAAGAAGGGCGCCCGACCTCATGCATTGAGCAAGTGTCCTCTTGAACCTGGATTCATTTGTTTAAAATGAAATAGATAAATGTCCTTGGAAAAAGTCGCAAGGCCCTTTGCATGGGTAAATGAAAGGCAAGTAACCAACAGAGGCCATTGTTAGGGCTGGGTAGTTTGGTAGCCTGATGGCGGGAACAACTGAAATCAGAGGTGATATGGGGGGGGGGGGCATGCAGGATCACGTGCCCCCTTGTTGCTTGGCTTGTACTGAGCATGCTCACACAGACTGAGCATGCTCAGTAACATCTTCTGAAGCCCCTGCCCTCCCTCTGACCTTCCCCCCCACTATTGGCAGGTCTTTGACTGGGATCATGAAGAACAGCTGCAGTTCATTCTTGTTTTGAGGCAAAGGGGTTAATTGTAAGTGCTTGGGGCAGGGGCCATATGTTATTCATCTGGGGATCAGGGTGCACGGTGCTAGAAACATATGAATAGCAGGAATGAATAAGGGGTTGACGTAAGAGCTCCCATTCTGTTAAGAAATCAAGAGTGGAGGTCTGGCAGCCCTCGCAGGGATGCCAATTGTCATAGTCCCCTCTCACACCCTTGCTGTGTGCTGGAGAGTGCTGTGAACTCTGCAGGTGTGTTTGTGATGTGTCTTCCTTTGCTCCTCCCCCCGGCAGAGTGAAGCCACCACCCCCAGAAGGTGTGAAGTTGAACCCCTCCAAGCGCCATAGGGATCGGCTGAACTCGGAGCTGGAGCGGCTGGCTAGCTTGTTGCCTTTCCCCGAAGAGGTCATCTCTACCCTGGATAAACTCTCCATCCTGCGCCTCAGCGTCAGCTACCTCAGGGCCAAGAACTTCTTCAACAGTAAGAGCAAACTGGGGGAGGGTGGGAGACTGGAGTGGGCCCTTTCCCATTAAATACACCATTTTCCCTTCAGCACTGCAACAGGACCAGCAAGGTGCGCACTGCAGGGAAATCTCACCCTTTGTGTTAACATGCTGGCAGAAGAAGATCATTTCATTGCATAAGGGAATGGTTATTGTGAAAATCTGATTCCTGCATGTTGCCCACACCTTTCACTCACCCCCACACCTGCAGACATTAAAACGGACTTTCACCACAAACACAGTGTAATGTGGATCTGCCACTTCACACTCATATTAAGGGAAGCCACTGGGAAGGTAAAAAGCCCTCTGAAACTTCATGCTTATCTGGTGCTACATTTTCCTGCATTGGAAAGCAGAAGTCCCAGAAGACCGAGCAGGTCCCTTCCATCAGATCTCTTATATCTGTTCTATATTTAGCCTTTTATTTGAAATATGGCACCTGGAATCTTGTCTAAAATCGGTTAGCTCCAGGATCAGATGTGTTTTAGCTTGATTGAATTTTGGCGAGAGAAGCACTCCCTGTTTCTGAGGACAGCATGGTAATTCCCTGGCAGTACAATGACATCTCCTCCCGCAATAGTCTTCAAACTGGGCTTATCCTCTTCTTACTTTTCAGTACTAATTTTTATCTCTTGAGCCGAAGAGCTCAGAGGAGCAGAATCTGTTCCCATTCAGAATACATATACTGGAACGAGAGGAATCAAATCTATTATGAAGCCTAGATAGCAGACTAATAATACCAGATCTCGGTGCTCAGGATGCAACTAATTGAGCAGTGTTGTCGTAGCTGTGTTGGCCACAGGATATAAGAGAGTCAAGGTGGGGGAAGTAATATCTTATTGACCAGCTTCTATTGGTGGAAGGGACCCATTTTCAAGCTTCGCAGAGTGCTTTTTCAGACCTGAAGAAGAGCTCTGTGGAGCTCAAAAGCTTGTCCCTTCCACCAACAGAAGTTGGTCCAATAAAATATATTCCCTCCCCGACCTCGTCTCTAGTTTAGTAGTCAGTTTATTGCCTGTTAAAGTCAGAGTTCCTGATCAAAATGAGTGTAGTTTTTGATGCATTTGTTTACTTAGGGTGTGTCTACACTACAGCATAAGCCCATGTTTAAGGCCCGGGCTCAAGCATAACTCCCCTGGCGTCTACACTGCAATTGTGCTAACCCAAGGCTTGGACCCAGGATCCCAGTTAAGCTAGAACCCAGCATCTGAGCCCTATTGCTTTGCAGTGTAGATGCAGTCCCGCTTGACTCGGGTCCCGGGAGTCAGTTGGAAGTATCTCACAATTCTATGGGACAGCTTCCTTAGTCCTCTCTATCCCAACAATCTGCGATCCACTCTATTGAAAATGGAAGCCACCCTCCTTTGCTAAGAGCAGCAGCTCAGGGCAGCATTAACCCATTCTCTTCTGATCACCGATCTGCAAGCACACTGTCAGAGAGCCTCCTGAGTTTGCAATGGAGAGCAAACCCATCAAGCCTTTTGCAAAGCGAGCTGCTTCCTGATAACGTGCAGGGCAGGCAGTAAAGTTTCCCCACAGTGCACCATCATCCTAGGGCTAGAGCAGCTATATTTTGAGGGGCACTAGGGACTCTGCAATATGGTTACTTGGCTCTGTGCATTATAGTGTGGGTGCCAGGGTCCTAGGTTCAAACATGGGTTAGAAAAGTCTTAGCATAGGGTTAAAATACAGTGTAGACACTCAAGCCCAGGGTTCCCTAACTCGAGTCCCACTAAACCTGGGATTACATTGCAGTGTAGACATACCTTTACACACACATTTGATACTACCGATAGCCAGGGGTGAAAGTAATTTAAAGGACTTACCGGTACTCCGGAGCCCTGAGCAGGGGGTGTGGCCTCGACCTGAAGATTTAAAGGCCCCAGGGCTCCAGCTGCAACTGGGAGCCCGGGAGCCTTTAAATCACCCCCAGAGGCAGCTGGGAGCCCCGGGGCTCAGGGGCGATTTACCACAGCGGAGCTCAGGCCCTTTAAATCACCACTGGAGCCCTGCTGCCACTACCCCAGGGCTCCGGCAGCAGGGCTCAGACGGTGCTTTAAAGGGCCCAGGGCTCTGGCCGCTGCGGGGAACCCTGAGCCCTTTAAAGCACCAGCCTGGGGAAGCTGGTCCGGCACAGTGTACTGGCTCTTGCCGGTACGCCGGACCGGACCAGCTTACTTTCACCTCTGCCTATAGCACTTAAACAGTTTTAGATTAAAGGTTTCAGGTTTTTTCCGTTATATTCTTTAAGTGACCAACTTAATCCTGGATACTGAACATAATTTAGCTGTCTCTGCATGGATTGTTTTAAATTAGCACTATGTTTTTGTAGCTTTTAAACTAAACTGCTTCAAGATAAGTTTCACAGCCAACAAAAGTGTAGCCTTAGTCATTCTTGTTTAAAATATCCTCACTTGCTTTCATTTTATTTGGCACTGTTGGCCCATGCTGTTAAAATACACATAATAACTGATTCTTAGTGGCATAGAACATAGGTGTTTTATTAATGGAGACAAATAGAAATGCATACAGCATGTGTTTTATCTTTTCCCCACAGTATATTTTTGAGATACTGTTTTATATTAAGATTTTTCATTGTTACTCCAATGTGAAAAAAATGAAGTGTGTGAGCTGTTCATTTGCCATGTTTTGACAGAAGCATTTTAATACCAAAGCACATGATTGTTTGGAATTGCAGGGCTCTTTAAAAATTGCATTGGTTTTGTTTGAGGGTTTGCGATGGGGTGGGTGTCCCCATCCAATGCGGGGTGAGTTCACCCTGACCCTCCAGCTGTCCTTTACCTTGAGGTGGTAAGACCAAAGGACTGAAATTGATGGGGTAACCATGGTTTGCAGGGCAGCCCAGCCTAGCGGCCAGGTGTAGGTGTATTTGGGACCAGTTTGGTTTAGGGGCTGGGACCAGCTCCCTTCAGACCAGGGTCTGACTATATCCGGAGTCAATTAGAGCCACCATGGGTGTTCCATTTACATGCACGGGGAACCCGAGCTTCCCTGGGGCCTTCTTCTGGGCCCGTGGGCTAATTACCCATCCCTATCTGCCATTATAATCTATATGGGGCAATCCCGTCAGAAAATGCCTCTTGGCCACAGTCATAACAACGGTCTCAGGTCCACTTTCACCATGCCAGTCCCCGCCCGGAGGACTTCACCCTGCCAGGGCAGGACTCAAGTAGCTATCAGCCTCCGTGTCAAGTCTGAGTGATTGGTGGGGGTTCTGGATGGGCTTCAGTATCCTCTGGGCTTGTTCCAGCCAGTTTATCTCATACCACCGACACTTCAGGCTTTCAGTATCGTGGTTCCCCACTTCTGCTGCCAAGTAATCTTCCATCAGCCCTACAGCATCCATACGCATCACAGACTGGTGTCGTCGCACCCATTCCTTGCCCCTGCAGGGATTTGGGTGAAGTGCAACAGAACTATGGCTTCTGCTACCTGGGCCCCAGACCACTTGTCAGGTTCCAACCACCGCCAGGCGTAACCTCTGAGGCGTTGGCCCACTGCTCTTGGTCTGGCCCCAGAAGGATAACACTCTCGACAGAAACACTGTCGGTATGTTTCATGTCTGATGCCAGTTTGGTTGGGATTGCTGCCTTCACCTTATCATCATCTAGTGCGTCCAAGTGGTCAAGATTGCGATAAGCTGATGGGGCAGGCCCAGTGTGGGTGGCCCAGTGCCCTGGGAGCCAATGTGTGGTGGTGGGCACCCACTCAAAGTCACTAGGAACACTTCAGGGTCATCCCCAGATCCCATCTTGGTAAGCTACAGCAGGAGTCCAGATGGCATGGAGCCAGGGTCGGATTCTGCTAGTATGGTGGTCGGAGTGCCCCCTGGCTGCAGTAAAGCCGCCATCTGCTGCACAAGACTCTCCTGCTGGGCTTGATGATGGGGGGCTAGTCTCCACATCATTTGTGGTTGTTGATTGGCAATTTGTTGCAACAGCTGTACCTGTTGCTATTTGTGTGCTTCTTGTTGTTGGCTCTCCAAGAGCCATTTCAATACTTTCTTTGACTCCATCTCAAGGCCTAATATTCCCCAAGTGGAGAGGTACAAGTATCCATGGTGGAAATGGTGTCTTCCCTCTTCCTGGGCTTCTCAACACAGGCCTCTCAGCAGGCCCTCATCACTGCCTGCATTCTCCACCACGTGCAATGGGGTGGGTGTCCCCATCCAGTGCAGGGAGAGTTCCCTCCCAACCCTCCAGCTGTCCTTTACCTTGAGGTGGTAAGACCTAAGGACTAAAATCAACAGGGTAACCCTGGTTTGCAGGGCAGTGAGACTTAGTGGCCGGGGTCAATAAAGTTCCCATGATTCACAGGGCAGTAGGGCCTAGTGTCTGGAATCAATACAGTTACCTGGCTTCTCAGGGCAGTGGGGCCTAATGGCCAGAGCCAATAGGGGGAGGGATAGCTCAGTGGTTTGAGCATTGGCCTGCTAAACCCAGGGTTGGGAGTTCAATCCTTGAGGGGGCCATTTAGGGATCTGGGGCAAAAATTGGGGATTGGTCCTGCTTTTGAGCAGGGGGTTGGACTAGATGACCTCCTGAGGTCCTTCCAACCTTGATATTCTATGATTCTATGAATAGAGTTACCCATGTACACAGGGCAGTGGGGCCTAATGGCCAGAGCCAGTAGAGTTACCCTGGTACGCAGGGCAACCCAGCCTAGCAGCCAGAGTCAAGGGGGTTCACCCTGAGTCACAGGGCAGTAAGGATTACTGGCGAGAGTTTGTAGGTTGCCATCTGGCGGAGCTAGGGTAGGGGGACCTGGGCTGACCCTGCTCCACCAGGTCCCAGCCCAGAGCCCTAACAGTGGCAGAGTGTTCCACGACTGAGTCATTGGGGCTCCAGCTGAAACACGCCAACTTATAGCCACAGGACTATAGCTAGTCCCCCCTGGGCCACTTCCTACCATATCTTTTGGAGCTACAGTTGAGGCATCGTCAAGGTCTCCAGGTTTTTCAGCGTGTGCATTTCCCAGTGACTCTGATCCCTTTCGGACGTCTGCATGCACTTGGGCGTTGGTCAGGGTCTCCATGGCTCTGGCTTCCACGATCAGGGGTCCTGCTGCTCCCGGGCTGGAGCCGGCAAGGAGTGTCCTTCCTCCCCAGTGGTCAGCCCAGACTGAGCTAGGCTGCTCCCTTTTATACTAGTGCTGCATCTGGAGCATGTCTAGTAGTGACATGGGAACATGGCTTCGTCAGCCCACAATGAGGAGTTAACCCTTCCCCATCCAGTGTGGGGTGAGTTCATCCTGTCATAGGGTTCCAGAATATTGAAGTTTAGGTTTATGGGTGAGAGGCTATGTCTGTGGCAGACACCTTTGTGGTGGACAAGTAAATTGTTATCTAGCACAGATTAGATTTGATAGTTTCAAAGTGACTTATTTTTTCTCTATCATCAGATGAATGGGAAGTACTCTTACCTGTTCTGCTTACAAAGAGTACTCGTTTGATATTGGTACAATCTAATTAAAGATATTTTAAAATATGTTAAAGAATTCATCTATCATGCCATTGTAATATAACATTCTTAGTTAATATATTCCATTCTTGTCCCTCAAACTCTGACTGCCAGATGCTGGGACTGGATAACGGGATGGATCACTTTATAATTGCCCTGTTTTGTTTTTTTCCCTCTGAAGCATGTAACACAGGCCACTGTCAGAAGACAGAGTACTGGGCTAGATGGACCATAGGTCTGACCCAGTATGGCTGTTTTTATATTTAGAATTTGCTTAGACTTCTTCTATACAAACAGCATCAGTTTGAAAATGATACTCGTTTGACTTACTATAGAAACATTTGCAAGAATTTTTTTTTGAATTCCATTTAGTTTTTCTCTGTTAAAAAGATGCTTTAAACATGATACAGTGCTTATAAGAATGGGAAGGCTGGTGAAATGGAAAGCTGATGTTATTAGAAAGCAGTTATTTTGCTCTGCAGTGCCAAATCAGTTGACACTGAGTTGATAACTATTTCTAATTTATTTTTAACTTCGACTTTCACTATTAAATAGTTCCTATATGTGAGCCCTCACTGTACTGAACATATCAAATGCAACATTTTTAGCAGCAGCATTGTAGGCAAAATTCAGATCTTCAGAGGTTTTCCACCTCTATTATAATCTTCTGACTCTCTAAAACAATGGCAACAGATTTAGAGAAATATAACTTGGTTTGGGTTGTGTTTGTTTGTAAAGGTTTTCATATTGCAGAAAAATGGCTTGTTTTGACAGTGAGCTGATGATGTCTGCTGAAAATCAATGGTGCGGTGCGGGCATTGCATTCTCTTGAAGCATTAATAATTTAAAAATCTCAGCTTAAAGAATTTATAAAATGGAGGCATGGGAGCCACTCTTTAAACCTTTAGCCTTAAAATGGCTGGTCTTGTCACAAAGAATCAAAACCTAAGTTACAATGCTTAGAGACTCCTTGTCTAAGAATTTCAAATGAAATTCTGCCAAGATACTGCAGAAATTGAATTCGGAAGGAGAAGACAACAGTCCATGTCATGGGGAGAGTGTGCGCTTCATGGGTTATAGACACCCAGAAACTTGCATAACTCTCTGTTCATTTTACATTTCTAGATCCCAGTTTTTACGTTCTTGGTGCATTTGGGCATATTGGCCTCTCTGTTTGCATCAAAGGAAACCGTAAAATATCTTGTTTAAGGTTCCTAATATATTTTTGTGTCTCCCCTGTACTGGAATTTAATTTGTTTTTAGCTACCAGCATTCAAAATGCTAAGCATAAAATAGTGTACTCTTCTTTGAAGAGCACCTAGGGTTTTAGAACTATACCTCCCTCCATAAAGACAACAGCTTAGTTTGAGGAAGCATCCTTGGTTATGTGACTGGCTCAGTCAGATTAAATCAGCATTAAGGAAACAAAAATCCTTATAGATGAAAGTGCTACCACAAACCTAGAGATGTGTTTCTTAATTAGTCCTGCAGCCTTTACAATGTTTAGTATTAAATAGTTAGCTTTGGGCATTGCTGCAGCAAGTACTTCTGAGCAACTTAAAGAACCCATATTTAAAGAGTTTTCCAGCATTATTCATTATCTCTGGTCAGATTCAGCTCAACTGCAGTGTGGTTTGTTTGTGAAGATTCTTGTACTCTGGTATTATACCCTCTTCCTAAAGATCATACTGAGAATGCCTTCTGCAGAGAAACATTTCTAGTTTCCATATTTTTACTTTCGCAAGCATTAAGCTTCTCTTCGCTTACCTCAATGTATGTCTAAAGCGTACACTGACCCATACAAACCCAGTATTACCTACTTTTATTATTAGTCTAGATTATGTACACTAGAAATACTGACTCTTACAAGTAACCTTATTTATATTAAAAGAGATAATGTGACATTATGCTCCCTACCCTTGTGTTTTTCTTGTGCTCTTGGATTTGGGTCCGTTCAATGTCTGATCTTGGCTGAAGACTGTGGATGCTAGTTTTTGACTTTGGCTCTAACCCTATTCCCATTGAAATCAATAGTGTGTAGCAAAACTCCTTCTGCACATTTAAGGAGGTTCTATACAGCAAGGGTAGTGGTTAGTAGCATAAGCTGCTCTGCTTCAGGATGTGGTCGTCTCTGCCTACGTGAGCTTTGGATCTGACTGGCCCCCATTGATGGCACCCGATAAGGGTCCCTGCTCAGAGTAAGGAGTGATGGCCAACCATGGATCCAGTGGATGCGGGCCAAGTTCCCCAACGGCAGTGAATGTGGACAAGCTACGATGGTGGATGTGTGGACCACACAGGGAGGAGAACAGATAGATCTTTGAAAAGACTATCCAGGCCCTACAGAACCAATGGCGTCTGTCAGAAGAATTCCTGGGGAAGGGGATGGTGTGTGTGGTCACCCCAAAAACAAGATACCCTCTGCACCTCCCCAGTCCCAAGGAAGAAAACTGAAATGAAGCACCATGACAACAGCACCAGGGTTAGCACCCCTGCTACTGCCAACTCCTGGAGGATGGGCATGTTCTGCATGAGCAGGACAGGTGTGACCTAAACCCCTCTCAGGGAAAGCACATCCCTGATAACCCCAACTTCCTGGAAGTCCAAACCAGACCTTAGTCATGTTCTGTCTCGCCACATGGAATGTGTTTATACTGAACAGCACTGGCTGCAAGACAGCTCTTGTCAAAGAACTCACTTGCTACAAGATGGTAATCGCTGGCATTGAGGAAGCTTGCCTGCCACAAAGCGATCAAGTTGCTACGGAAGGAGCAACCTTCCTCCACTTCGGTGGTCCACACCATACTTGAGGGGTGGCACTTGTCATGAGACAGCCTCTAGAACAGACTTTAACCATATGGAACCCCATTTCTCTACGCTTATTTTGTGCTCGGCTTCAATGCCATCTTGTCATTGTGGCCTTTGTGCCAACATAAGATGTATCAGCTGCAGAAAAAGACACCATAACTATCTCTTCATTATACATTGCGTTACTGGGCTGTTGGCCACCAGCTAGCAGCAAAAATCCATTCTATTCTACCACATGACACACTGCTAGTGCTTGGAGATTTCAATTCTGCAATCAAACTGGGTATGAAACTGTGATGGGTTTCCAAACACCAGCACCACTCGGCTTCTGACCTTGTGTGCCACTGAGGGCTTGTCTGTTATGGGCGCCTGGTTTTAGGTGCCACAATAACCATTGCTCGACCTGGATCTCGACTAGTGGACATGCCATGGAGAAACTGATCACATCCTTGTCAGAAATTGCTCCATAGTGAAATCTCACCGGGTGTTTGGCAGCGGAGAAGCACCAGCATACACAGACCTTGGACTAGTTGTTGTTCATCTTTCACTCTCTTTTCCAACTCTGCGCAAGCCTGAAGTTCACCAACAATACAATATTCAGCATTTGTCTGAGGATCGTGTTGAAGCCATGAAATACACACAGGTCTTTGAGGATCACATACATAATCTCAGTACCCCCTCTGACTACTTGGAGATCACCTGGATTGGTATACGTAACACTGTCATGCACTGCCACCGAAACAGTCAGTTTCAGATGGTCACGTAATAGGGTTGCTATGTTTCTAATGGCTGGTAACATGGGGAGGCCCCGCCCCCTGCTCCACCTCTTCCCTTGAGGCCCCGCCCCCTTCTCCAGGTCTTCCCCTAGATGGAAAAAAAAAAAGACATCAGGGCTTGTCAAATGGCACCCAGACACACAAGCTGACACCTGGACTGTCCAGGTGAAAATTAGGATGGGTGTAGGCCTCCCACCCCCACAACACCCAGAGCAATAGGGACAGCATCCATGTACATTTCCCCTCCAGAGTTTTGCTCTCCAGGTGCAAAGCTCTGGCTGTGAAATGAGTGGATGAACCGGGATTAGATCTGGAGCAGTCTCTTTAGAAAAGTACTGAAGTGTGTGGGGGGGAGGGGGGCGGGGAGGCGTGGGGGAGGTCAGCTGCCTCCTGGGCACCCCCTCATGGCCAGGGTGCCTCTGCAGTGATTTTCTCCCTCAAAGGGCTTCTTAAACAAATGCCACCCAGGCTTTTCTTGTCCATCCCCAATCCCTTCTCAGGGGCCGAGTTTATTCACGAAAATAAAACTCCAAGTCCCAAACACAGTCCATTGGTTTTACCCTCTTGCTGGGTCACTCCCAGGCCTTTCCTGCCTGCAGTCTCAGTAGGGAAACCCCATGTCAAGGTTCCTCCCCCACTCTGAACTCTAGGGTACAGATGTGGGGACCTGCATGAAAACCTCCTAAGCTTACTTTTACCAGCTTAGGTTAAAACTTCCCCAAGGTATAAATTAATTTTACCCTTTGCCCTTGGAATTTCCACTGCCACCACCAAACTTTAACTGGGTTTACTGGGAAACGTAGTTTGGACACGTCTTTCCCCCCAAAATCCTCCCAACCCTTGCACCCCACTTCCTGGGGAAAGTTTGGTAAAAATCCTCACCAGTTTGCATAGGTGACCACAGACCCAAACCCTTGGATCTTAGAACAATGAAAAAGCATTCAGTTTTCTTACAAGAAGACTTTTAATAGAAGTAAAGAAATCCCCTCTGTAAGATCAGGATGGTAGATACCTTACAGGGTAATTAGATTCAAAACATAGAGAATCCCTCTAGGCAAAACCTTAAGTTACAAAAAAGACACACAGACAGGGATAGTCATTCTATTCAGCACAGTTCTTTTCTCAGCCATTTAAAGAAATCATAATCTAACACATACCTAGCTAGATTACTTACTAAAAGTTCTAAGACTCCAGTCCTGTTCTGTCCCTGGCAAAAGCATTATACAGACAGACACAGACCCTTTGTTTCTCTCCCTCCTCCCAGCTTTTGAAAGTATCTTGTCTCCTCATTGGTCATTTTGGTCAGGTGCCAGCATGGCTACCTTTAGCTTCTTAACCCTTTACAGGTGAGAGGATTTTTCCTCTGGCCAGGAGGGATTTTAAAGGGGTTTACCCTTCCCTTTATATTTATGACACCCCACCTCCCAGGGCTTTCTACTGGAGCTTGCTTATCCCCAGCAGTCTCTAATTCACCCTACTCCCTGGCCTTCCTGCCCAGGGCCTTTCCTGCTTTGGTCGGCCACCCCCAGGCCCTGCCTGGCTGGAGCCTCAGGTTTTGGCTTCTAATCCACGAGCATCAGGGTCTTGCCTGTAGGACATTTCTCTTTCCCTGTAGCTTCCTGGGCTTTCCCCTTCACTACAGCCACCTGCTGCCCTTCACAGAAAATTACCTGATCCAACCCTGGCATGCCTCTTTTGTACTCGGGGTCGACTAGCCCCAGAGCCTCCAGCCCTTAAGGGATGAGCCAGCCTGTTACAAGTATGATGCTGCACGTACAACTTGAGTCTAATAAAAATTCATACACCATGTAATTCACATTCTGTGCACATATAGAAATGTAAACTCAGGGTGAGCACTGGGTTTTTCCTCATAGATCATACGTTAGCTGATAACTATGCATCGTGGCTTGTTACAGATAGCAGCCGCTTCCATTGGTTAACAAATTCAACTTTATTTCCATGCAACAGAAATAGATATTTCCTTTTTCCTTTAAAAAACAAACCCATTCAGCATTATACAGGGCTTTCATTTTCAACAGGGCCTCACTAGTTTCAAGAGCTCTGGGGCTTGCTGCTTGCAATTTGTGGGAAGCCATTGACTATCATCACCACCCATAAAAGAGTATTTAAAAACAAAAAACTAAAATTTATTTTAGCTTTTGTTTGGTGAGGGCTCAGCCTTTCTGTAAGGCTGTTCCCAATAAGCTAGACAAGAGTTATGGAGAGCCAGATTCCAAGGTGACACATGCATCTCCACTTCCCATGAAAAAGCCACTAGTAAAGGAAATAAAAGACAGTGCTTATTTTAAATGTCTTTTAATTGCAAAACAGGGAGCAATAGCCTAATGCTGCAAATAGGGAGGGGGGGAAACAGGCTAGAAATCAGAACAACTTTTAGCTGGTGGAGGGTGATAAAAGATTCCAAAGGTCCGTAAGAGACTTAAGGATGGAATGGACAGGGTAAGCATGGGGGAAGTGGGCAGAAGAGTCTGTGCCCACTGGAGCACATACCTCTACAGAGCCTGGAATGGAACACAAAATCCCTGAGTTTCACCATTCCTCTGCTGTTGGGAAATATCTCTGAAACCACTGGCAAAGAGTCTCCTCCCCCTCTAGTGCTGATCCACAGAGGAGATGACAGCCTACCACTGCGATCAGGTCTGGTACTTCATTAGCTCAAGTGGCAGAGATCCGTGTGGCAGGACCCATGTGGGTGTCAATGTGATGGAATGTCAATGCACTCAAAAGTCAGGAAATGTCAGGATTAAGTTTGCCTCTGCAACTTTAATTTGTCCCCCTGTATCTGTTATGGTGCAGTCTTGAATTCCATACTATTTTTTCCACAGGACCCCAGCCTCATTCAGTGCACAGGATGGTTCTGCTCAGGGGATGAATCAGGGTGTGTAATGAAGGAGACTGTTGTCTGTAGGTTCCTCAAAACTCTATTCTGCCCTCATGTCTACAAAAACTTTGACAGCAGTCAGGCTGCTGGTGTGCTGAGAACACTGCCTGGCATGCTGACCAATATTGTCTCATTGTTTCCTGTCTGTCTGTATGCAACTATTGTCTCTTGTCTAATACTTAAATGATAAATTTGGGGGGGGGGGCAATGCCTAGCACAGTGGGGTCCGTGTCCATGACTAGGACTCCTAGGTGCTATGATAATGCACATAAGTAATTCATAATCTGTGCCTCATTTGTTGCTGAAGTTGGAAGGTATGTAATGAATGAGGCAGAGGCTAGCAGGAAGAGCAAGGATGGTCTTGGGGTTAAGACAGTTGACTGCTGCCCTGGAAAATTGGTGTCTCAAATTTGGCACCCAAAATTAGTGGATACTTTGGACTTTCATCGCTTTGTACCTCAGTTTCCATCTTCAAAATGGGGATAAGTCCCTTCCCCATCTCACAGCGGTGTTGGGAAAATTAATTAAATTACTGTTTGTGAAGCACTCAGATTCTATAGTGATGCACACCATAGAAAGTCCATGAGAAATTAATAATTTTGTCTTCAGAGTAGGGTTTGAATAGCATGAAGGAAATAAGGCCTGAGGCCGAACATTGGCTAATGGGGATAAAACAAAACATTCAATCACCTCTCATTCAGTGAGCACCGTCCATCCTGTGCACTGAATGAGGCAGGGGTCCTGTGAAAAGATAGTATGTGATCATGGAATTAAAGACTGTATCATAATGTACATGCAAAAGGGAGTCGAACTAAGGTTGCACAGGCAAATTTAAGCCTGGCATATCCTAACTTCAAAGTACGCAACTGGTAAATTGGAACTGTTTGTCCGAAATAGAAGGGCTGGGAGTTGGGATTGTGCTGCTGGTATGGCAGAGCCTAAGGGCTCGTCTATATGGAGAGTTAGTGAGCAGCAAGCAGGGTTGTTAATCTACAGTGTGCTAGCCTGCCGCACATTAATTGGCTGTGTGGACCTTGCTACTGTGCACTAACAGTTGCCTAGTGCACTTTGACTTACTACAGAACTTTTAGTGCATGGCAGCAGAGTCCACATGGCCAATTAGTGCATGGCAGGGTACAATATAGTAGATTTGCCCCCCAGCTTGCTGTGCACTAACCCTCCATAGAGATAAGCCCTAAGTCACCTCCTACAGCTGAAAAGCAGATGCATAATATGCCTTTCACTTCGCTAACATGTACCACAGAAGGCTGCTACATTCACGGCTTTCTCCTGGAACCTAAAATCCTGTAATAAGCAGGACTTGATGGAGAGGTTAGCACAGAAGTTATGTGCTCTTTATGATGTTTGACATTTTTGGAAAACATTGTCTGGGAGAAGCCGTCATTAGAGCAGTGACGTGGGCTTTCCATCACAGCCATCAGTGTGCTCCAATAACATTAGTCCCAGTTAGGATGAGATTTTCTTGTACTGTCAGGTCAGAGAATTACTATGGGCTTGTTTTGTCTGACGTGTTCCAGCCTAGCCCCACTATAGGCTAACAATTAGTGGGACATGAGTCGCATGTCAGTTCCAGGTGTTCACACTGGTTTTTGCTCTTCTCCTGAAGTCACTCAGTTGTAGCTTCTCCTTTCTCCTCCATCCCCAATGACTCTCGGTTCTTTGCTCTGGGTACTCTCTGGCCTTCCCTTCCCAGCCTTGCCCTGGCTTGGTTCAAGGAATTCATGGCTTCCTTTTAGGCTAAAATTGTCCTAACTTGTGATGGCGCCTTGTCTGCCATATACACAAATCTTTGGGTCTCATTTTCCTTCCTTCATCGTCTCCCTGTCCCTTGGCTCTCAGGATCCTTGCAATTATGTGTTCCCATAAGACAACTGCCTCTTCTCCTGACATTCATCCCTCCCAATGGTGTGGAACTGTCTCCCTTTCCTTGCTCTGGACACCAGCAGCTCAGTTACCTCTGCCACGTCTCTGCTACTTTTCTCTCATCGTCTTCTATCTCATTTCAGCCTTTGATGCTATGGGATGCTCCAGCGTCCTGGACTAGATCTATAGCTACAGAAGCATCTTAGCATCTCCTTTCACAGCTCCACTCCTACCTATCAGAACTCTCTGCCTTAGGCAGTGACTCCACCCTGCCCCAAGACTCCTTATCTACGGCTTCAGTTCTGGTCTCTGCTCTCATCTGTCTTCTCCTTCTCCTTCACCTGGACCAGATTCTGATCTCAGCCACGTAGCTGTTAGCAGCACTAGAGTCACTCTATCTAGTCATCTATCTGGCCCCCCTTGCTCTAGTATTCAAGCAGCAGCCATGACTCCGCTTCTACTGAAATCCTCATCTGCACCTTCCTGTCCTCTCCCTGGGTGACTGTTTTGACTCTTTTTTCTTTGACATTTCCCTCTTCCCCCAAAACCAGGTCTCCAGACACCATGTCTAGATTGCCACCCACCAGGTTCTGACATGTACAAAGAAGTAGCACCTCAGACCCCACCATCACCAGCTGCTCCAGTGGCCCTGTTCCTTTCAGCATAATTCCTAGAACAGATCTTTTAGAAGAACATCCAGTCTTGATTAAAAAATGGTCAGTGATGGAGAATCCCCCACGACCCTTTGGTAAGTTGTTCCAGTGGTTAATTTACTCTCACTGTTTAAAAATGTATGCCTTGTTTCCAGGCTGAATTTGTCTAGTTTTAACTTCCAGCCATTGGATTGTGTTAGATCTTTTTCTGCTAAATTGAAGAGCTCATTATTAAATATTGTTCCCCCTAGAGGTACTTATAGACTGTACTCAATTCACCTCTTAACCTTCTCTTTGTTAAGCTAACTAGATTGAGCTCCTTGAGTCTATCACTATAAATCAGGTTTTCTAATCTTTTAATCATTCTTGTGGCTCTTCTCTGGACCCCCTCTAATTTATCAACATTCCTCTTGAACTGGGGTGCAGTTGAGAGAGAGAGAGCCTGGAGCACTGGGCCTGGTGCAGGACCTCAGGTCTGAACCAGAAGCTGTGAACCAAAGTCAGGCCATGTATTAAAGCAGATGCTTACAAGGTCGTTGTCCAGTACATGAACTTGGCAAAGTTGCTGCTAGCGTACTAGGCACTAGATATTTCCATAAATATATTTCAGAAGGCTAGTACAGATAAACCGCAATCTAGAACAAGATAAGGTTGACAGAACAATGAATAGGGATATTGTGTCTGAGTGTATGTCTACACTACGAAATTAGGTCGATTTTATAGAAGTCGATCTTTAGAAAGCGATTTTATACAGTCAATTGTGTATGTCCCCACTAAGTGCATTAAGTCGGCAGAATGCGTCCTCAGTTCCATGGCTAGCATCGACTCACGGAGCCGTGCGCTGTGGGTAGCTATCCCGCAGTCTCCGCTCCCCATTGGAATTCTGGGTTAAGCTCCCAATGCCTGATGGGGCAAAAACATTGCCGCGGGTGGTTTTGGGTACATGTCGTCAGTCTCCACTCCCTGCCTCCCTCCCTCCATGAAAGAAATGGCAGACAATCATTTCACACCTTTTTTCCTGGGTTACCTGTGCAGATGCCATTGCACGGCAAGCATGGAGCCCGCTCAACTCACTGCTGCTGTTGTGAGCATTGTTAACACCTCACGCATTATCCTGCAGTATGTGCAGAACCTGGCTAGGAGCTGCCAGCATGAGGACGATTGTGAGGAGGACATCACGGGAAGGCATGGGATGTGGCAATTGGGACATCATGGTGGCAGTGGGGCAGGTTGATACAGTGGAACGCCGATTCTGGGCCTGGCAAACAAGCACAGACTGGTGGAACTGGATAGTGTCGCAGGTATAGGATGATTCCCAGTGGCTGCAAAACTTTCGCATGCATAAGGCCACTTTCCTGGAACTTTGTGAGTTGCTTTCCCCAGCCCTGAAGTGCAGGAATCATAGAATCATAGAATATCAGGGTTGGAAGGAACCCCAGAAGGTCATCTAGTCCAACCCCCTGCTCGAAGCAGGACCAATTCCCAGTTAAATCATCCCAGCCAGGGTTTGTCAAGCCTGACCTTAAAAACCTCTAAGGAAGGAGATTCTACCACCTCCCTAGGTAACGCATTCCAGTGTTTCACCACCCTCTTAGTGAAAAAGTTTTTCCTAATATCCAATCTAAACCTCCCCCATTGCAACTTGAGACCATTACTCCTCGTTCTGTCATCTGCTACCATTGAGAACAGTCTAGAGCCAACCTCTTTGGAACCCCCTTTCAGGTAGTTGAAAGCAGCTATCAAATCCCCCCTCATTCTTCTCTTCTGCAGACTAAACAATCCCAGCTCCCTCAGCCTCTCCTCATAAGTCATGTGCTCTAGACCCCTAATCATTTTTGTTGCCCTTCGCTGGACTCTCTCCAATTTATCCACATCCTTCTTGTAGTGTGGGGCCCAAAACTGGACACAGTACTCCAGATGAGGCCTCACCAGTGTCGAATAGAGGGGAACGATCACGTCCCTCGATCTGCTTGCTATGCCCCTACTTATACATCCCAATATGCCATTGGCCTTCTTGGCAACAAGGGCACACTGTTGACTCATATCCAGCTTCTCGTCCACTGTCACCCCTAGGTCCTTTTCCGCAGAACTGCTGCCTAGCCATTCGGTCCCTAGTCTGTAGCGGTGCATTGGATTCTTCCATCCTAAGTGCAGGACCCTGCACTTATCCTTATTGAACCTCATCAGATTTCTTTTGGCCCAATCCTCCAATTTGTCTAGGTCCTTCTGTATCCTATCCCTCCCCTCCAGCATATCTACCACTCCTCCCAGTTTAGTATCATCTGCAAATTTGCTGAGAGTGCAATCCACACCATCCTCCAGATCATTTATGAAGATATTGAACAAAACCGGCCCCAGGACCGACCCCTGGGGCACTCCACTTGACACCGGCTGCCAACTAGACATGGAGCCATTTATCACTACCCGTTGAGCCCGACAATCTAGCCAGCTTTCTACCCACCTTATAGTGCATTCATCCAGCCCATACTTCTTTAACTTGCTGACAAGAATACTGTGGGAGACCGTGTCAAAAGCTTTGCTAAAGTCAAGAAACAATACATCCACTGCTTTCCCTTCATCCACGGAACCAGTAATCTCATCATAAAAGGCGATTAGATTAGTCAGGCATGACCTTCCCTTGGTGAATCCATGCTGACTGTTCCTGATCACTTTCCTCTCATGTAAGTGCTTCAGGATTGATTCTTTGAGGACCTGCTCCATGATTTTTCCAGGGACTGAGGTGAGGCTGACCGGCCTGTAGTTCCCAGGATCCTCCTTCTTCCCTTTTTTAAAGATTGGCACTACATTAGCCTTTTTCCAGTCATCCGGGACTTCCCCCGTTCGCCACGAGTTTTCAAAGATAATGGCCAAGGGCTCTGCAATCACAGCCGCCAATTCCTTCAGCACTCTCGGATGTAACTCGTCCGGCCCCATGGACTTGTGCACGTCCAGCTTTTCTAAATAGTCCCTAACCACCTCTATCTCCACAGAGGGCTGGCCATCTCTTCCCCTATGATGAACCAATACTCCAAGATCCTTCTCCTCCTCCATTACTTCTAATTGATGCGTCCCCAGCTTATAATTAAAATTCTTGTTATTAATCCCTAAATGCATGACCTTACACTTCTCACTATTAAATTTCATCCTATTACTATTACTCCAGTTTACAAGGTCATCCAGATCCTCCTGTATGATATCCCTGTCCTTCTCTAAATTGGCAATATCTCCCAGCTTTGTATTATCTGCAAACTTTATTAGCACACTCCCACTTTTTGTGCCGAGGTCAGTAATAAAAAGATTAAATAAGATTGATCCCAAAACCGATCCTTGAGGAACTCCACTGGTAACCTCCCTCCAGCCTGACAGTTCACCTTTCTGTAGGACCCGTTGTAGTCTCCCCTTTAACCAATTCCTTATCCACCTTTCAATTTTCATATTGATCCACATCTTTTCCAATTTAACTAATCATTCCCCATGTGGCACGGTATCAAACGCCTTACTGAAATCTAGATAAATTAGATCCACTGCGTTTCCTTTGTCTAAAAAAATCTGTTACTTTCTCAAAGAAGGAGATCAGGTTGGTTTGGCACAATCTACCTTTTGTAAAGCCATGTTGTATTTTGTCCCATTTACCATTGACTTCAATGTCCTTAACTACCTTCTCCTTCAAAATTTTTTCCAAGACCTTGCATACTACAGATGTCAAACTAACAGGCCTATAGTTACCCGGATCACTTTTTTTCCCTTTCTTAAAAATAGGAACTATGTTAGCAATTCTCCAATCATACAGTACAACCCCTGAGTTTACAGAGTCATTAAAAATTCTTGCTAATGGGCTTGCAATTTCATGTGCCAATTCCTTTAATATTCTTGGATGAAGATTATCTGGGCCCCTCGATTTAGTCCCATTAAGCTGTTCGAGTTTCGCTTCTACCTCAGATATGGTAATATCTACCTCTATATCCTCATTCCCATTTGTCATGCTACCATTATCCCTAAGATCCTCATTAGCCTTATTAAAGACTGAGGCAAAGTATTTGTTTAGATATTGGGCCATGCCTAGATTATCCTTAACCTCCACTCCATCCTCAGTGTTTACCGGTCCCACTTCTTTCTTTGTTTTCTTCTTATTTATATGGCTATAGAACCTTTTACTATTGGTTTTAATTCCCTTTGCAAGGTCCAATTCTACTTGACTTTTAGCCTGTCTCACTTTATCCCTACATGTTCTGACCTCAATAAGGTAGCTTTCTTTCCTTTCCTTCCCATCTTCCACTCCCTGTATGCTTTCTGCTTTTTCTTAATCACCTCTCTGAGATGCTTGCTCATCCAGCTTGGTCTACAACTCCTGCCTATGAATTTTTTCCCCTTTCTTGGGATGCAGGCTTCCGATAGCTTCTGCAGCTTTGATTTAAAATAATCCCAGGCCTCCTCTACCTTTAGATCCATAAGTTCTTCAGTCCAATCCACTTCCCTAACTAATTTCCTTAATTTTTGAAAGTCAGCCCTTTTGAAATCAAAAACCCTTGTCGCAGATTTATTTTTGTTTATCCTTCCGTTCACTTTGAACTGAATTAGCTCATGATCACTTGAACCAAGATTGTCCCCTACAACCATTTCTTCTATGAGGTCCTCACTATTCACCAAAACCAAATCTAAAATGGCATCCCCTCTAGTCGGTTCAGCAACTACTTGATGAAGGAATCCATCAGCTATCGCATCTAGGAAAATCTGAGCCCTATTATTATTACTAGCACTCGTCCTCCAGTCTATATCTGGGAAGTTAAAGTCTCCCATGATCACACAGTTTCCATTAGTATTTACTTTATTAAAAACATTGAAAAGGGCTCTATCCATATCCAGATTAGATCCCAGCGGTCTATAGCACACCCCAAGCACTATCCCAGGGGAGGCTCTAATAGTTTTCTTCCCCAGTGTAATTTTTGCCCAAACGGACTCTGTCTCATCCATTCCATCGCTTCTTATTTCTTTACATTCTACCTCATCCTTGATATACAATGCTACTCCACCACCTTTACCTTTATTCTGTCTTTCCTAAACAGCACATACCCTTCAATACCTGTAGTCCAGTCATGACTACTATTCCACCATGTTTCTGTTATCCCTAGAATATCTGGTTTCACTTCCTGCACCAGTAGCTCTAGTTCCTCCATTTTGTTACCTAGGCTCCTCGCATTGGTGTACAAACATCTTCATTTTTGCTGTTTGGCCTCACTCACATTCTGTACCCTATTAGGCACGGTCATTCTACAGCCAGTATAACCTATTAGACTGGTATCCACACTGCCCTTCCTCCTTATATACATTCCCCTACTCACGGCTGTATCCTTTCTTACTTCGTTTTCTTCCCTCTCAATGCTAAAATCTGGTGTGGAGATTACCTGGACATCTCCCAACCATCTCCCCCAAATTCCTAGTTTAAAGCTCTCTTAATCAGTTGTGCCAGCCTCCATCCTAGAAGTCTATTTCCTTCCCTACTCAGATGAAGTCCATCCTGAGAGAACTGTACTCTGTCCATGAATGCCTCCCAGTGGCCATACATCCCAAAGCCCTCCTTATAGCACCACTGCCTAAGCCATCTGTTGATAGTCAAAATCTTGTCACACCTTTGTTGCCCTTCTCTAGGAACAGGCAGAATCCCACTAAAGATTACCTGAGCCTCGATTTCCTTAAGCGTCTTCCCCAGCCTAGCATAGTCTCCCTTAATACTTTCCAGCAAGAATCTAGCCGTATCATTTGTTCCCACATGAAGGATAATTAGGGGATTCTTTCCCGCTCCCTTTAGGATCCTTTTCAACCTCAGGTCTACATCCCGTATCTTAGCACCTGGAAGACAGCACACCCTTCTATTCTCTGGATCAGCTCTGGTTACAGGCCTGTCTATTCTTCTCAGTAAAGAGTCCCCAATCACATAGACCTGCCTTTTCCTGGTGACGGTGGTATTCTCCAGTCTATCCCCTGTTCCCTCTGGCTGCAAGTTCTTTCCATTCCTATTCTCCCTTGTAATCCTCTTCAACCTATCCTGTATCCTCCTGGGGCTCATATTTGGTGTAGTCTCCATTAACTCTTCCCCTTTTCCTATAGGACTAGCCGCTCTTCTCTTCTTCCTTGCCCTTCCACCTTCAGTGATTACATGCTGAGCCCCTTCTTCATTTTCCAACTCTGCAAACCTATTCTTGAGCTCTATTTCTCCTTCACTAGCCCATCTTTTCCTCTGTCTGGTTCTTTTAGTCACATGCTTCCGCTGACCACTTTCCTCACCCAGTCTCCCCTCAGAATTCCCCAGTCCTGCTTCCATCTGCAAGTCTGAGCTTTTCCCTTCAGATACCTCATGTCTTTGCTTCAAAAAAACCTGCTCAAACCCCTTCCTAAACTCAACCAGACTTTCCACCTGCATCTCCAAACCTCAGATCTTTTCCTCCATCAGCTCTATCAGACAGCATTTCATACAGACAAAACTCTTACCAGGTGCCCCCTCCAAGATCATGTACATACCACAGCTTCCACATCTAGTCATCCTCATTGTGTCTTCCACTGCCTGGGTCACTCCCACTGCTGCCTCTGTATCTGTCATAGCCTTCCCACCTCAATCCTGCTAATCTGGGAAACACAAACCCCACCAAAACACCACCACCCACAGCAAAACCAAACCCCACACAAGCACCACAAGACAAACTCCCCCTCAGACTCCCCTGTTACAGCTCTGTTTGCTGGCTCCTGTGCCACTGCAGCTGTCTGTGCTGCTGCCTGCCTGGCTGGCTACCTTTATAGGACCCCTAGTCAGAGAAGCCCCGCCCCCTAATCAGGGCTCAGCTTCTCTCCCAGCACAAAGCCCCCACAAGCCTCGACACATACAAATACTACCAATACAAAACCAAACACAAACACCTTCTCCTCCAACAGAGCTCCCACTCAAACCCCCCTGTTTACAGCTCTGCTTGTTTAAATCTTCTTGAAATTGATACTTGGATGAATTTTTGTCAAACTTTTGCCCAATTATATAGCTAGGTGAAGATCTTAAAGACAATACATTAACTTTTTTGGAATATTTTGACCAGCTCTACTTGTCTTTTTTGATAGACTGCTGGAAAAGCAAGCCTTATAGCTGGCATGTGATCTGTCCTATAAGTTCTAGGAGCCTATAAGAGTGAGCCTGGCTCATCCAGAGGTTAACCGTGCTTGACAAGTGTTCTGTTCCTGTTAGGATTTCAGATGTCATTCTTGTAGTGCTTGAGAAATAGCTCCATTGTCAATCTTCCACAAACCTGCTGTAAGTTGCGTTGTGATGGCCTTGGATGCTCCCTATGAAGTCAGAAGGAGCTGCACGCATGCTAAGAGTACAGAATGTGCTCTGGGCATATATGATGAGCACATGTACCAGATATACAAACCACCGCTCCATCTTCTTCAGCATTAGATGTTCATGTTACTTGTTTCACATTCAGGGGATTGTGGCTAGGTCCCTGAAATATGGTTTGCTTTCCCACGTTACGCCTACTGCAGTCGCCGCAGTCTAATTAGTTCAGTTCACACTAGCAGCCTTGCTTCAATGGACATGTTAAGTGAATCTTCAGTTAACACATAATTTTTGAGTGTATATCCTCCCCAACCTCTTTTGTTTTAATGTTTTGTTTTTAAAATCAGCTCCTGCTGCTTGGGAAGCTTTTACATTATTGTCTCAGTGATAACTGAAGGAACAAAAGAAACTATTTCCTGTAGCAGATCGTTCCAGGCATGTAGGCGTTAATACCAATAAAGCGCTGTGACAGGAAAAGTTGCTTGGGACACCATCCGCTGCCCATTCTTTCGTGGGAGCAAAAAATAAGGGCTGTGCACCATGCCCTGAAGGCAAAAATTCTCAGGGTCTGGAAGGCCCACAAGGGGACAGATTTTCCAGCTGTGAGCCTTCCACAGATATTGCCCCACCTCCCAGCCCCTGCAGTGCTAATTAGTCAAGTCTCATTTAAATTCATCCTGCCAGTGTATAGACTTACACTGCATTATTAATCATGTGTATTTCCCCGTTCATCAGACAATCAGATGGGCTCTGCTCTAGTCTGTGTACCAGAGGATAATAATTGACCTGCTGCTATGAAAAGTACTCCACAAAACATCACCAGCCTTAACTACCAATATGAGGAGCTGTGGGGTTCTAATTAACATGCTGAGAACTCTCGCTTCTAAACTTACTTCAGAGTTTCGTCTAGCCACATCATCTTCTGCCAGGCTGTAGCTGGTGCAGGTTCTGTGCAATGGATGCAGTTATCATCTTCCATTTATAATCACAATCAGTCTGTTGGATGCTAATGTCTTTCCATATGCACTGTAGTGCCTTTGGATCCAGAGCTTCTTCATATCTGATTCAAGAAGCAGTGGTATTTTTCTTCTAATTTTAAGGCTGCATTGTAGAACACAGTGTGATTTCTTATGACCTATCCAGACAGGACTTTCCAAGATCTAGGTAGACACACACAGGTAATCCTTCTTGCAAAGCCCGCACTTCTGTGTGCAGTTATCTGATTTGCTTGCTCACATGAAGGTTGTGCAAATGGAGTTGCTTTGTCCATAGTATTGCTAGCAGATGTAAGAGAGGGCAACAGCTCAGACATTCCAAAAAGGAAAAACCCTTAGCTAAAGCCTAAAGCACGGAAAGATGCATGTTTTTGACATGCAGCTCCAATTGGGGTGGTATACAGTGTGCACCCTCACCAGGCTGGTCAATGAGGGCGTGAACATCCTTTATTGGGAGGAGGCAAGAAAACTTGCCTCCCCCTCCTTACAGATTCTTGTAACTTTCAGCCATTGATGAGTGGGTCTCCAGATGTGGCTTATTTGTGCCAGGTGATCAGGAACCTGATGGGAGCTGCTAAGAAGCAGAGTTTGGGGATGGTTTTGCATCCTGTAGTGCCTGTGTGCCCTGAACCCAAGCGACTTAGAGGTGCCTTACCAGAAAAGGGAGCTGCTTATTTTTTCTGAGTTTCTACATGGAGACACCTGGAAACTGCACAGCTCCCATCTCAGCAGAGTGCTGCTGTTCAGTTTCTTGGAAACCTTTGGTGCTGGATGGGCAAAGAGTCAGCTAAATAAATGATCACCAAGGTCTTGTAACCTGCTACGTAAGTGAAGGTTCATGTCGCAGCATCACAGTAATGTCAGTCAACCACTCCCAGTACTGCTAGCATTCCTGCTAAAGATTAGATCTTACAATCTATAAACCATGAGTAAAATTTATCATTCATTTCTATCTGTGGGGTTACTCCAGGGATGGATTTGGCTTTGGGTGTACAGGCTGAGGTTGTCAAAGGAGCCTAAGGGGGAAGCTAAGGCATCTTTTAAAGACTAGCTAAAAGGTATAACATGTCACATCCCAAAAGTGATCCTACTGTTTGTATGGTGTCTACTACAATGGAGTCCTGGCCCATGAATGGGCCTTCTAGGCACTACCGGTAAATGTACAGCGCCTAGCGCAATGCGGTCCTGCTCTGTAAGTGGGGCTCCCAGGTGCTACAGGAGTAGAAATAATAATCATAAATAACCATACCCTGCTCTATCTTTCAGAAATAAATGGCATATATTTCTAGGTGTTTGTGAAATTTTCTTTCTACTTCTGAATGGGTTTGATTCACCATCTGTATTTTTTAATACTCATTGCTAAATTTTGCATAAATGTACCGATTTAAAATGTGTCATTAAAGAGACTTACAATAGAGAGTAATATACAGTCTAAACATCATTATTTAAAAATGCAATTATATATTTAAATATGAGCAACCATAATTAACAAAATACACATTAGCAGAACTTGGGATATATACAGACACCATTCAGACAAGGGATTAATAATTCATTTATTGAATGAAATTCATGTCAGTGCAAGCTTTAGATTAACACGCCAATAGATGTGGAGGCTATTGTGGAAAACAATGAGTAAAAAAAAAACAAATTATTAATTATAGCTGAACAAGGAGAATGTAATTTGTATTGTTTTCAGGAAATAGTTGCAGGCTGCTGGAAAATGGAGGCAGCACGTTATAGTGGTGCAAAATGAAATTATATGCATTTTAGAAAGCTGGATAAGAGTTAGTTTTACTATTTTGTTTCAGCAAATCTTTACATATTTCACTTCTGCACTTCCTTAGCCTTTTGTGTCACTGCATGCATACCTACAAAACAATAAGCTAGTTGCACGTCAAGTGTTCTATTATTGAGAATATCAGGTCTACCCCGTTTTTTTTCTTATAAAAATAATGATCTTCAGAGTTCAGTGCATTAGTTGTCTGAGAAGTGGAATAACTATCTGTGAATAGTACAATATTCAGTGTTATGTAGATAATACGTGTGCCCGAGGTGCAAAGAAATACATAATTATGTACTGAATTGATGTTCAGTGCCTTTTAATATGCTCTTGCAACTTGCCTTACCCTTCTAAAATATGTATATTAAATCATGCAGGCATTTTCATTAGAAATGAACACAGGCAAAATACTAAACTCAGTGGGTTCCACCTGATGATGCATGCAGAATCAGATAATTTAACTGGATATTGGGTTCTCTGGCTTTACAGACAAGGCTTTGTTTTTCTCATTGATTGTACCATCTTCAACTAGAAGTAAAGCAGCGGGTGTATGCCAAGTTACATAAATTGAATAGCCCAGGTAAGAAGTGATTAAATCTTATGGACCGTATTCTCAGCTAGTGTAAATCTGCATGTCTGAGGTAAGTAGAACTCTGCTGACTTGCCCCAGTTGGGGATCTGGCCCAGTATGTTTTAACTAGCATCAGACTTTTTTGGGGAAAAAGATGGGACAACTGTAAAAAAGTCTCATTGAAAGATTTTTTTCCAACTATTACAAAAAAGAAAGTTGATTTTTACTTTTTCCACTAGCCTCATTCTCGGCGATCTAAACTAGATGGCTACATGTAATATCTGGGAAGTTCTGCCTGTACTAAGCATGGCCCTTTATTGAAATTACTCTTCCATGTTGCAGATGTATCTTCAGTACATATCATATAGCACAACTCAAGAAGTGAACACTGTGTTGTTGGAACTGGCTGAAGTCAGCTCCTTGGTTCCCAATTCAAGATCTTGTCTTTTGGGCACGTTTAGACCTTTCCACATGGACATGGTTTTACTTCAATATAAAAATATATTGACTTTGCCTGGATATGCCATTTCCGCTACGGTAAAAGTCCCAGGATGAAGCTCATAAGAACAATCATAGTGGGTCAGACCAATGGTCCATGTAGCCCAGTATCTGTCTTCCACCATTGGCCAATGCCAGATGCTTCAGAGAGAATGAACAGAACAGGGCACTTATTGGGTGATCCATCCCCTGTCATCCAGTCTCAGCATCTAGAAGTCAGAGGCTTAGGGACACCCAGAGCATGGGGTTGCATCCCTGCCCATCCCGGCTAATAGCCGTTGATGGACCTATCCTCCATGAATGTATCCAGTTCCTTTTTGAACCCTGTTATACTTATTGCTAGGGGATGTTGTGAAGATCAAGAGCTCCACAGGTTGACTGTGCATTGTGTGAAGAAGTACTTCCTTATGGTGGTTTTAAACCTGCTGCCTATTAATTCCATCAGGTGACCCCTGGCTCTTGTTATGGCCCCTTCACATAACACCTCCTTATTCACGTTCTCCACACCATTCATGATTTGCAGACCTCTATCATATCACCCCTTAGTTGTCTCTCTTCTAATATGAACAATCCCAATCTTTTTGATCTCTCCTCATGTGGAAGCTGTTTTCGCCCTTTTCAATAAAAAAAGACATTCGAATTGGAATTGAGATGGGGCAACCAGAATTTCCCACAGTATTCAAGGTGTGGGCATACCATGGATTTATATGGGTGGCATTATTGATATTTACTGTCTTATTATCTATCCCTTTTCTAATGGTTCCCAACATTCTCTCGGGTCTTTTTTGACCACCGCTGCACATTGAGCAGATGTTTTCAGAGAATTATCCACAGTGACTCAGATCTTTCTTGCATGGTAACAGCTAATATAAATCCCATCATTTTGTATGTATAGTTGGGATTATATTTTACAATGTGCATTATTTCGCATTTATCACACTTGAATTTCATCTGCCATTTTGTTGCCCGGTCACCCAGTTTTGGAAGATACCTTTGTAACTCTTTACAGTGAGCTTTGGACTTAACTATCTTGAGTAATTTAGTATCCTCTGCAAACTTTGCCATGTCACTGTTTATCCTTCTTCCCTCCCCCCGCCCCCGATCATTTATGAATGTTAGACTTCACTTGTTGCTATTTATCTCTCTCAGTTCTGAAAACTGAACACTTATTCCTACCCTTGTTTTCTTGTCTCTTAATCAGTTACTGACCCATGAGAGGACCTTCCCTCTACCCCATGACCTGCTTACTTTGCTTAAGAGTCTTTGGTGAGGGACCTTGTCAAAGGCTTTCTGAAAGTCTGAGCACACTAGATCCACTGGATCATCCTTGTCCACATGTTTGACCCCCTCAAAGAATTCTAATTGGTGAGGCATGACTTCCCTTTACAAAAGCTGTGCCTCTTCACCAATAAATCATACTTATCTGTGTATCTGATACTTCTATTTTTCACTATAGTTTCAACCAGTTTGCCTGTATAAGTAATAGACATCCTTCCATCTCAAGAGACCACGGGTATGCACCCCTGAAAGGTAAAGAATTTACTTCGTTGGTTTTATGGCAGCCACGAGTGTGGCTGAAGAGACCCACTCGAGAGAGACAATCTCTGCTGCATCTGCCACATTTAAAGATGATGTTTTGACCCTTTGGGCTCTGCCTTCTGTGACCTAGTTTCTCCTCTGCTAAGCTGGACTGCTTCCTCTAGGAACTCCAGAGACCTTTGTTAAGCTCTTGTTTCCAAAGGCTGCAGTCTTGAGTGTGATCTTCCCAGTTATCCACATCCATGTCCATTTCTTTGAGGTCTCGCTTGCACACATCCTTGAAACACAATTGTGGGTGTCCTTTGGGTCTTTTTCCAGATGCTAATTTGCCATAGAGGATGTCCTTTGGGATGTGCCCATTGTTCATTCGGCACACATGCCCAAGCCAGCGGAGGCATCTCTGAGGAGTGTTTGCCTGCTGGGTATGCTGGCCCATTTGAACACCTCAGTGTTGGTGACTTTTCCCCTCCAGGAGATTCCAAAGATTCGACAAAGGCAACACATATGAACGCTGTTGAGCCTCTTTTCCTGATGAGAGTATAAGGTCCATGTCTCACTCCCATACAAATAAGTGTGCTGATAACACACGCATGATACACACAGATCTTTGTGTGTTCTATCAGTTTGTTGTTTTGCCATACCTTCTTGTTCAGTCTAGACATTGTTGTGGTGGCATTTCCAATGTGGATGTTGAGCTGCCAGGTATAAAAGCTAAGATTATTGTTCTGTAATTGCAATCCAAGCACTTCCAGCCTTTCTTGGGGTGTGGACAGCCCAAGTCATTGTAAGGAGAGGTAATGTACCCATCCCAGCACCAGTGGATCTGTCCAGTGGAGCTGGTCAACATTTATGAACCATAAAACCTTCCTGAGGAAAAATGGCATTTTGTTGCAATGACGATTCCCACAAAAGATTTTCCTTTCTGTTCAAAACTTAAAGGAAATTTTAAAACAAATGTTTTTTTCATTTCAAATGGAAGCTTCCATTTAGGTTTTTGAAAACTGAGAAGTTTTCAGGTTTTAGCCCTCCCCCACACACACTTTTTTCTCCTCCTGCCTGCAACTCAGGGCAATAAACTGAATAACGTCCCACAGGGTTGGGGGGTCACTTTTGCCAACTTCTTTTTCTTTTGCAAACTTCTCCAGCTTAGAACAGGTCACCAAGTGGTAGTTAGTGTTCCATTTTTATCCCTTGTACCAATGGACAACTTGTATCTAATGTCTCAGATGGGACTGAACAAGGGCAGCTAACTCCTCATGCTGGCATGAACAGCAGGGCTTCATTGCTATTTTTAACACACTCGCTCAATCACAGCCAGCACAGGTACATCTCCTCGAGCTGGAAACTACCTCCCTGTTTCACTGTAGTTGGACCCTTTGTGTCAGTGAAGTGGCCAGTATAATGGGACCCTGATCTCATTTAGGGCCTGTAGATGTTATCATAATACAAATAGTAGAGCACCTTCTCCTGTTTGCTAAACTGGCCACACTCTGAGGAGGCTGAAGAAACTGGTGGAAAGTCCAGCTGATGGGTACGCATTTGGCAGGAGTTAGGCAGCCCAAATCTTGGGATGAGTGGGTTGCTTTGTCCTCGCTGACAGTGCTCTGAAATAAATACACTCCAGGTTTTAAAAGCTTTCAAAATAGAAGTTAAAGTTTTGCCATCTTGCACTCAGTCCTTGCCTCTTGGAGAGAGACTGATCCCCTGCATCTGTTAGCGCTGCAGTACCCGGCTTCTGAGGTGAAGGGCATAATTAATGGTGGTCCCCTTTGAACTACCCCTGCAGGGCTGTTGAAGGCAGATAATCTGAATGACCGGATTCCTTGCTGGCAGTTTGTGCTCAGACCTTTAGTATCCTCTCCCCTTTAATCAGAATTATTCAGACCACTCTGGACTGGTGTGACCCATCTGTTATCTTGAAGGAAAAAAACAGACATCTGAACCTATTCTGATTCTTCTCATGCTGGTCCAAATCTGGAGTGCATGGAGATACTCTGATAAAACCAGAGTTCAGAATAGGCCCTTTGTTTTCATTCTTACTGTCTTAGAAATGTTGCTGAATGGTAGGCCCATGAGATGACCTGGTGGCAGTTGGGGGAGGAGCTGCATGTGTGTGTCCGGGAAGTAAAGGGGCTGGGCGGGGGGGGGGAGATCCTCTCAAAAATGTTAATACCAGATTTTTGGTACAGAGAATTCTCAGGTCTAAAGCACTGTAGGTTCAGGAGTTCAACAGCAAATTTGATAGCAAGTGAGGTGTCAGTTTGCTGCCATGTGAAATAGCTTTTCAAGCTTGGAGCTTGCATAGCACAGTTCTAAAATCAAAAATGTATAAACTAAAACCCCTCAACTTGAACACTCACACTTAAGTTAGACAGTCTCCTACATTAACAAATTGAGCTCTTTCTACAAAGCTAGAGAGTAGAGACTTTAAATGCTGGGCCGGAACCATACCTCCTGTGGGTTTGATGCATGAAGACCTCTTGTTTATAACAATTTTCTGACTTCTAGAAGTAGAAGTTAGTGGACTTGGCTTTCAGAATAGCTGGTGATCAGATTTAAATCCCTGACAACATTGATAAACAATAAACTGTATGCAGATATTACAGCAGCACCTCATAAACATGTGTGTACACCTAACATATGTAAAACGCCTCTGGGAAGTTCCACCTATTTGAAATGGAGTCAGAATCACTAGCTATCCGATTAGAGAACTTCCACCAAGAAACCCTGGAGTTGAAACCCTATTAAGAATCATAGAATCATAGAATATCAAGGTTGGAAGGGACCTCAGGAGGTCATCTGGTCCAACCCCCTGCTCAAAGCAGGACCAATCCCCAATTTTTGCCCCAGATCCCAAATGGCCCCCTCAAGGATTGAACTCACAACCCTGGGTTTAGCAGGCCAATGCTCAAACCACTGAGCTATCCCTCCCCCCAAGAGACTGTAACTGCTTTATAAAGGAGAAACCATTCTTGGAATATCAGTTTCAAATTATGCAGAGAAGCTGCCTGGCTTCCACCTTTAGTTCAGGTCACTATTACAGAAGACCTTGCACCCCCTATTTCCAATATGCACCATGCATCCCTCATTGCCCAGCCCAGAGCTAACACCATCCTGGCTGAGCACCAAGAGAAGTGGTCTCTTAGGTAGAAAGCTCTTTTTTTCCCCTACTACCTTGCCCCCGCACCTGGTGTATGGAGAGTCATGGGTTATGGACCCTTACCATCCCTGGCAACTGGAGGCAAGAACCTTCCCCCCCCCGTCAAGGTTCCTACCCCACTCTGAACTCTAGGGTACAGATGTGGGGACCTGCATGAAAGACCCCCTAAGCTTATTCTTACCAGCTTAGGTTAAAAACTTCCCCAAGGTACAAACTTTGCCTTGTCCTTGAACCCTATGCTGCCACAACCAAGCGTGTTAAAGAACAGGGAAAGAGCCCACTTGGAGATGTCTTCCCCAAAAATATCCCCCCAAGCCCTACACCCCCTTTCCTGGGGAAGGCTTGATAAAAATCCTCACCAATTTGTACAGGTGAACACAGACCCAAGCCCTTGGATCTTAAGAACAATGAAAAATCAATCAGGTTCTTAAAAGAAGAATTTTAATTAAAGAAAAGGTAAAAGAATCACCCCTGTAAAATCAGGATGGTAAATACCTTACAGGGTAATCCGATTCAAAACAGAGAATCCCTCTAGGCAAAACCTTAAGTTACAAAAAGACACAAAAACAGGAATACACATTCCATTCAGCACAGCCTATTTTACCACCATTTAACAAAAGAAAATCTAACGCATTTCTAGCTAGATTACTTACTAACTTTTTACAGGAGTTCTGAGCGGCATTCCTGATCTGTTCCCGACAAAAGCATCACACAGACAGACAGACCCTTTGTTCCCCCCCCCATCCAGCTTTGAAAGTATCTTGTCTCCTCATTGGTCATTTTGGTCAGGTGCCAGGAAGGTTATCTTAGCTTCTTAATCCTTTACAGGTGAAAGGGTTTTGCCTCTGGCCAGGAGGGATTTTATAGCACTGTATACAGAAGGGTGGGTACCCTTCCCTTTATATTTATGACACCCCCCTATCTCAAGCTACCTCTGCTCAATGAGAGGGGTGAAACTGCTGCTGATTGCAGGGGTGTTTGAAATAACTCAAAGATAACTGGGCCTGGGAGCTGTCTACTTGGCCCCTGACATTGCTCACTGGAGCAAATCCCCTAGGCTGTGCAAAGAGGAGGGGCCCCTTTTGCAGCTTTGAGCAACATATGCATTGCCAGAGTGGATCAGACCAAAGATCCATCTCACCCAGTCTCTGACTGTGTCAGCACCAGCTGCTTCAGAGGAAAGTGTAATCACATTAGAGATAAGTGGCAGAACTGGGAATAGAACCCAGGTCTCTTAGCTCTCCATTTAATCTGCCATTATGTTAGGTCACTACAGTCTCCTTCCTTGTGCTTCTTTTTGGCCTGGTACAAAGGACTGGCCTTTTCCTGGGTAAGGAAAGACCTTGGGAACCATAGGAGCCCTGAATATCTTCAGGTCTGTTGGGCAGGAGGTATTGAGCAGGCCTGTAAGGAGCACCCCTTCTTCCCAACAGAAATCCTATTCATGGCTCTCACTTGTACCAGTGAATGAGAATGTTTCCAGTAACCTCCATTGCTCACCACATGGTGCTGATGACCTGCTGTCATGGCATAGCTGGAACAGACAGCACAGCCCTATGGTGGCTGCAATCATTCCTCTCCCACAGGGTCTAGATTCATGCTGCCTCCCCTCCCCCTCATGATGATGCTGCCTGGAGAGGTGGTGTAGCGACTCTGGCTCCATGGCCAGTCAGCTGTGCTGCTCTGCTTCTCCAGGTGCAGCGAGCACTGTGCTAGGAGCATGGCACTGTGCTTGCCACAGATCTGAAGAGCACCTGCCTCCAACTCAGTCAAGGCAAGACTGAGATGAAGCTGGCTCGATGGAGGAACAGGCACCCGTCGTCCTCTTCCACTGAAGGCATCTGCCCCACATGCAAAGACTCTTCACTTAGCCTGAATGGCCAAGCAGCAGCAGAGATAAGCCTCCTTCCCCCTGCAGCTCGCTAAAGCACATTGCCCTCTGCGCCCAGCTAGTGATCTGGACTCAGATCTGTGCCTTTAACTCCAGCTTGGACTGTTGTGACTAGCTGTACCCGAGCCTTAATGTGGATGCAATGCTGAGACTCCAGCCAGTGCAGAATGCTCCAAAATGCTCCTCAGCAAGACAAGCCACTGCAGTCACATCACCCGGGGCTCCAGTCTGTTGACTGGCTTCCAGCCTGCTTCCACTGCCACTGCAGGACCTTGCTCTGGATCTTCAAGGCCAATGGGCTGGGGGAGGGTGCTGGGCCCAGCAGCATCAGTGCCCACACCTCTCCCCATGACCCATCAAGACAGCTGCCAGCCTCTGAGCCAGATCAGCTTCAAGGCCCAGGATGAAGAGATCAAGCATTCTTGATGACAGGAATCCAGCTGTGGCAGATGTTTGCTGAGCAGGTCAGACTTAACCAGGATCTGACTCCCACAAAACACACTGTAAAAACCCTCCTTTACAAAACTTCCATCTTTTCCCTCAAAGCAGGAAAGCACTACCTTGTTCTCAGCTCCATAGCCCTGGAGTATGATCAGTCAACTTCACACTGGTATCGGTGGAGCCCCTATACCCTGAGGGCCTTCTGGAGGTTTAGCAGCGTTGTCAGAGCCAGCCCTAGCACTCATTTACATGGCACAGACAACTTTTTTACCTCTCTGTTGAGCTGCATGCCGCTAAGACCCACCATACGCAGGGTGCAATCACGTTTTTCCAATTTGTAGCAGGTCTCTGTCTTGCTTCCAAAGTCCTCTCCATTTGCAGCAGCGGAATTGTAGCGCCCCCTCTCCACCTGGTTACCTCCTTTAATGCCAATCCGCTTACAGGTTTTGATGGACAGGTCTGGGTTCTTTTGGATCCCACCACCCACTCAGCAGGTTGTATCTTCTTTCTTTTTTTCCTATGAAATTATTTGGCAGTGCTTGCTTCTTCCTGGCAGGGTCGCCAGGGCAGCTTGGGCGGAAAATTCTAACTACAGAGTAATCCCCACTTACTTGCCAGATAGTTGGAGACTTCCAAGAAATAACACAAACGCAATAATTATATTAAACAGGAGACAAATACAACATAACAAGGTAAAACACTATTTTTAGGGTCACCGGTGCCCACACTGTAAATACTCGTGACTTGATGTAGCAAATGTAAAATTAGCGTCCCGTTGGTATGCGTACTTTGCTGGGGTCCTTGATGACCTATAACCACAAAATTCTTCTCTGCAGTGGTTTAGCAGTGTGGCTGACTGGGTTCAGTACAGCCGAAAGGACTCACAAGTGGAGAAGGTGGTAAATCCTTCCACAGATGTAATATGCAGCAGGTTGTAAAATCCTCAAACCCTTGCTCCCTGGCTTGAGGACACAGTTCAGGGAGTAGGGGGTCCCCAAAACAAATTCCCTGACTAACTAACTCAACGATGGTGCACTCACAAACTCCATGCACGATCCTCCGGTTTGAAGATGTCTCTGGACTCCTCCGTCACTGCAGAGGGGCTGCTCTCTGCTGGCAGGGATCCTCCTCAGGCAGCAATCAGGCTGCGTGGGTCCCAGGAGTTCCCCTCACCACAAAGGGGTGCAGGGCTCAAGGAGTAGGTTATAAAACTACACTAACATCCAAACTGTAGCCTCCTAGCCCAGCCTCCAGTCACACACTCCGCAGGCAGCTTCCCTGGGCTAGCAGACTGAGCAGAGCTGACCATGTGGTGACTGGTCTCACTGAGGGAGCTGGAGGGCGAACTCAGCCTGGCTGGGAAGTTTCCCAGCAAATGCTACAAATTGGGAATCATCAGCGTGGAAGGAAAAACCCAGCGGAGGGATCTGCTGTCAGGTCCCTAGAGGCCAGTTCTCAGGGGGAACCCTGCATGCAGGCCGGGGACTCACCAGCTCCCCACACAGCCAGTCCTGCCCTTTCCCTTGCTGGCTCCAGACTGACTCCACAATGGCTTCTCCCTGGGGGGGCCTCTCCCTCCCTATTGGTTGCTGGGCGGACTCTGAGTCTGCCTTGGCTCCCCCTCCCTACCAGGGACGGTGTGCCTCTCCCTGAGCGGCCAGCCAACAGAGTCCCAGGAATCTAGGTCATCTCCTTGGGGGTTACATAATGAACACAGTGAAGGCAGCATCAAACTGCTAGTTGTGAGCGGAGGTGTAAAAACAGAAATGCATGCTATGTCCTGAGAATCCACCCTACATACCAATCAGAGATATTCTCCCTCTTCTGCTGGCGGGTGGTGCTTTTGGCTGGAAGAAAATGCCACATGTGCAGTACAAGGTATGTGGTGGTGTTGGTGGCTTTGCAAAATGGCAGCAAGTCGCCCATAGAAGCTGCTTTTTGATTTGGGGGGGGAAATAAGTGGCACCCATGCAAAATGTCTTGCATTTAAGTGTTCTCGCTTCTGCTTTTGCTGGTGATGACAAATATCAGCCAATCCCAAATGCAGCCACAGAGGACCCCCCCCCTCCAAAAAAAACAACCAAACTATAGGAGGGAACCAATTTCTCCATTTAAATCCAGACTACCCACTTTTTCCCCACCAAAAATCTTCCACTGGTGGTATGGTTATTGCTAGTAACAGGTCAACAGAAGCTCCTGACATCATGCTAAATTTAGTTTGTGTGTTGCCCCCTTACTAACATTCAGTGGGGGTGTTTTAGTTGCTAGCTCCCAGTACTAAAAGGGGGAAAGGGTTGATGGGAAATCAGGACCTTGAGACTGACAGTCCCCAGGAACAATGGGGAAAGGCCAATGCTCCAGGTCAGCCTGAATGACAGGGCGGGCAGGCTAATCAGGGAGTCAGGAGGCCAGGGAGGTCCCATCCTCCGTGTGAGCTGGAATTGCCTGGGTCAGACAGAGTGGGGCTGAGCTAAGGAGAAAACAGGGACTCAAGCTGAGGTGGGGAGGAGAGCTGGGCCAGATCCAGAGGGACCAGAAAAGCAGCCCAAAGAGAGCAGACCCTGTCCTGGGAGCAGAGCTGTAGCAACCAGAGCCAGAGGGGCCAGAGAAGCAGCCCAGGGAGCTGGAGGCAGAGCAGCAGTTGTGCTGAGGCAGAGCGGGGCTGGAGCTGAGACAGAGTGGAGCTGGAGCAGTCCAGAGTGAGGTGTGGTGAGCAGCTGGGGAGAGCGAGGGGGGACCCTTGGCAGCAGGCCCAGCACAGGGAGATGCCTCAGCCAGGAGGCTCTGCAGGCCGGACTCAGAGGGGGATTGGTAACCCTGACAGGGTGGGGGCAACGCTGGGAAGAAGGGCCCTGCCATCTAAAGCCTGAGAGCGTGTGGCCACCACCAGAGCGAGTGTCCAACGCACAGCATCCCTGCAGCACAGCCAGGGCCTGAGAAGGAGGCCTGGGATTTACAAGGAACAGACTGAACTGCCCTGATGTTCCAGAGACTCTTTTTGTGATGTTCCCTGCCATAGAGCAGGGTGATGTGTTTCCTTTAACCTTTACCATTTTCCTTACTCTTTTTAAAATTAATTGTTGGTTAAATAACTTGCATTTGCTTTAAATTATATGTAATGATCAGCGGGTCAGAGAAGTGCCCAGTGCAGAGAGAGTAGCTCGGAGTGGGGACACCCTAGCCCCTGTCCTAGGTGACCGCAGCAGGGTTGGGGGGTCGAGCCCCCCAGGAATCCTAGGCCCAGCCTTGTTGGGGTTACAAGGACTCTGCCAAACAGGAAAGTGGAAGGGGAGTCCTCAAGGGCAGGGAGGCCTCTGGGTAAAGGAAGTGGGAGCAAGGACTCAGATCCTTTCACTAGCCCACTTCCCTGGGGTACTGCAGAAGCCAGGAAAGTTCCTCACAATAGAGGGACTATTCCCCTGCTTACATGTAGCCAAGTGCCTTGTCTGAAAGGTCACTTTATTTCAAGTAATAAACTGTTTCCCTTCTTAAAGTAACAGCGCTTAGACAGGATAGGCTAAAGTAAAGCTGGGGTGTGGAGGATGCCATTATCAGTTCTCCAGCTTGTCTTCACTCTGTAGGCTTGATATGGTGTGACAGTTCTGCTGATTTAGTGACCCAGGGGCTGCAGAAGGCTATTCATAGAGAGAGACAAAGACTGAACAGACAGGAGGGCTGGTCTAAGATCTCAGTAGTAAAGAGCAGGACTTCCTTAGTTGTGTTTTGACGTTCTCAATCTTTTCAATAAGAACATATTGTTCAGTCAAGGTAAGAGAAATGCTCTTCAGAGTAGTGCTGTGAACCATGTCTGTGGCAAATAGACTCTCCCTTTAATTCTCTTAGTTGACAAAATCAAAGGCCCGCATTTTCCAACATCGGCACCTAATGTTGCGGTTTGTAAATCCTGAATCAAAGTGTCCTGATCTTCCAAAGTGCTGCATGCTTGTGTAATGCCGACGAACCCCAGTTGTCAGGATCGAACCTGGGACTTCTGGAGCTTAGTGCTTGAGCCTCTGCTGCATGAGCTAAAAGTCACCTGGCTGTTAGCAAAGGCTGTAGAGCAGACTCATTAATTTCTCTCTCTAATCTAAGTGACCTCGGTGCCACTAGATGGGACAGAGCACCACACCCAGGAGGTGTATAGGTCACACTTGCTGCTCCTAATGACTTCAGTTAGTGAAGTGCATAGTGATGCAAAAAGAAAAGGAGTACTTGTGGCACCTTAGAGACTAACCAATTTATTTGAGCATGAGCTTTCGTGAGCTACAGCTCACTTCATCGGATGCATTTCCACAGTATGCATCCGATGAAGTGAGCTGTAGCTCACGAAAGCTTATGCTCAAATAAATTGGTTAGTCTCTAAGGTGCCACAAGTACTCCTTTTCTTTTTGCGAATACAGACTAACACGGCTGTTACTCTGAAACCTGCATAGTGATGGTCACTAGCCATTGGAACAGCTTTCCAAGGGAAGCAGTAAATTCTCTATCGCTGGAAATCTTTAAATCAAGACACTCTCTAGTTCACCCACACCTCATGGGCTTGATGCAGGAGTCACTGAATGAGGTTCTCTGGCCTATTTATGCAGGAAATCCAGGCTAGGATCAGATAAGTAAGCTGTGAGTTCTGGGTGCTCAGCCTGTGACTTAGGGTCAAGTTTCAGGCAGCCCTTGTGGACAAAGGGCAAAGGACAAAAGGCCAGATTTTTAAAAAGATATTTGAAATTAGGTGCCCAGATACCTTTAAAAATCTGGCCTTAAATCCATTATCTGTTGGTCATACCTCTACTGTTAGCATGTGGCAGAGATTAAAATAGATGTGCGGGAAATCAAAGCCATTAAAACCAAACTTTCTTTGTCTATCTTGATGCAACACTTCGAGCCTTTCCTCTGTCATTCTATTTTGATTGTGCACCTTTTGCAGTATTCCATTGCAGTATTCCATTTTTTTCAAGCCTTCCTAGACCTAAAGAAGTTTAATTATTCATATTTCCTATGTTTTACTAAGAGTGCTCACAAAAATGAAGCAGCCTGTTACTTGAGGCAGATGCTGTGTATGGGATTCATCCTGTGTACTGCAAAAGTTTGCACAGATTGTATATGCATGTTGCTTAACATTGCACTATCTGGTATTTCAGCAATACTCAGGGGTGCGTCTGTGTTTTAGTAAACACTATGGGCCATAACCTACCTCAGCTTTCTTGCAGAACTGCTCCTCACTTTTCTCAATAGGCAGTTATGCTTAAACACTGATAGCACAACTTGGGCCTGTGATGTTTAGTTGTATTAAAGCTGTACTGGCCTGAAATGATAAGTCCACAATAGTTTTCTTTTTAAAAACAAACAAGTCACTTTTGTTATAGAACCTCCACTGTGTATTATCTTTCACCAGATCCTAGCTAACTGCTTGCTTTCTACAGGTATAAACAATGTTATCCATCTCTTCTTGGGGAGCAAAAATATACAGAGGTAACTACAAAGATGAAAGAAAGACAGTCTTGTACTTACAGTACCAGATCGGGATTTAAGAGATCTGAGTTCAAGTGCCAAATCTGCCGCTGACTCCCTTTCTGACCTTTGTCAAGTCACTTAAAATTTCACTATGCCTCAGTTTTCCCTATCCTTTCATCATGCTTTGTCTGAGATGTCTGTTTTAGATTATAAGATCAGTGTCAGGGTGGAATGATTTAAATGAAAGGCAGTTGTATCACTGACTTTTAGTGATGATATAAATTAGTAAGCAGGAAGCCTTGCTTTTTAAATCTTCAGTTGTAATCTTGTTTTACATTTGTACTTTTTAGGTTTTTTCCTAAAGAAGGGCTGATTCTCATTCAGGGGTGCTGGAACAATTTGTATATTGGGGGTGCAGAGAGCCACTGAACCACACTGTAAACCCTATATATAATGGAAACCACTTCAAACCAGGGGGTGTGATAGCACCCCTAGTTCCAGCACCTACATTCTCATTGGTTGGTATAAACACTGAAATGTGTTGACTTACAACTAATATAGCCTTTACACTCATTTTGGTACTTTTTTGCTAACCAGATGGGTACAATATAATGTATATTTAAGCAGTCGTATAGATAATTATGAGATTCTTTTTTATTGTACTAAAATGTACAGTTAGAAAATGGTGAATAATACATTGCTTATTTACTAGATAATTAACTTTGCTGCTGACTTGTGTCAGGCTGCATGAGGCTGGTAACTGGAATTTAATTAAAACACACAACAGCATACAAAATCGGTTACAAAACAAAACAACCTGAAATGTTTTGGATATTGTGACAGGGTCAGGCCAGATGACTACAAAAGAGTGGTCGAAGGTAGATACATTAGTTCCAGGTTAAGCAGGTCCCTTTTCCCTGCGTAAAATAACAGGGACTATTCCAGAACACTCAGGAACTTTCTAGAACTAATTCATAGAATCATAGAATATCAGGGTTGGAAGGGACCTCAGGAGGTCATCTAGTCCAACCCCCTGCTCAAAGCAGGACCAATCCCCAACTAAATCATCCCAGCCAGGGCTTTGTCAAGCCTGATCTTAAAAACTTCTGTGGAAGGAGATTCCACCACCTCCCTAGGTAACACATTCCAGTGTTTCACCACCCTCCTAGTGAAAAAGTTTTTCCTAATATCCAACCTAAACCTCCCCCACTGCAACTTGAGACCATTACTCCTTGTTCTGTCATCAGCTACCACTGAGAACAGTCTAGATCCATCCTCTTTGGAACCCCCTTTCAGGTAGTTGAAAGCAGCTATCAAATCCCCCCTCATTCTTCTCTTCCGCAGACTAAACAATCCCAGTTCTCTCAGCCTCTCCTCATAACTCATGTGTTCCAATCCCCTAATCATTTTTGTTGCCTTCCGCTGGACGTTTTCCAATTTTGCCACATCCTTCTTGTAGTGTGGGGCCCAAAACTGGACTCAGTACTACAGATGAGGCCTCACCAATGTCGAATAGAGGGGAACGATCACGTCCCTTGATCTGCTGGCAGTGCCCCTACTTATACATCCCAAAGTGCCATTGGCCTTCTTGGCAGCAAGGGCACACTGTTGACTCATATCCAGTTTCTCGTCCACTGTAACCCTTAGGTCCTTTTCTGCAGAACTGCTGCCTAGTCATTTGGTCCCTAGTCTGTAGTGGTGCATGGGATTCTTCCGTCCTAAGTGCAGGACTCTGCACTTATCCTTGTTGAACCTCATCAGATTTCTTTTGGCCCAATCCTCTAATTTGTCTAGGTCCCTCTGTATCCTATCCCTACCCTCCAGCATATCTACCTCTCCTCCCAGTTCAGTGTCATCTGCAAACTTGCTGAGGGTGCAATCCACACCATCCTCCAGATCATTAATGAAGATATTGAACAAAAACGGCCCCATGACCGACCCCTGGGGCACTCCGCTTGATACCGGCTGCCAACTAGACATGGAACCATTGATCACTACAAGTTGAGCCCGACAATCTAGCCAACTTTCTATCCACCTTATAGTCCATTCATCCAGCCCATACTTCTTTAACTTGCTGGCAGGAATACTGTGGGAGACCATGTCAAAAGCTTTGCTAAAGTCAAGGAACAACATGTCCAATGCTTTCCCCTCATCCACAGAGCCAGTTATCTCGTCATAGAAGGCAGTTAGATTAGTCAGGCATGACTTGCCCTTGGTGAATCCATGCTGACTGTTCCTAGTCACTTTGCTCTCCTCTAAGAGCTTCAGAATTGATTCCTTGAGGACCTGCTCCATGATTTTCCCAGGGACTGAGGTGAGGGTGACTGGCAGTAGTTCTCAGGATCCTCCTTCTTCCCTTTTTTAAAGATGGGCTCTATATTAGCCTTTTTCCAATTGCTGGAACTTCTTCCAATCACCACGAGTTTTCACAGATAATGGCCAATGGCTCTGCAATCACATCCACCAACTCCTTTAGCACTCTCGGATGCAGCGCATCCGGCCCCATGGACTTGTGCTCGTCCAGCTTTTCTAAATAGTCCCGAACCACTTCTTTCTCCAGAGAGGGCTGGTCACCTCCTCCCCATGCTGTGCTGTCCAGTGCAGTACTCTGGGAGCTGACCTTGTTCGTGAAGACAGAGGCAAAAAAAGCATTGAGTACATTAGCTTTTTCCACATCCTCTGTCACTAAGTTGCCTCCCTCCTTCAGTAAGGGGCCCACACTTTCCTTGACTTTCTTCTTGTTGCTAACATACCTGAAGAAACCCTTCTTGTTACTCTTAACATCTCTTGATAGCTGCAACTCCAGGTGTGATTTGGCCTTCCTGATTTCACTCCTGCTTCCCCGAGCAATATTTTTATACTCTTCCCTGGTCATTTGTCCAATCTTCCACTTCTTGTAATCTTCTTTTTTGTGTTTAAGATCAGCAAGGATTTCACTGTTAAGCCAAGCTGGTCGCCTGCCATATTTACTATTCTTTCTACACATCAGGATGGTTTGTCCCTGTAACCTCAATAAGGCAGGCAGGCTAATTAGGACACCTGTAGCCAATTGGGAAGCTGCTAGAATTAATTAAGGCTAATCAGGACACCTGGTTTAAAAAGGCTCTCACTCCAGTTAGTGAGGTGTGCATAAGGAGCTGGGAATGAGAGAATGAGCTGCTGGAGGACTGAGGAGTACAAGCCATGGGGAAGTAGCCCAGGGAATTGTAGCTGCCGTGCAGCTGTTCCAGGAGGCACTCTAGACAGCTGCAGTCCACAGGGGCCTAGGCTGGAACCCAGGGTAGAGGGCGGGCCTGGGTTCCACCCAAACCTCCCAACGCAGGAGGTTCCACCAGAGAGGAAGGTATCTGAGCTGTTCCCCAACCCACATAGTGGATCAGCAGAAACTGCGGGGATTGTTCTTACTCTTTTTTCCCCATGCAGGCCAGGGATGAGGTTGTCTGAGTGAACGGCAGATTTGAGCCACGAAAGTGGCCAAACTGAGGGCTACTGTGAATCTCTGAGGTGAGCAAAATCTGCCAATAAGTGCAGGACCCACCAAGGTAGAGGAGGAACTTTGTCACAATATATAAACGTCACTTATCAAAACATGGTTACAGACTTTGGATGGTACCAAAAATGGTGGTAATTGTCCTCTTGGGGGGTGAGGGAAGAAGTAGTAGATGAGCTGCTGATGTTAAAGTTTAATCCCTCTTCATCTCAGGTGGCATTTGGGATTCATCTGGTAGGGGTGGTGATATCATTTGGGTCCCCATCTCAGTATAGTCAGGACACCTCAGGATCAGAAGGACAAAGGTCTGGGGTCCCAGGAAAAGGTGGGGGTGGCAGCAGCTCATTCTAGTTGCCTCTGTCTGTTCTTCCGTATTCTCCCCCCCTCCCCCACAAGCCTTTGGGTGGAACAGCCCATCCCCTCATTATTTTGCCCACCAGTTAGGCCGACTAGCCGACACACCAATTTTGGTTCTTCAGTTTCTGGATGCACATTTTCTCGTTCTTACTGAGCCTTCACTTTTTTTTTTGGTCTCCTTTCCTATCAACACTTGTGGTTTTTGTTGGTTATTGTGATATTTTATGAAGTTTTACATACTCTTTAAAGTTGAGCTGACAATTACGGTTAATTTGTCTCAATTATTACAATAGACCTCTGGCATGAACAAAAAATAACCTTGAAATTGTGGGTGCAAATGTAAATTTTGTGCTCCTATGGGAAAGGCTTGATAACGACAATCAATGTTGCTTGTTTACTCTTATTTTATCATTTGTTGGTATTGATTTTTAGAGTACAAGTCTCCTCTGAGAAGTGACTTTGTAAAAATGTCCTCCATGGGGCAGTATGCATATTGTGTCTGTTTACTTCCTGATCAAACTTGCTCATTTTACAATTAAAAACATTTTTATTTACTTTAGCTGCAGCCCTGCAAACTCAACTATGGATCTGAGTCAAGCTGGCTTCTTTCTGGCCTGTGGATCCTCACCAATAATAAATATCCTTACAGAGCAGATTGAGCCTTCAGCTGTATGTGTGCAACCCCATTATTGCCAAATTTAGCCCAAACCCACTCTGACCCCTCAGTCCCCCTCTCCACTCCTCCCCTGTCCTCATGTAAGCTATGCAGATGTGCCGTGGAGACCTAGTTTGTAATATGTAGGGGTGTGGAGTCCCCAGGTATGCAGAATCTCTGCAACTGTGATTCCCAACCCCCACAAAGCAGATACATACCTTTTTTTAGCTGCTTTTGATCCTGACCCAAAGCCCACTGATGTCAACAGGAGTCTTTGAATCAGGCTGTTGAACATTGTATGTTCCTGCTAGGAATCCAAAATGTGGCCAATGTTATTGGGGGGGCCCTTGAGTAGGGCTTTGAAAATCTACTTGCCTTGTCAGGCAGGTGCCCTCCATATCTGCAGAGCTTAAACTGCATGTACTTTAATGTTTTTTTAGCTTGTAGCTGCACAGGGAATTGTCCATTTTCACTGCAGCTCTTCAGAACCCCCAGAGTACAGTGAAACTGACAGGAATTCCTTCAGTTTTGCTCTGCTGCAAATTGGGAGATCTGTGAATACACTGGAGCTGGGGTGGGGCAAAGGAGCAGAGAAACCCATCTGGCAGCATTGAGAATGCTGTGAGAGGCATAAAGCAGCTGAGTCATCTCCCCTCCTCTCTCTCCCCTCCCACCCCCCATTGCAACAGTCAGGATGGCAGAGAGATACGGGAACAGACACCCATATACAGAAGACTCTTGGGCAGGGGGACGCAGAGACCATGCTCCTTGCTACCAGCAGCCAGGCAGAATAAGGTGGGATGGGGACTTCAAATTCATCAGAGACCTACTGGCTTGAAGCTGATAAGAAATGGAATACTCTGGCCTCGGTGGAATGAGTTGGCTTCTCACTTGGGTGTTTACCACAGACAGATGGTTCCTCTATCCTTCGGGCTCTTACAAGTGATGTATCAATTTTGCTGCATTCTCTGGTTCTCTTTGTTTGCAGCTATAGTCTCTCCCATGGGCTCATCTACAGGTTTGTGCTCTGTGAGCCAATCTGCTCCTGATTCACTGATTCCAAGGCCAGAAAGGGACCACTGTGATCATCTAGTCCAGGGGTCAGCAACCTTTGAGAAGTGGTGTGCCAAATCTTCATTAATTTAAGGTTTCATGTGCCAGTAATAAATTTTACATTTATAGGGGGCTCCTGACGGAACCCCAGACCAGCCGCGGGCTGAGCGGCTCAGCCGGTCTGGGGTTCCATCTGCCACTGGCGCTGCTGGTCTGGGGTCCGCACTGCTGGCCTGGATGAACATAACTGGGGCCAGCAGCTGGGACCCGGGCTGAGTGGGGCCGGCGGCCGGGACCTGGGCTGAGCGGGGCTGGCCCGCTGCCGGTCTGGGGTTTCGTCCGCCAGCCCCTGTCAGCCAGGGTCCTGGCCTGGATGGATGGAACCCTGGGCCGGCAGTGGGCTGAGCGGGCCCAGCAGCCAGGACTCTGGCTGGCAGGGGCTGGCAGACAGAACCCCACACCGGCAGCAAGCTGAGCGCGCTGCCAGTCTGGAGTTCTGTCTGCCGCCCGTGCTGCCAGTCTGGGATTCTGTCCGCCGGCCCTGCTCAGCCTGGGTCCCGGCTGCTGGCCCCGGTTACATTCATCCAGGCCGTCGGTGGGGACCCCAGACCGGCAGCGCCAGCGGCAGATGGAACTCCAGACCGGCTGAGCTGCTCAACCCGGGGCCGGTCTGGGGTTCCGTCCGCCGGCACCTTCCCTGCTGGGGTCCCGGCCGCCAGCCCCGCTCAGCCCTCTGCCAATCTGGGGTTCCATCGGGGGACCCCTGTAAATGTAAAATTTATTACTGGCACACGAAACCTTAAATTAATGAAGACTGGTTTGGTTGAAAATACATCTTGGTACCGGTTGATCATCTCAGTTACCTCCTTCTTCTGGTTCAGTGTCAGATCAGGGGATATCCTGATCTGCTCATGTAGGTTATTTCCCTGGATCGGGGCCTCTTGGGCCACCACACATGCCTCTTGCTAGTTTCAAGGTTTCAAGAGGTTAATGTGATAAATTTGTTCTTATTTCCAGCATCCTGGCTGCCGCACCTTGTAGGTTACTTCCCCCACAGGTTCAACCACCTCATAGGGCCCCTGCCATTGGGCCAGAAGCTGCTGTGGGTACCAAAACCATCACCCAATCCCCTGGTTGGAACTGTCGGACTTTTGCCTGGCGATTGTAGTGAGTTTGCTGGGCCTCCTGCGCCTTTTCCAAATGTTCCCGTACAATAGGGGTGACCCAGGCTATCCGGTCTTGCATCTGCAACACATGTTCTATTATATTTCTCCCCTCATTGGGTTCCTCTTCCCATATCTCTTTGGCAATATCTAGTTTGCCATGGGGGTGGCGCCTGTATAATAACTCAAAGGGGGAAAACCCAGTTGAGGCCTGAGGTACCTCCCGGACGGCGAACATAAGGTAATGTAGTAGGGCGTCACAATCCTTCCCGTCCTGACTTACCACCTTCCGTATTATAGCGTTGAGGGTTCGGTTAATCCTTTCTACCAGCCCATCGGTCTGCAGATGATAGACTGAAGTTCTCAGGGTATGTATATGGAGCAGGGTACAGAGGTCCTTCATTAACTTCGGCATAAATGGGGTTCCTTGGTCTGTTAATATCTCCTTTGGTAGCCCCGCTCAGGCAAAGATCCCCACCAATTCTTTAGCTATTGTTTTAGAAGCCGTGTTCCGCAGGGGGACGGCTTCTGGGTAGCGAGAAGCATAGTCAAAAACAATAAGTATATATTGGTGGCCGCAAGCCGTCTTCTCCAGGCTTCATCCATGGCTATTCGCTCAAAGGGGACCTCTATGATGGGAAGGGGTACTAAAGGTGCCCTCCAGTCGGGGCGGGGACTGTGCAGCTGACACTCTGGGCAGGACGCACAGTACCTCCGCACTTCCTCATATACTCTGGGCCAGAAGAATCATCGTAGGACTCCTGCCAGGGTCTTCTCTACCCCCAAATGCCCCCCAAAAAGATGACTGGGGCAAGACTTAATACAGCATTCTGGTGTTTTTGAGGTACTAGGATCTGCTGTACCTTCTGCCCCTGTACTGGTGCAACCTGGTATAAGAGATCCTTCTTCATTATGAAGTAGGGTCCTGGACCCTGGGTTTTCCCTTCCATGGGAACCCCATCTATTTTGGTCACCTCTTTCCTAGTCCTTGGGTCTTCAGCCTAGTCCTGTCCAAAATTTCCTCTCCCGGAGCTAATCTGCCCAAGCTCTAGGGGGCCAGTCTCTGTTGCCTCTACTGGTTCAGAGGCATTAGGGTGGGGGTCAGACTCGGGTGCTTCTCCCTCCTGGGTGGCCTCCTTTTCAGCTGCTCGGCTCCGCCTACCTACGAGAGCGACCCTCTGGCTTTGGGTCAGTATTTGGGTTCCCAAGGCCTTAACTGCCCTCCTTTCCCTTTTTGACTTTCTACTCTGTCTGGGAGTGGAGAACAAATCTGGGCATATTTCAGAGAAGATTGGGGGTTGACAGTCTACTGTGGATGTGTCACTGACTTCAGGGTTTCCCCTTTTCTCCAATTCCCCTACCAGGAGTAAGTCTTCAAACCCTGGGAAGTCCCTCCCTATGAGCACCGGGTGTGGGAGTTTAGGGACTACACCTGCTGCTACCTCAGTAATGTTCCCCTGAATATCGATTTTTACTGGGATAGTGGGGTAATAACCAACTGTCCCATGGACGCATGTTATCCCCATACGCTTAGCCCACAGCAGCTGACTATGCTTCACGAGCTTCCCCGAGACAAGTGTGATAGCACTCCCCGAATCAACCAGTGCTGTGGTCTCTACCCCATTTAGCTTCACTAGTCTGGTGTACATATGTGGGGTTAGTGATACCCCCACGAGGTGGATTAGGGAGCATGGGTCTGCCCAGTTCCTCATGTTACACTGCATAGGCTCCTCGGCATTGGGACGCTGTGCAGCTATGTGTCCCCACTCCCCGCAGGCATAACATTGGTATGGAGCCCTAGGCATTCCCCAGTCTCTTGGTTTGGGCAGTTTAACATCTTCTCCCTCAGTGCTCCGACTCTTTGTGGCTTCTGGTGGGCCTTCAGCCGCTCTCTTTTTCCACCTGGGCTCTCCTGGTGGCCCAGTCACCCGAGCTCTAGGGCCTGGTGCTGCTAGTTTAACCCGGGGTGCCTCTTCCTTAACTGGTCGGGTCAGCTCCCTCGCCGTCCTTCACCTCTCTACCAGTGCGACAACCTCATCGTAGGTGGAGGGTTCATTTTGGCTTACCCAGGCGCGAAGGTCTGGTGGTAGTCCTCTCATGTACCGGTCAATGACCAGAACCTCTAGTATCTCTACTTCTTTTTTTTCTTCCCCCACCCCCTTCCCCAAGAGGGACAATGGATCCCTCTAAACAGAGGCCAGAGCTGGGCCGGGGGAATCCTTTTTAGCCAAAGGACAGATTTCGACAATTGCAAACCAACTGAAAGCAAACATACCTTTAAAAATAGTGACTGTTTGAAGTTAGTGGTAAATGTCATCATGTGTGATAAGTACTTGGACACTTCTCTCTAGTGGCCTATGGCAAGGCGTTAGCTGCTGTTTGCACAGGTCTTGTTAAGTGCCTCTTGCTTTCATGGTATATGCCTCTACCATAAACACCGTGAACAGCAAAGCAAGCAGCTGGCAAGCAACGCAGGCTTCCTTTGAAGAAGCAGCACCTAATCAAACTGTGAACAAATTGTTTGAGGTAAAAGAATCTGACATTCACAGCAGTGATTTTGTAAAAATTATTTCAGCACTAACATTGCTTTACTTTGCTTCATTGCAGTTGCCCTGAAGAGTCACTGCTCCAAAGGGGGAGCAGAAAGGAATGATGACCATGACAATGGGAGGACCTGGGGACTGGCTGACAGAATCATACCAGAGGGTGAACTGCTATTACAGGTTGGTGCTTCAGGCATTCTCTCTACAATCAAGTCTGTCTGCAAGGCTTATTTGGGCACTTCCTCTCTCTCTCTCTCCTCTCCCACCTTGACTCCTGTGCATTTACTTTGTGGTAGAAAAGGACAAATGTTTGGTTCAAAATGTGACTGACAAAAAAAAAAAAAAAGACCATGCAGCCCCTGGTTGCCTTGTTATTTCAGCCTGCAGAAATCAGTCCAGCCTCTTATTTAACACATCACGGTAGAGCATGGCGTAAAGATACAGAGCTTGATTCTCCACTGCTTTGCACCTTTTGTAGTCACTAGCACTGGTGTAAAATGGAAGTACTGGTGGAGTATTACATCCTGTTTGAACACAGGATGTAATATAAAAGGCAGTAAAGAGTCATTTACAATTTACCATTCTTCCCACTCACTTCCATGGGAGTTGACTTAGATCATTTCAAACCATCTGCAGCTAGCTGCCATAAATGGGCGTTTAACCCACACACCTCCTGGGTCTGGTGTTCTGTCCCATGTAGTGGCACTGAGACCATTTAGAGAGAGAGAAAGCAATTAATGAGTCTGCTCTACAGCCTTAGCTACCAGCCAGTTGGCTTTGAGCTCATGCGGTAGAGGCTCATGCACTAAGCTCCAGAGATCCCCGGTTTGATCCCACCCACCGACGACCGGGGGGTGTTGGCTTTACAGGCGCACAGAGTTTTCTGGGTTTTTTTTAAGACAAAACCCAGTGTTGTTCTTTGAATGGTCCCTATTGTATTCCAGTGTGGGTTATGCATGCACACCTAGTTGGAGAACTTGGAAGTAGTGTTTGTTGGTCTGTGCATGTGCCCTGACTCACCTCAAGCTTCCATTTAAGGCAATAAAGGGGCAGGGTGGACCACCACATCTCCAGATCTCCTTGCTGCCATATAGTCCAGGTTCAAACCTTCCGTGTCCTCCTCTCTGGAGTTCTAATTATGGTTGTGAATAGCTTTACTAGTTTTATTTCTTTTCTAGTTTTTAACAGTTTAATCTAGATTTCAGGGACTTTCCCCATTACCCCTACCCCGTACCCCTGTTCAAGTACCAGACTATGCCCAGGACTGCAGGCTTCATAGAATCATAGAATATCAGGGTTGGAAGGGACCCCAGAAGGTCATCTAGTCCAACCCCCTGCTCGAAGCAGGACCAATTCCCAGTTAAATCATCCCAGCCAGAGCTTTGTCAAGCCTGACCTTAAAAACCTCTAAGGAAGGAGATTCTACCACCTCCCTAGGTAACGCATTCCAGTGTTTCACCACCCTCTTAGTGAAAAAGTTTTTCCTAATATCCAATCTAAACCTCCCCCATTGCAACTTGAGACCATTACTCCTCGTTCTGTCATCTGCTACCATTGAGAACAGTCTAGAGCCATCCTCTTTGGAACCCCCTTTCAGGTAGTTGAAAGCAGCTATCAAATCCCCCCTCATTCTTCTCTTCTGCAGACTAAACAATCCCAGCTCCCTCAGCCTCTCCTCATAAGTCATGTGCTCTAGACCCCTAATCATTTTTGTTGCCCTTCACTGGACTCTCTCCAATTTATCCACATCCTTCTTGTAGTGTGGGGCCCAAAACTGGACACAGTACTCCAGATGAGGCCTCACCAGTGTCGAATAGAGGGGAACGATCACGTCCCTCAATCTGCTCGCTATGCCCCTACTTATACATCCCAAAATGCCATTGGCCTTCTTGGCAACAAGGGCACACTGTTGACTCATATCCAGCTTCTCGTCCACTGTCACCCCTAGGTCCTTTTCCGCAGAACTGCTGCCTAGCCATTCGGTCCCTAGTCTGTAGCGGTGCATTGGATTCTTCCATCCTAAGTGCAGGACCCTGCACTTATCCTTATTGAACCTCATCAGATTTCTTTTGGCCCAATCCTCCAATTTGTCTAGGTCCTTCTGTATCCTATCCCTCCCCTCCAGCGTATCTACCACTCCTCCCAATCTTTCCTTGTCAGGGGCGATCACACACTGAAATGCTGTATTTAAGCCAGAATTCCTCACTGAGTCCTTAATCTAAAGTTGGGTTGTTGTTTAAGGTAAATGTTAATGATCCTCGCTCTAAAATCACCGAGCTAGTGTAGCCAAATAATGCTCCCCCTGCCCCTAGAATCTCCAAACGGGCATTTTTTCAGACTTGCAAGAAAAACTCACCTGGGGGCTTTGGAAACACTCTCAGCACAGGAAGTAATTTGCAAAGGTCTGAACACCTACACATTGGGCTTGTCAACAAGTGGCCTTCGCAGCCATAACAGTAACGTTGCCTCTTCTGTATCTGTCTGCTGCTCACCAGTGCATGGGGCCCTTCATTGGTGGCTCAGATGCAGCAGGGCTTCTATGCACAGGGAGCCACCTGCTCTGCTTTAGGACATTCTGCCCCAAGCATGGAGTCTGAGATGTCCTGCTGCTTTCCCCAGTTACCTGCAGTGCTTTTTAAGAGGGGCAGTTTTCCCCGAGGGAGAACTCCTTTTTCTCTGCCTTCCCTCTTCTGAGCTTTCTTTCTCTGCTGTTCCTCTGCCGCGATTTGCTTGCCAAGCTAAGTGAGCTGCTGTGAAGATGGCTGAAAGGCTGCACCAAGAATAGTGTATAGTCAAGTAGAGCGCTACAGGCTGGAAAGCCCCTTTGGCTGCTGGGGAGGTCTAGACCTGCTGACTCCTATGGAGGAGGAGAAGCTAACAGCTGTTAGAAACAGGGGTGGGCATGGCAGAATGAGTAACAAAACTCACCCTCATCTGCAAAAATGCCATTTTTCAGCCAACCTCCCGCATTTCATTTGGCAGCTGTGCTCATGGCCTCCATCTTATCAGAGGCAAGAGAAGGGGAAGGAGACAATCCTATAAGTATTCACTGACTTTTCAATGTTACGGGACAAATTCTTTGCTTAAACCCGCTGTCAAACAGCTGAAAGCAGAGTGTGGCCCTTCATGGTCTGTCCCTCCACGTAATTCCCACTCGTGCCAATATTTTTGATATAAAATGTTCTTATTTCACACACGCCCTAGAAACTTACAGAAATAAAAGCAAAATGAATTGGTGCAATGATCTCAACTCTAAAGAGTTGATCTCAAACTATGTAGAAACTTCCCTCTCCGAATCCACTCCCTGGTAGAAACCTCTGTAACCGGATGGCTTTGCATTATGTCCTGAAGGTCAGCAAACTCTCTGGCTCTACTGGACCCATGGAGAAACCAAGACCCCTCCACTGAGAATACTCTGCCACTGGCCACCATGCAGGGCCGTCCCTAGAGTGGTGCGGGGCCTGGAACAAATCAGCCGTATGGGCCCCCCAGGGAGCACGGAGTGTGCTGGGTCTCCCGCAGGGGCACTCGGGGGGCGCTGGGGCTCCAGCTGCTCCATGGGGCATGGTCCAAGGAGGCTTACCTGGAGCAAGGGGCACCCACTGGTAGTCGGCGGTGCCTGTCTGCTGGGTGCCAGTGTGGGCTGGGACCCCCACACTCCCTGGCCTCTGCATTCAAATAAGGATGGGACCGGGGTGGGCGCACAGGGCAGGGGAGCTGCATGTGGAGCACCCTCCTGCCAGCGCTAAGTGGTCTCAGTGCCGCTAGATCATAGAATATCAGGGTTGGAAAGGACCTCAGGAGGTCATCTAGTCCAACCCCCTGCTCAAAGCAGGACCAACACCAACTAAATCATGCGAGCCAGGGCTTTGTCAAGCCTGACCTTAAAAACCTCTAAGGAAGGAGATTCCACCATCTCCCACCATTAATGAAGATATTGAACAAAACCAGCCCCAGGACCGACCGTTAGGGCACTCTGCTTGATACCAGCTGCCAACTAGACATAGAGCCATTGATCACTACCCGTTGAGACCGATGCTCTAGCCAGCTTTCTATCCACCTTATAGTCCATTCATTCAGCTCATACTTCTTTAACTTGCTGGCAGGAATACTGTGGGAGATCGTATCAAAAGTTTTGCTAAAGTCAAGGAATAACATGTCCACTGCTTTCCTCTCATCCACAGAGCTAGTTATCTCATCATAAAAGGCTAGGTTAGTTAGGCTAGTTAGTTAGGTTAGTCAGGCATGACTTGCCCTTGGTGAATCCATGCTGACTGTTCCTGATCATTTTCCTCTCCTCCGAGTGCTTCAAAATTGATTCCTTGAGGACCTGTTCCATGATTTTTCCAGGGACTGAGGTGAGGCTGACTGGCCTGTAGTTCCCAGGATCCTCCTTCTTCCCTTTTTTAAAGATGGGCACTACATTAGCCTTTTTCCAGTCGTCCGGGACTTCCCCCGATCGCCATGAGTTTTCAAAGATAATGGCCAATGGCTCTGCAATCACATCCGCCAACTCCTTTAGCACTCTCGGATGCAGCGCATCCGGCCCCATGGACTTGTGCTCATCCAGCTTTTCTAAATAGTCCTGAACCACTTCTTTCTCCACAGAGGGTTGGTCACCTCCTCCCCATACTGTGCTGCCTGGTGCTGGTCTGGGAGCTGACCTTGTTCATGAAGACAGAGGCAAAAAAAACATTGAGTGCATTAGCTTTTTTCCACATCCTCTGTCACTAGGTTGCCTCCCTCCTTCAGTAAGGGGCCCACACTTTCCTTGACTTTCTTCTTGTTGCTAACATACCTGAAGAAACCCTTCTTGTTACTCTTAACGTCCCTTGCTAGCTGCAGTTCCAATTGTGATTTGGCCTTCCTGATTTCACTCTGCATGCCTGAGCAATATTTTTATACTCCTCTCTGGTCATTTGTCCAAGCTTCCACTTCTTGTAAGCTTCTTTTTTGTGTTTAAGTTCAACAAGGATTTCACTGTTAAGTCAAGCTGGTCGCCTGCCATATTTACTATTCTTTCTACACATCAGGATGGTTTGTTCCAGCAACCTCAATAAGGATTCTTTAAAATACAGCCAGCTCTCCTGGACTCCTTTCCCCCTCATGTTATTCTCCTAGAGGATTCTGCCCATCAGTTCCCTGAGGGAGTCAAAGTCTGCTTTTCTGAAGTCCAGGGTCCATATTCTGCTGCTCTCCTTTCTTCCTTTTATCAGGATCCTGAACTTGACCATCTCATGGTCACTGCCTCCCAGGTTCCCATCCACTTTAGCTTCCCCTACTAATTCTTCCCTGTTTGTGAGCAGCAGGTCAAAAAGAGCTCTGCCCCTAGTTGGTTCCTCCAGCACTTGGACCAGGAAATTTTCCCCTACACTTTCCAAAAACTTCCTGGATTGTCTGTGCACCGCTGGATTGCTCTTCTAGCAGATATTGGGGTGATTGAAGTCCCCCATGAGAATGAGGGTCTGTGATCTAGTAACTTCTGTTACTGTTAGATGGGACAGAACACCACACCCAGAAGGTTTGTGGATTACACTAGCTCACGTCGACAGACGCATGCTACCTCTCATCAAGCTAACATGCTAAAGATAGTAGCAGAGCTAGGGTCGCACCAGTAGCGGTGGTGTGGGCTAGCCACACCATACCCACGGACTCTGGGAGGGCATGTTCTAGCCCGTGACAGCTCTTGCCGCTGCCTATGCTACCCTGGCTCAGCTACTATTTTTAGCTCAATGCTATTTTTAGCTCATGCTAGCTCAATGAGAGGTAGTGTGCGTATGTCTGTGCGAGCTAGGACTGTCACCCCAGCTCCTAGTGTAGATGTACCCTTACACACACACCCCCGCAAACAGCACTTGAGTAATGTAAAAGAGCTTAAACTTAATGTAACTTAAACCCACTTTAAGACCCCTTTATACTGACAGAGTAGTGAAAAGAGGTTTTAGCATAAATGAGAATAATTAGAACAGGGGCTGCAATTATTTGTTAAAATGCATCACTGTTCCTTGTATCACTATGAAATGTAGACCATGAGTGGGGTTAATATGTTGCTCACCAGGAATGAAACCAATCTGCAGTCAGTGTGATTAACAAAACACAATTGAAACATTGGGGGAAATGGTCATTGTTGTCATCGTCTAGAAATGTTTCTGCCCGGAGCCTGCTCTAAGGGTTAAAGGTAGTGCATTCAGTGGCATTAATTAACCTCTGCCATAGATTCCCACACAGTGAGATCTGCTCTGAAAATAGAGAGACCATTTGTGTCTAGAATAAAGGGGGGGATGAATACAGATCTGGACAATGAAAAGGGAATTGGCAGCAACAATAGCTGAACTTGGCTAAGAATGCACACCAGACTCTAATTACTTCAGACGTCTATACATTAGTGAATTGGGAAGGCAGTCCAGGGTTGGATGTCAAGGCTTCGATTTGCCAGCAGTGGTTAAAGTGACAGAACCACTATTATTGGTTTATTAAGACTTCTGGGGCAAGCCTGAGAACCTTTTAATGCAGTAGGATTTCTGCACAGATCTGAATCAGACTTGACACAATGATGCCTCTTAATGATTGCTGTGGATTTCTGCTCGCTCTTTTGCAGTCTCGGAATGCATGCTATCTCGGGTATCGGAGAATAGCTAACTCTGGTTCTAGCTGCCTGCATCCTGGGTTACAGGATTTGGTGTTCACACACACTTCTGGGTATTAGTGCAACTTAGATCATGGGTTTTTGGAGCTGCACGCTTGCTCTAGTCGCAGTTTAGCTTTGCAGGTGCAGATTTGGAAGTGGGTGCCCCCAGAGCCTAATGCTGTCTGAGAGACAGGGAAATGCTGGCAAGTGCTGGCTGCTGCACTACTTTCTATCCGAGATTTTTGTGCTCTGCTGCCCTCCCTCACTCCTTTGAACCAGACTGCAATCCCTGGCCATCATCACACAAAGCCTTTTGTGATGATGTAAGTGGAGTCTACTGAGCATGCCCCAGCAGGGCCAGTCGTCAATTCTGGAAGTACGGCCTGACTTGATAGGGATTGTGGTCACTAAAGCCACAGCCACATTCAAAAAGGGAAACAAATTAGATGGCCAAAAGGCACGGTGTCTCAGTTACACCAGACAGGACTTTTCCCACTAATCCTTCAGAATGTTACAGCCAGGCTAACACTGGGTGTGTGCACTTAGAAAGGACTCTTCATCCCTAGGTGCTTTACATCGCACAGGAGCGATCACTTCTCGATGGAGAAACTGAGACCGAGGGAGGACCTCTGCCCAGTGTTGCAGAGTTAGGACTAGAAACCACAGTTCCTGGTGCCCAGGGCAAGGTCCTTGCCCTTAGACCATGCTGTACTTTTTTTTTCTTTCCCCAAATTATTCATGATGGGTCTATGCTCCCTATCACAGTTAGACAAGGTGAGGAGCTGGTACTAGTGGCCAAGTCTCTGAAGCAGCAGAAAAAAGGAGTGTGACAGAGTGCAGGGAGTGAGTAGGTAAGCCTGCACTCTGATCACTTAGAGGTTAATTAGTGCCCCAGGGGAAGCTGACTAGGGTTAATGATCTAATCAGGCTGGTGGTCTGGATGAGGTAATAACTCATTTGGCCCCAGCAGCTGAGGGCTGATAAAAGAAGCACAGGAAGGGAATGCAGGGAGAGAGAGGGAGAACTGGCCTAGGTGGGGCTAGTCACACAGAGGGCTCAGAGTAAGGAGACCTCCATTCCCGCTCAGGTCCTGGTGCCAGGGCCAAAAGCTCAGTTAACATTGTAAACAGACTGTTACAGGAGGACTGTGGTGACATTGGTGGAGGGAACTAGAAATAAAAGGTCACACCTGGAGGAGCCTGTGTAGTTTCTGCAGGGAAGGAGACTGTGTGGAGCGGGACCCTGTTACGGGGATCCAGGCCAACATGGCCTGCTCACATGTTGCTCAGCAGTCTCTGGATGTACCCAAGGCTGGCTCTGTGGTTGGAGTCAATGTGGTGCAGGCAGAGACAAGGAACAGCTGCCACTTGACTCAGGCTGCTCCTCTTGGACACTGGCGGAAATTCCCATGGCTTTGCCACTGGGTGCATTGACTCCTGTTCCCAGCTGTCCTCTGCTCTGCAGTGGGAATATAAAGCAAGGGCAGCTGGAATAGTCAATGACAGAAACCATGCTTCCAGGTTGGAGGGGAGCCACAGAGAACAGCATAATGCGGAAAGCACCTCTGCAGCATAGAGCTTCTCTTCCCTGGAGGTATCCAGGGCTTGGAAGAGAGCACCCCAACCTTGCAGATTTCTTTGAGACAGCCCTGTGGGTATTAACAGATGGGTGTAATATTGCCCCATATTAGGGCCTAAATCAGGATCCAGTATAGGTCATATAATTTGCAAGCTCAGTAGGTCATCGTGTCCCAGAGCTGAGATCACCATACAGTCATGACAGCTACATGGAGCATCACAGGGATATTCAGATGCTGATGTTGTCAGTTCTGAGAGGATATTTGCTAACTCTTATCTGCTTAAGCAAACGCAGGGATTCCAGTAAAATCCTAAGGTGACAGCTGCACTGTGAATTCAGACAAATGGCTATATTCACAGATCTGAAGGGACCATCATGATCATCCAGTCTGATCTCCCATATAAAATAGAGAACTTCCCTAAATAATTCCTATTTGAAGTAGTGCATATCTTACACACACACACACACACATCCAGTGTGCCATGGACATACAAGATCAGTGGTGTTGATCTTCTACCTCAACTTCTGCTTGGACTCTGAGAAGATGTTAGCTCAGAGCTAGCCACCCTTTGAATCATCAGCCAATGACTGTTCAAAATCCCTAGCAATACATAAATAGAGCCTGACTCAGGAAACTGCACTGCAGAAGGGTTTGTGATGAAGGAAGTGTTGCTTCTGGCAGCTGCTCATTAAAGACAGTGCCTCATTTCTGAACGGCCTCTCATGTTTTATTTAACACCCAGCTGTGCTGTCCTGAAGGCAACCCAGGGACCTCCTCAGACCAACACAAGCAAAGACTACTGAGAAGGTTTGAAATTAGTCTCCCCTGAAGAAAAGGGGTGGGAGGCTGGATAAAAATATACAAGCCAATGCAAATTCCTGCTTGGAAATATAGACATTCCCCTTTTACTATTGATTTTCCTGTCACTGAAGAGGGTGGAAAGCCTTTGAACCGTAAAGTCTGAAAGTTGCGTACCATTAAAAATGCATCTAAAATTTTATATTGGTGGCTGCATTAGCTGTGCTGTCCTGGGAATTCTTAGTGCTCTGTATTTCTCACAGGTGAAAGAACTTAAGTGTTTATTTTATAAAAACAGAACATACCACTCATCTAGTTAGTATCACTGTGTTTGGGTTGGGAATGTGCCTGAATGAGCACACGTATTTTACTATATGGCATTTGATATTGGGTAGATAGCTCTATACCAATATAGACAGTTGTATTCATAGGGACACGGTGGGTGGCCGTAGCTCTTATGTGTGTGTATTGTGTATTGTTGTTTGCTTATACATGCTCCCCAACGGAATCCTGTGAAATTAGCTCTTCTGTCTTTACATAAAAATCCTGTTCCAAAATGCTTATTATATCATGTAGTACCAGATGATGCAAAAGAAAGCACCATAGTAGAAAATTATTAATTTTTCCTATTACCTGTCTTTTAGAAGGCTGCTTACACCCTGGATCAAGTGATTTTATACCCCTTATAATTTCTTATTTTCTCTCTGTCACTGTGTATATTCTCATGTACATTCAGATTCTTGAATCCTAATAAGCCCTTAACATCAGTGAAACCTTGTGGCAATGAGTTCCACAGGTTAAGTATGTATTGTGCATCTTCTTTCAATGACATTTCTAACTTACTGATTTTCAGTTGAAGAAAGTCCCTTTCTTCTTGTATGAAGAGAGAAGATAAATAGGAGTACACAATTTGCCCTCTTTCTTATTCCATTCATTATTTTATATGCCTCTATCCTGACCACCTGTATTTATCTGCTCTCTAAATTAAACAGTTCCAATCATTTCGGTCTCTCTTCATATAAAGTTTGTGTAACTCTGGGGCCAAAAAGAGCAAATATGATCCTGGGATGTATAATCAGGGGAATCTCAAGTAGGAGTGGAGAGGTTATTTTATCTCTGTATTTGGCACTGGCGCAATTGCTGCTGGAATACCTTGTCCAGTTCTGGTGCCAACAATTCAAGAAGGATGTTAATAAATTGGAGAGGTTTCAGGGAATGATTCTGTCACAGGTATCTTTAGTAAAAGTCAGGGACAGGTTGCAGGCAATAAACAAGAATTAACGGAAGCCCACAACCTGCCCCTGACTTTTACTAAAAATATTCTGGGGGAGTGGGGACAAACAGAGCACTACCGGGGCTTGCAGCTGCTCCAGCCCTGCCACTGCTCCTATGGCAGGGGCTGACCGCTGCTGCTCCAGTCTCAGGGGGGCTGACCCAACCCCAATCACCTCCGGGTAGTTGGGGACCGTTGCTCCAGCAGGCCCAGGGCTGGCCGCTGGTTAGCTGTTCTGGCAGCCGCTGCACCACATCCCTGGGGCAGGCTGCCAGTCCGCTGCTCTGGCCCTTACCCAGAAGAAGTCCCGGAAAGTTCCGGAATCCATGACCTCCATGACAGAATCATATCCTTAAGAATGATTAAAAGATTAGAAGACATACCTTTATTGTGATAGACTCAAAAGCTTAATCTATTTAGCTTACCAAAGAGAACGGGTGACTTGATTACAGTCTATCAGTACCTACATGGATAACAAATATTTAATAATGGATCTCTTCAGTCTAGCAGAGAAAGGCCTAACAGAGTCCAGCATCTGGAAGTTGAAGATAAACAAATTCAGATAGGAAATCAGGTGTAAACTTTTAACTGTGAGAGTAATTAACCATTGGAACAATCTACCCCTGACAATTTTAAAATCAAGATTGGGTGTTTTTCTAAAAGATCTGCCCTAGGAATTATTTTGGGGCAGTTCTCTGGCCTGGGTTGTACAAAAGTTCAGACTAGATGGTCACAATTGTCCTTCTGGCCTTGGAATCTGTGAATTTTTGTCTGCAGTGGGGTGGACATCCGCTCAGGCCCAGAAAGGTTTAAGAGAGCCCTTAGAGAGGGCTGGGGCAGGGGAAGAGCTGGGCTGATTGGCAGAGCAGCTGGGGGCCATGCCCCAAACAGACCCAGTGGGCCTTATAAAAGCCAGAGAAGCCAGGAGAAGAAGAGAGACTGTCTCTCTAGCTCTGAGAGGGAGGGACCTTGCTGCAGGGACCTGAACAGGGCTGGGGAAGGAGCTGGGGAGCTCCAGCCAGGAAAGCCCCAGGCTGCGGCCTAGTATTGGGCCCAAGAGGTACTGGGGTTGTAGGGGACAGCCCAAGGTTAGACAGAGGCAGGAGGTCCAAACCCAACCTTGCCTGGGATGAGTGGCTCATACTGCATTCTGCCCCAGGGCTCAGGGGCTAGCTGGTGACTGGCAGGAGCCTATGACTGAGGCAAGGTAGGGATAGTGGGTGGGGGGTTCCCCTGAGAGGGGGAGACCCAGAACTGTGGGGTACTGCCAGGGGGCAGCACCCAGTGAAAGGGGCACTGGGGTCCTGGGAGGGACATGGGAGCCAGCAGCAAGGTGAGACACTGGCCTGAAGAGGGCACTCTGGAGGCTGGAAAGCTAATTCCCTGAGACGACCAGCAGGTGGTGCCACCGGTGAGGCTGCGCCCTGGTTACAAAGTGGTGAAGAATGTGGGCATGAGCGGTCCGCCCCTGATACAAAGGGCAAGGGCACGGACTGTGGGACGATTGCCCAAATCAGAAAGGAGAACTTGAAGGTGGAGAAGCAGGACGATGGATCCCAGGTACACCGGGGTCTTCTACAGGGAGTCCCCGGGTGTTGTCTCTGGGTGGGGCCCAGTGTCAGCAGCCCACTGGAAGGGGGCTGATGGCCTGAAGGGGGACCGGGAGACCCAGGATGGCTTATGGGAGGCGCAGTGGGTCCTCCAAGGACAGATGACCCAGCTGGTGGGTGAACAGCAGGCCTTGCAGAAGCTCCTCTGGCCCATGTTCAGGAGAAACCGCTGAGGCCAGAGGTAGGAGCCCAGCGCTAGGACCAGGAGACCTGGTGCAGAAACAAGGACTTGTTATGCCTGTGCCAGGCGTGGGCACAGGACAGGAGTGTCCCTATGGGGCTGGGGGCTGAATGCCTCAACCTGGGACAGGACGGTGGCAGGTTCCCTCAAGCCGTCTTCTGGGTAAAGGAAGGAGTCCGGGCATGTTGGGACTGTGGGCACCAGGGGCACCTTTGGCGAGAGTGCCCTGGCCCAAGGAACACAACCCAGGGCAACCCAGGAAGGGCTGGCCCAGTGAGGGACAACAGGAAGAAGCAGGAGGCCCAGGCAACATGGAGGCGGGGGGGCCTGTTGGCATTGCCGGGAGCCGGGCCACCTACGGAAAGACTGCCCCCTAGGGGGAGGGAAAATACAGCTGGAGGTGGCCGAGAGAGTGGCTGACCGGCCAGTAGGCCACCCAGGGGAGGTAGCAAAGATCGCAACCGGGACGGTGAGGATCCTGCGACTGGGCAGGACCCAGACCATCGCCAGGGAGGTCTGTGACAGGGAAACCCAAATGGACTGGGCCCAGCAGAAGGCTGGGACCCAGGTTAGGGTAGGACAGGGAATAGCGGGGACCCAGACAGAGAGAGAAGAGGCTCTGGGGGACCCAGACCTAAGGGTGCAACTTGAGGCTGTGGAACAGGCCCGCTGGAGGGCGGAGACCCATGTCTGGGAGATGTCCCAGGCCTGGGAGGCCTCAGAGAGAAGGTGTGCGAGCCTGGAGGGGTGAGCCTGGAGGGCTAGTTCCAGGAAGCCCCGGCCGAGAGGCGTGGGAGTTTTGAAGGGGGGGTGTAGCGGGGTGGACACCCTCTTGGGCCCAGAAGGGTTTAAGATAGCCCTGGGAGAGGGCTGGGGAAGGGGAAGAGCTGGGCTGATTGGCAGAGCAGCCGCAGGTGGGGGGCCACACCCCAGACAGACCCAGTGGGCCTTATAAAAGCCAGGAGAAGAAGAGACACTCTCTCTCTAGCTCTGAGAGGGAGGGACCTGGCTGCAGGGACCTAAGCAGAGTACCTAGACTTGGAGCAGGGCTGGGGAAGGCCTGGGGAGCTCCAGCCAGGAAAGCCCCAGGCTGCAGCCTAGTATTAGGCCCAAGAGGTACTGGTGTTGCAGGGGATAGCCCAAGGTTAGACAGAGGCAGGAGGTGCAAACCCAACCTTGCCTGGGATGAGTGGCTCATACTGCAGTCTGCCCCAGGGCACAGGGGCTAGCTGATGACTGGCAGGAGCCTACGACTGAGGCAAGGTAGAGATAGTGGGTGAGGGGTTCTCCTGAGAGGGGGAGACCCAGAATTGTGGGGTACTGCCAGGGGGCAGCACCCATTGAAAGGGGCACCGGGGTCCTGGGGGGGACACGGGAGCCAGTAGCAAGGCGACATTACAGGCCTGAAGAGGGCGCTCCGGAGGCTGGAACGCTAATTCCCTGAGACGACCAGCAGGAAGTGCCACCGGTGAGTCTGCGCTCCATGACATTGTCTCATATTTTACTTAGATTCTGCTCCTTTGGGCTGGATTTCTATTTTCTGAGAGCAATCCACTTTGCCTGAATAACCTCTTGGATCTTGCCATTTAAATACAGGGGCTTGTTGGTTTTACTTTCCCGACCACACAGGCTGTCAGAGCAACCCTTCCCAGTCCAGCACATAGAGGAAATGGGAGGAGTGTGTGAGTACCTCTTTAGTGCCCCTCATAAAGAAGTGGGTGTCCGGTGTTCTAGAAAATATTTCTCTCCCTTCTATACAGGCCTGCTGCGATCTCATTACTGTCAATTTAGTCCCATCAGAAATGCTGAATTACAGAACAGGGATCACAAATGAGGTTGTTCAGGCTAAAGAACTGATCCTGGACCACTTTCATCTGCTCTCACTAGGGCTGTCAAGAGATTAAAAAATTAATCTCGATTTTAAAAAAAAAGTATTGTGATTAATCTCACTGTTAAGCAATAATAGAATATCATTTATTTAAGTATTTGTGGATGTTTTCTACATTTTCAAATATATTTATTTCAATGACAACACAATACAAGGTGTACAGTGCTCACTTTATATTTTTTATTACAAATATTTGCACTGTAAAAAAACAAAAGAAATAGTTTATTTCAATTCACCTAATACAAGTATTGTAGTACAATCTCTTTATAATGAAAGTTGAATTTACAAATATAGAATTATGTACAAAAAATAACTGCATTCAAAAATAAAACAATATAAAACTTTAGAGCCTACAAGTCCACTCAGTCCTACTTCAGCCAATTGCGCAGACAAACAAGTTTGGTTACAATTTGCAGGAGATAATGCTGCCCACAGCTTGTTTACAATGTCACCTGAAAGTGAGAACAGGTGTTCACATGGCACTGTTGTAGCTGGCATCGCAAGATATTTACATGCCATATGCACTAAAGATTCATATGTCCCTTCATGCTTCAACCACCATTCCAGAAGATGTGTATCTGTCATAAATATAAAGGGAAGGGTAAACCCCTTTAAAATCCCTCCTGGCCAGAGGAAAAATCCTCTCACCTGTAAAGGGTTAAGAAGCTAAAGGTAACCTTGCTGGCACCTGACCAAAATGACCAATGAGGAGACAAGATACTTTCAAAAGCTGGGAGGAGGGAGAGAAACAAGGGGTCTGTGTCTGTCTGTATGCTGTTTTTGCTGGGGATAGAACAGGAATGGAGTCTTAGAACTTTTAGTAAGTAATCTAGCTAGGTATGTGTTAGATTATGATTTCTTTAAATGGCTGAGAAAAGAACTGTGCTGAATAGAATGACTATCCCTGTCTGTGTGTCTTTTTTGTAACTTAAGGTTTTGCCTAGAGGGATTCTCTATGTTTTGAATCTAATTACCCTGTAAGGTATCTACCATCCTGATTTTACAGAGGTGATTCTTTTTTACTTTTTACTTCTATTAAAATCCTTCTTTTCAGAAATGGAGTGCTTTTTCATTGTTCTTAAGATCCAAGGGTTTGGGTCTGTGGTCACCTATGCAAATCGGTGAGGATTTTTACCAAACCTTTCCCAGGAAGTGGGGTGCAAGGGTTGGGAGGATTTTGGGGGGAAAGACGTGTCCAAACTACGTTTCCCAGTAAACCCAGTTAGAGTTTGGTGGTGGCAGTGGATATTTCAAGGGCAAAGGATAAAATTAATTTGTACCTTGGGGAAGTTTTAACCTAAGCTGGTAAAAGTAAGCTTAGGAGGTTTTCATGCAGGTCCCCACATCTGTACCCTAGAGTTCAGAGTAGGGGAGGAACCTTGACAGCGTCCATGCTGATGACGGGTTCTGCTCAATAATAATCCAAAGCAGAGTGGACCAATGCATGTTCATTTTCATCATCTGAGTCAGATGCTACCGGCAGAAGGTTGATTTTCTTTTTTTGGTGGTTCGGGTTCTGTAGTTTCTTCATCGGAGTGTTGCTCTTTTAAGACATCTGACAGCATGCTCCACGCTTCGTCCCTCTCAGATTCTGGAAGACACTTCAGATTCTGAAACCTTGGGTCAAGTGTTGTATCTATCCTTAGAAATCTAACATTGGTATCTTCTTTGCGTTTTGTCAAATCTGCTGTGAAAGTGTTCTTAAAATAAATATATGCTGGGTCATCATCCAAGACTGTTATAACATGAAATAGATGGCGGAATGTGGATAAAACAGAACGGGAGACATACAGTTTTTCCCCAAGGAGTTCAGTCACAAATTTAATTAACGCATTATTTTTTTAATGAGCATCATCAGCATGGAAGCATGTCCTCTGGAATGGTGGCCAAAGCATGAAGGGACATATGAATGTTTAGCAAATGTAAATGTAAACAAACTTGTTTGTCTTAGCAATCAGCTGAACAAGAAGTAGGACTAAGTGGACCTGTAGGTTCTAAAGTTTTACATTGTTTTGTTTTTGAGTGCAATTATGTAACCAAAAAAAATCTACATTTGTAAGTTACACTTTCACAATAAAGAGATTGCACTACAGTACTTGTATGAAGTGAATTGAAAAATATTATTTCTTCATCATTTTTACAGTGCAAATATTTGTAATAAAAAATAACAGTATAAAGTGAGCACTGTATATTTTCTATTCTGTGTTGTAATAGAAATCAATAAATTTGAAAATGTAGAAAAACATCAAAAAATATTTAACTTCAATTGGTATTCTATTGTTTAACAGTGCGATTAATCGCAATTAATTTTTTTGAGTTAACTGTGATTAATTGACAGCCCTAGGTCACACTAATAATTTTTTATGCTTCTATTTTGGGCCTTTGTCCCCATTATATGCCATGTTTGGGCTTTAGGAGGTTGTGAGATCTCTGGGGAGAGAGAGAGAGAAAGAAAGGAGTAATTCTGCTATCAGTGCACTTAAGTCTATCTCTACTGCTGTCCACCTACAAGAGAGAGGAGTATGAGCGTCCTAATTGGAATATGTGAAATACAAGCTGAAAATATTCAGCTCTCTGATATTGTGCATTTGGAAAATTATTAATGGATTAATTAGTGAAGTTGCTGAAAACTTGGTTGCCACAAAATTGAAATTTCCCCCAGAAAACTTTGATTTTTGTTAATTTAAAAAAAAAAACCAAAAACCTGGCCCCAAATAAGTATTTCTTTATCTCAGATTGAGACATTCTAGCTTGTTGAGAACCAAATTGAAACACTTCATTTCAGGTCAGTTCAATATTAATCTGTGTCTGCTTGAGGTGTCCTGGTTGATTCACCCTGCACCCTGATGCACCTCTGGCTTAAAGTGCTCTGTGCCTCGTGTACATACCAGGGCCACATTGTATCACGGGAGATCCCGTCCATATGGGAAAATGGGGAGAGTGAGGAACCTAAACTACAGCTCCCTTGAGGCACTGTGACAATTCAGGCGTAGTTCAGTGTTGAGCCAAGCTGAAATGAAATATTACTTCAACTCAGGAATGTCAATGTTTCACTTCAATCAGAAATGTCAAAACAAAACAACTTATTGTCTCGATTCAGGATGAAAACAGTCATTGAAACATCTGAATTTCCTGATGTTTGATCAGATCTAATTAGGATACAGTTAAGCAACTCGACAGAATAGGTTCATAAATGTGACAAAACACAGCAGAAGGCACTTTCTGTGTTTGCTAGGTCAGCACAGCTCTGCCAGCATTGGAAAGGCTTCAGCACTTGTATGTGTGAAAAGGCAGCTGCCCCTCACTGGCAGAAAAGGGATTAAAAGCAGCCCTAGGGAGGCTGCACTGGAGGCAGCCAATTAGAAAGGGGCTGAGAGGAGTAGCCAATCACAGCCCGGTAGGCTCATATAAGAAGGGCTGCAGGGCTGAGCAGAGTTAAGTAACTGACTGGAGAGAAGGAGCTTGAGGGGAGAAGGCCAGGCTCCTAGCAGGAGGAAGGAGTGCCAGTACCTAGGACAAAGCAGTGCTGCAAGCAGAGACCAGGGGAGCTAGAGAGCTCCTGGCTGGCTGCTAGGGCCTGTAGGCTGAGGCCCGGAGGTAAGGGCAGAAGAGGGTGCAGGAGCCTCATGGGAAGCAGCCCTGGGACAATGGACTGCATTTGCCACTGTGGGAAGTGGCTGGACAGAGATTGCAGGTCCCTCAAAAGGGGGAAACACAGAGTGTGGCACAGCCGGAGGGCTGTGTCACTGAAAAGGATGCTGCAGTCCTGGGTGTGGCACGGGTCCTGGAACGAAAGTGACAGCGATGAGGCACCACCAGAGAATAGCGCATTAGCGAACAGAGCTAATCTCCAGGACAGCCAGCAGGAGGCGCCTCAGTAGTGAGTCGCACGCCGTCACAGGCAGGATTTGTGCCTGCTCAGTAAATCTGGGAGAAAGGAAAACAATGCTTCATTTTGAAATACTGCTTTATTTGGCCTCCTGAAGACTATTCCAGACATTCTGTTTTCAGTTCTCTCCCAGAGTAGTCAGTTACCATATTACATGAAATTCACACTTTTCAGATCTCGGCTCTCAGATCACCACTACTTTGTTTTGTTTGTATCTGCTTGCTCAGTTTTGCTAATGATTCGCGATTCACAATCTGCCTCTTATACTGTCTCTGTAGAAAATGAAATCCCGGTCTCTCCTCTACCTCATTTGCAGTCAGTGAGGGGTGGCTCTGGGACTCAGAGCCCACCGCGACCTGACAATGGTTTTGCCTCAGGGACACCATTCTCCCCAAGGAGAATGCTGCAAAATCCAGACAGATTCAAATCAACCCCCAGGAAATAACTAACGTGAATCTAAAATCCCCCTGGTAGGGAGACCCCCTAGGCTGTTCCACCCCATTGCTGGTGCACCAGCAGTGGTCTGTGAGGTCCTTATTTTATTAGCCATTCCTCTGTCACATGCAGAATGCCACCAGTGCGCCCCATGGAAAAGGACCTATTGCTGATATCATAGCAACAGGCAGCTGCCACAAGCTGGGAGCTCTGTGTAGGGTTGCCAGCTCCCCAGGATTGTCTGGGAGTCTCCAGGAATTAAAGATTGTTATGTGATGAAATCTCCAGGAATGCGTCCAACCGAAGTTGGCAAACCTAGCTCTGTGTCATCGGAGCTAACCTCCATACAAAGATTCTTTGGCATGGAACGCCTTCCCCAAACTAGTCTACCCTCCTCCAGGCCCACTCCTACCAGGGTGCTCCAGTAAATGGCCAGCTAATAGGAGCCAGCCAGTGGCGAGCCTTGATTACCAATGTCACTAATATCTAGTTCATGTATAGTGTTAACAAGAGATCAAATCCTGCACCTTTCTGCACGTAGCTAATCTCCATAACCTTGTTTCCCTGTGGCTGACATTCTTTGTCCACCCGCCCTCTCAGATTTTCAGAAAACACCTCCTTCCCCCTTCCGATCATTTGGTCCTGACTATAAATCCTTATTTCCCTACGTCCCCAGCTGCAGCCTTTCCTCGGGGTCTCTCACAGCTGTCTAAGCTGTCGTCCTACCCCCACTACTTTCTTATCCCCACCAGCAGCTGACCATCAGAAAGCTGACAGGGGAACCTGACCTCCAGACAGAATGAGATCTCTCCACTCACTTGCTTTCCATCCACATGCAGTGGTGTTGGGTTGGGAGCTGAGTTCTGGTGCTCACTCTGTCCCCCTCTCTCCTAGGCTCTTCATGGTTTTGTGCTGGTGGTGACGTCTGAAGGGTTGATATTTTATTCCTCGCACACGATTCAAGACTATCTTGGATTTCATCAGGTTAGTAGGATGTTCCATAACTTTTTAACGTGGTTTCTCTTTGGCCTGTGACTTTCTTTTTTGGTTTAGCTGGTAAAACATATCCTCTAACCTGGGAAATAGCTGACAGCCAATGGACCCCAGGCTCCTCTGAAATGAGTGGATGAGATTTGACCAGATGTTTCTGCTCCTAAAAGTAATGTGACTCTTCTGGGCTGATTTCACAACCACATTCATGGCTCCCCTGATCCGAGGCCAGCAGAGGGAGGAGCAGAAAATTGCTCTTGGCGCTGGAAATAGAGCTGAGCTGATAAGCAGAGCCAAGCGAGAGACTTGAGCTCCCATCTGCAGAGCATGGGCCAAACTCCGCTCTGTTCCAGCGGTGTAAGCGTGCAGTAACTCAGCTGAAGCCAATGGAGTTACTTTGAATTTACACCCATATAGATGAAAGCAGAATTTAACTTTAGAGAGTCTGCCTGTTAGCACTGCCCCTTTTAAGATCACTTAACATAGGGACTACAGAATTTAAAAAAGACAAATATCAGGGAGTGGGAATACACAATACATATATTCCTTTTCCCTCTCTGAATACAATCCCTTGTTACTTCCAGATGTGGAATGACTTTGCCACACTGAGGAAAGTCGACTAAGGAAGGAAAGACAAACATTACTGGTAGAAAAGACTCGTTTGTGGTCTCTTGCCACAGCCCTGCACTGGGAACAGTGCTGGAGAGCTGGTCAAATAACAATGTTGAAAAATGTTTCTTTGGCTGAATGGAATCCTTCCCAGAAGCTGCAATTTCTTCTGATTTTTGCAACTGAAAAACATTTTCTGGTTGTCCACAACAGAATATCGAATTTTGGTTGTTGAAAACCAAAAAAATTGTTGGGTTTCAGGTTTTTTCAGTGAAACTCTGAAACATTTTGCAAAAACTTTTGACGAAAAATGGAAAAACTTCTTATGTTCCCACAAAACATTTTGAAGAAAACAGAACAGCCCTACTGGGTCAGACCAAAGGTCCATTTAGCCCAGTATCCTGTCTTCCAACAGTGGCCAATGCCAAGTCCCCAGAGGGAATGAACAGAACAGGGAATCATCAAGTGATCCATCCCCTGTTGCCTGTTCCCAGCTTCTGGCAAATGGTGGTTAGGGACACCATTCCTGCCCATCCTGGCTAATAGCATTGATGGACCTATTCTCCATGAACTTATCTAGTTCTTTTTTTGAACCCTGTTATAGTCTTGGCCTTCACAACATCCCCTGGCAAAGAGTTCCACAGACTGACTGACTGTGCGTTGTGTGAGGAAAAATTTCCTTTTCTTTGTTTTAACCCTGCTGCCTATTAATTTCATTTGGTGACCCCCAGTTCTTGTGTTATGAGAAGGAGGAAATAACACTTCCTTATTGACTTTCTCCACACCAGTCATGATTTTATAGACCTCTATCATATGCCCCTTAGTCATCTCTTTCCAAGCTGAAAAGTCCCAGTCTTATTAATCTCTCCTCATATGGAAGCTGCTCCATACCCCTAATTATTTTTATTGCCCTTTTCTGAACCTTTTCCAATTCCAACATATCCCAGCAGGCACTCCAGTCTGCCTAAGCGGGAGACTTTTTTTGTATTTTTCATGACATTTTAGTGGCCAAATACCATATTTCCTTGTTTTGCAGAGGAAGCCTTCATAAATGGCCCCCTTTTTGATAGTGTCATTCTCACCAATTTGCTTCTTCCAACTGAGCCACAGTCACCAGTTTTCACCCACATGTACGAAGACTCTGATCATTTATCAAGGCTTGGAAACAATTGACAGTTGCTTGCAGAAAGAGTTGGCCACCACGTTTATTGTAACTTAATTGATCTCCTCAAAGAATGATGGTTTCCCTGCAACTTTCACTGAGCAGAAATGAACTTCAGTGATCTTAATGTTAACAATTGTTTCCCTATAATTAGCCAGGATGGGCAGGGATGGTGTCCCTAGCCTCTGTTTGCCAGAAGCTGGGAATGAGCGACAGGGGATGGGTCACTGGATGATGACCTGTTCTGTTCATTCCCTCTGGGGCACCTGACATTGGCCACTGTTGGAAGACAGAATACTGGAGTAGATTAACCCTTGACCTGACCCAGTATCACCATTCTGATGATCTTATGTTCTTAAAGGTCTGACTGATTTGAAATATTTCCCCAATGGTGACAGCCCCTCTTAAATGGGCACTTAAATGTGGAGGGCCAGATTTTCAAACAAGGCCAGATCACAACTGCATGTGTAAAATAAATGCAACTGCTCAACTAATTTGCATATTTAATAGCCTTAAGCACAGGATCAGATCATGTAATTGCACATCCAACTCTCCAGCACTGGTCTTTGCCGTGCACAGATACCTGATGCGTGCATGCAATTGCAGTAACTGTGTGTGGAAAGTAGATATTGACTTGCCTGCCTTAACCTGTAGGGAAGTCAAATAAAGTACTTCACTCTTATATAGGGCTTTTCATTCTCTATATATCCCAAAGTAAGCATCATTAGCTCAATTTTGCAGATGGAGAAAATGAGCCAGAGGGGTGAAGTGATTTGCCCAAGGACACTCAGTAGCAAAGCCGGAATTAGAACTCGGTCTCTTGACTCCCAGTCCTCAGCTGTATCCACCATGGCACAGTGTCTTGGCCTCTATTTTCTGACAGCATCTGCAATGTTTTCTTTATGAATTTCAAAAGTAAGTGAAATTGACATCTATTAATAGCTCTGCATTATTGCAGGCAATAGAGCAGATTTAGTGCTGTTTTTCTCCTTTTGAAATGTTTTTTTTCTAATAGATTCAAAACTACTGGAATCAGGATAATCTAAGTACTGTACAGCATGTGCATAAACCAGCTGCTGAGGTGTCAAATTGCTTTAAGAATGTTTCTTCCAATATGCAGAACTTCCTTTCAGTTTCTTATGTTTTTTTTTTTAAATGAAATATAACCAGTACAAAGCTCCTAGCATTCTAAACCTTATTTATATTTCATAATTCAGAAGTTTTCATATTTTAAATGTGAAGATCTTGAGGATTAATTTAGTTGGCAAACTGACACTCAGTCATTCACTATAATTTGCTGCGAAGTGCCAGTGAGGGCAGTGTTTGTGATTTTTATTCTGATCTGCTCTTTGTAAATCATGTCTGTCTGTTCTACTGACTCATTCAGGGAAATGAGGTCAGATCTTTGTTGTGAAGTGTGACTTAATTACAGACCTTTTTTGGCTTTTGTTCTTATTGGAGCTACCCTATTGGTCATTGCTTGCTTTTTCTGCTTAAACATACTTCATCTTGCCAGCAAACACACTGCATATTAATTACAATGGGGTAGCTTGTGACTGCACACCTGTGTAGTGAAGTCCAAAGCCACAATCTCACCCTTTAGGTAATGACCGGGTAAAGGCAGAATTAATCATGGTGATCTGTTTTGTTGGGATTCTTTGAGCAGATTGGGCTTGATTCTGCACCACTGACACTTGAATCAGTTTCTTCCACACTGGCTCACTCTTATGCCCCAAATGGTCCCACTAAAGAAACCAGGACCTCTCCCATGGTGAGTAAGGGTGGCAGAATTGGGTCCATTGCGTAGTTCTGGCTCCAGCAGGTAGCTCCATTGCCTTTGCAGGGGCTGCTGTCTATGCCATGGAGGTGAGGGATGCAGGCCACCTTTACCCACCCTGGCTTGACCCAGCTCCCATCAGCAGAGTGTGCTCAGGCCTGGGATATGGAACCTTACTCCCCGGGGAGCCCCACTGATCTCAGTGGGGTGAGACTCTTTGCAGGCCCTGGCACTGCCCCTGGGAGTGAGGGTGATGAAATCTGGTCCACTGTGTGTGTGGCAGTTCCGATGGCGAGAGGCCAGGCTGTCCCCAGCTGTGCAGCAGCTGCAGGTGCCTGGGATAGACAGTTGGACTCACCTGTCACTCTGGTTCCTTCCAGACAGATGTCATGCACCAGAGCGTGTTTGAGCTGATCCACACCGAGGACCAACAGGAGTTCAGGCGCAACCTTCACTGGGCCCTTAACCCACCTCCCACTCCCGAGAGCAAACCATTGCCTGATGGTAGGTGCAGGAGACTAAAGAAAGGGAGGTGGCGTAGAGCCTGCTAGGGGGCCGGCCAGTTCTGTTACCAGCCCAAAGACCACTGGGAATGTCCTGCAACTCTTCACTGTTTCCATAAGATAGTTGCTTTAAAAATGCTGTTGTATTCCTGTTAGTCCTGGGCAGATCCTGTCAAGAGGAGTTGGTCCTGGCCCTCAATGGGGGAGACAGATTGTCCACTAGACCTGCTGCCTACAGACACCACTCGGTTCAAGCCTCAGCTGCAGTAATGTGCAGAAACAACGAGGAGTCCTTGTGACACTTTAGAGACTAGCAAATTTATTTGGGCATAAGCTTTCGTGGGCTGAAACCCACTTCATCAGATGCATGGAGTGGAACATACAATAGGGAGGTATAAATACACAGCATATGAAAAGATGGGAGTTGCCTTACCAAGGCAGGTGCAGGTCTCTCAGATGGCAAATCCTTCATTGAGGCAGCTGTGAACTGAAACATTCTCTGTGCAGTGTCCAGCTTGTGCACTGAATAAGGCAGAGGTCCTATGTCAACGATAGAGAGAGATCTTGTAACTCAGGGCTGCACCCACAGCAGGCCATTGGAACTTTCCTGACTTTTGAGTGCTTCACTTTGAAACAGTCCTGTTCTTCATATACATGCAGGTTTTTGTAGGGGGCGTTTAATTAGACAGAAGGAACCAAGTGTGTCCATCCAGAGGAGATTTTTTGCAATACCTTCAACAGAGATAGCTGTTGATGCACGTTGTCACCTTGTTGGGAGTCTCCACACTTCCGTGTGTGTTAATTTGGGCTCTCCTTTATCCCACATCCTTTAGGTGAAACAAGTATCAGCTCCTCCATTATCACTTACAAGCCCAGCCAGCTGCCTCCCGAGAACTCCTCTTTCCTCGAAAGGAGCTTTGTGTGCCGATTCCGCTGCCTCCTGGATAATTCATCTGGGTTCGTGGTGAGTAAGAACCTGCATCAGCCTCTCCTCATTAGTGTGACATTAGTGCAGGACTGCTCCTTGAGTATTCTCACCCACACACACACACCCATTGGTGGCAGAAGGGGTCCTGCACAGACCCTTAGCACAGCTCTGCCAGGGCAGAATTCTCCCTACCAGAACAAGGGGGCTGTTTCTATGACAGGCCTGTTTTTTCCTTGGAGCCTTCAGTCAATCCTTGACCATCTGGAACAAAGGCCTTCTCCACACCAGCCTTTGTTCTTCAGTCCCCCTTCCACTTCTAGCACATCTCTGCCAGTGGGAGCACTAGTCTAGACAGACCACTGGCATTTTGAGCATCTCATCCTCTAGAAGTGTTAGGAACATGGTCAGACAATGTCCTCGTACTCCACACTAGCTCTTCCTCTGTGCTACCACCAATGGAGCTGCACTGGTGGTGGGACAATTTAAGAACAAGGCTAGAGTAGCAGCTAAAGTGACATACTTCCACGCCTAAATTCATTGGGGGCAGAATGTGGCCCCGATCTATCAGGGCAAACCTGCTGAACACCAGTGGATCACCATCTAATCACCCTGGGGGTCAGCAGCTTTTGGAATGGCCCTTATGGGGCACAGGCAGCAGCTCAAAGCGGGACATCCAGTGAACAGCCCTGTCCTTGGCTGACCCCCGGATCTGGAATGGAGGATGTAAACTGGCTTAACTTCCCCTTTGGCCCTGCTTCCCCGCCCCCCCCACACACACAAATAGTACATAGTGTGGTTCACCCACAGACCAGGGTCAGGACAATTGTCGCCTAAATTGAGGGGTTTGTCTGGATTCTGACAGGAGAATTTGCTTGTGTTAAACTTCAGTAAACAACAAAATGGCATTCAGTTTTTGGTGGCATTCTGGAATGGTGATTTTAAAAGTGACTTTCAAAATGGAAAACAAGGTCTGATGTTCCCCCAGTGCCTGCGTTCTCCAGGGGAGGACCCAGAAATGCGGCTTGGGAGCTCACTCAACCCTTAATGGAAGGAGCAGAGGGACAGACTCTTTAAGAACCATGCTTTTCTCCAATCTGTTTGCCAGACATCTGAGTTAAATATCTGTCACAAAAACAAAGATGCTTTAGAATCACTTCCAGGAAAATAAAGCTTCTTTTTTTCTTTCCCGTAGGCCTTATTACATCATAAAGCTTCTATCAAGTGCACAAACTCCATTACTGTTATGTTTTCAGATCACCTCTAAGCTTTTTAAGTGGTTGGTAGGAGATTTCCCAAAACAAGGACTTTGCACACACAAAAGCACCACTCGGGGTCAGTTCTGCATGAGGGTATGGCTCTAGGTGATACTGCCTGGCAGCAAAAGTATGAAGGTTGGTGAATGCCTCATGCAAAATGCTAAGAGGGCTGGTTGGCTCAGGGGACTGGTAATAGGTTGAGAAGCTTTTCACGGCTTGATCACCAGTTCAAATGCAGCTGCTGTTGGTAGTGACCAAAAGTCATTCAGGCCTCATAGCTGTGTGATGTCTAAATGCACTTCACAGTGTGGTTTCAGCCCGCAAGCAGGTGTGAAAAGTCACCCTCACAGCTTGTGGCTAAGTGGAAGCCAGAGACTGAATGGACATGGTAACTGCGCTATCCTCTTAACCCCTAGTGGCCTGAGACATATTAGTGAAAAGCTGGGTTAGCTTGTGCCATCTGCTCTGTGGAGAGTGGATGTCAAATACCAGTGTTAGTCCGGCACAGTTCACCAGCACTGGCTTCAGTTGCACTAATAATACTCAGAGCTCTGTTGGGGTGATAGTTGTATCATGTGGGTGGTGCTTTTTCCTGGGGTTCCCTTACACCTATTCTCCCAGTAAACCAGACTGCTGTGCCCAGGGGCATGTGCATGTGCACTATTCCTGAGCCTGGAATGGCTTTTTCCTCACCCAGCACGCAGTCCCTAATCCTTAGCAAGGTGCTTTGTAGAAAGGTTTGGATGCCTACTGTGTGAAAAGCAATCTGTTTGTTAAAGCCACCTTTGGAGCCAGCCCTGTGATGTTTACATTAGATGGCCTGGATTTTCAGGAAGACATGGCTGAGGCCTTTATTTTAGAGCAGTATTTTCTGACCATGCAAGATCACCACAGCACGGGTCCCAAAGGACTGGCTTTAAGGATGTCGATGCTTTGGTTGGATGTGTGTGTTAGCCAGCCAGAGGGGGCACGTGTGAATGGGAGGAAGCACAGATAGGAAGCTTTGCGAACTTTATTCCTCAAAGAACAGAACCACATGACTGCCAAGGAGACTAGCAACAGCACTGCAGGGACACACCAGATCCCATTGGCAGCCTGAAATGTTGCCATACCAGGGCTCAGCTCGCACAGAACAGCCCAATAAGGGAAAGATGGGAGCAGTGAGGAGCATGGTTCTGCTCAGTAAAGTCAGGGTGGGCCTGACTCAAAGTCCATTGAAGGCAATGGAGGGTTTCTGATTTCCTCCAGTGGTCTTCGAATCAGGCCCTGTAAGAAAGTGACAGCAAATTTCCCCCTGTGTCTCTACAAAAGCCTGTCTGCTCATTCATTAGAAACAAAGCGATACAGGGGGACTAAAAAGAGATTTAAAAAACTCACCTCGTTTGGTGACTTTTCACTGCATTGTCTCACTTTCCTTTGCCCTCCTATTACAAGAAATCTAGCACATGCTTAGATTGGTGCTTTGGCCACATGGCTGTGCCTCATGGGCTGACTCCTAGGGTATCAGTTGTACAACAGGAGTATTTGTCTGTATGATGATTTATTACTTTTAGCCATAAGGGAATATATGGGCATCAAGGCAAACCTATCAAATTTTAGTTTGATAACAAATCTGCTGCAGCACAAACACTGTCATTGCCAAGGAAGGCTAAAAAAAGAGCAAGAAGTGGGCAAAAGGAGACAAGGAGCTGAAATCGTACCTTTTTCTAAGGCTATGTCTACACTACAACTCAACACCCAGGGCTCATGGGTCTCAGGCTGCAGGACTATAAAGCTGCAGTATAAGCATTTGGCTCTGGGACCTGCTGGGTTTAGACACCGCTACACTCTGTGTATAATAGTTACTGTCCTTGGGGAATAGATGATGTTGCTTCGCAACTGCTTCTTGGGGATTACCTAACAAAATAAACTATTTGAGTGAAAGTTAGGACACAACAGAATCTGCTGTTTGAATGAAATGAACCAAGTATTTTAAACTGATGCCTCTAGGAGAAAAACGAAAATCACATGCACAGAGTCTGAGTAATTGCACATGGTGCTGGTTTGGTTTTTATATTCAGAATTGATTTCATTTTAACAAGCACATTAAAATACAGGCTGCATTTTTTTAAAAAAGAAAACCCTAATAGGTATTGGGGCACTACAGTAAAATCAAATGACTCAACAGAGTAAAAAACCATTTTTTTTTAAATAAAACAATTATTGAAATCCTACGTGTGGTTGAAGACGTTAAGTTTCCAAAATGGAAGTGAGTGGTGACCCAGATTCCTGCTAGGCACTTCCCTCCAGCTGACAGGTGATGTCACTTCCTGTATTTATTTCCAGTAACTTTTCAAGGGCAATAAAATGTGCAGTCAGAGAACTGAGTTCCATCCCTGCCTCTCAGACCTCTCAAACAGCTGAGCAGCATGGCTACTCCCTCTGGTTTTGCATTGGATGAACATTTGATAAAGGTGGGGTACAGATTGCTTTTGGGTGTTTGTTGGAGATGGGAGAACTGGAGTGTGTTAGCCACAATGCTGCAGGCAGCGGGAGCGGGGAAGGGAATTTGTAAGTCTTTCCTCTTTACTTCTCAGTTCCCGACTTGTAAGGTTTTGGGTGGGATGGGTTGTGTCCTGCCACCACTGAAACTGTCTCTACTGTAATTTTGTTTGTGAGCTCACATGAATAGAGATCACAAGAACAGGTCCTACCTATGTCCTGACCTTACAGCATGGGTCTAACCTGGTTTATGGCATTGTTGCCACAGGGTACAGCTACACTGCGATAAGACGGCCATAGCTGGCCTCGGTCAGCTGACTCAGGCTGCGGGGCTATTAAATTGCAGTGTAGACTTTCAGGGTCGTGAGGGAAGAGGGGTCCAGACTCAGTGCCAGGGGATTTTGTGCTCCAGCAGCACCTCTGAAAATCTCCTCTGAATAGCATACAGTCCCGATGATGCAGTGTTCATTGGCTTTTCTCTCCTTCCCCTAGGCTTGTCTTGTTCGTTTGCATTTACTTATTAACAAATGCTGTATTTGCTTTAAACAGGCCTTTCATTGCTGAAGTTAACAGCCCAATTCACATTCTCGAAGTGACTCCTCTTTTTTCTTTTCAAGGCTTTAAACCTTCAGGGCAGGTTGAAATTTCTCCACGGCCAGAATAAAAGGTCTGAGGATGGGTCCCTGCTGCCGCCCCAGCTGGCTCTCTTTGCCCTCTCCACTCCCTTGCAGCCCCCCTCCATCCTGGAGATCAGAACCAAAAACTTGATCTTCAGAACCAAGCACAAACTGGACTTCACCCCCTTGGCATGTGATGCCAAGTAAGTACAGAAGTTGGGACTAATGTTGGCATGTGCTGTTAAACAAGATTTTCCCCAAATACTCTTGTAAGTAAGACTCACGTTACATTCAGCATCTTTCTGTGGTGTTCCATGTTTGTGCAGCTCCTGGCACAGGGAGGTCCTGGTCCATGATGGGACCTCTGAGGAGCTACTGAAATACAAATAAATTAATAATAATAATTACTTAGGAAAGGTATATGTTTGTTTTTTAAAATGTGGTTAATACAGCTAGTTGAAATTTTTTTTTTTTAACAAAAAGGGTTTTGGGGAGGAAAGTGACTTGGTTTTTTGCAAAAAATTGTTAGAATGTTTTTCTGGGGGCAGGGTACTCTTTATCAACCACATTGAAATTATCCAAATGGCTGTTGAAGATTTTCAGTTACTGGGAACACAATTTTTGGTAAATGAAAAGTATTGTTAACCAGGTCAGTAACATTTTGGTTAAACACAATTGGATGGGTGGAGAAATTTAAAAAATAGTTAAATAAAAAGGGAGGGGGGTCCATTTAGAATCCTTCAGCATGGAAACAACATTTTCATTTTCAAACCCTTTCGAAAACTAGTAGTTCATTTTTCAGCTAACTGTAGTAGTCAATATCCTTGCTTATGGAAGTGAAAGACTGGTCCCATGGGTTAGTCAGGCACAGATAGCAAGTGGCTGGCTAGGCTTCTCTGCAGACTTCTGCCAGTGCACCCTAACCTGGACCTGCAGCACAAGTTCTTGAAGCAGAAATCAGCAGTTGTGTGGGGATTATGGCCGACATCCTCAAAGATATTTTCGTGTCTAGTGCTCATTGAAATCAGTGAGACGTAGGTGCCTAAATACACTTGAGGACATAAGCCTATGTGATTTGGCCCTTCGTCCACCCTGGCTTGAGATGAGACCTATCCCCCAATTTATGTCACTCGTGACTGAAGTACTAGCTGGATCAAAACTGTCCTGTGTCAGTGGTTCTGAACCAGGGGTCCATGTATCCCTGGGGGTATGCAGAAGTCTTCCAAGGAGTACATCAACTTATCTAGATATTTGCCTAGTTTTACAACAGGCTACATAAAAAGCACTAGTGAAGTCAGTACAAACTAAAATTTCATACAGGCAATGACTTGTTTATACTGCTCTATACACTGAAATGTAAGTACAATATTTATATTCCAATCAATTTATTTTATAATTATATGGTAAAAATGAGAAAGGACGCACTCTGTCAGTAACAGCATGCTGTGACACTTTTGTATTTTTATGTCTAATTTTGTAAGCAAGTAGTTTTTAAGAGAGGGGGTATGCAAGGTAAATCAGACTCCTGAAAGGGGCACAGTTGTCTGGAAAGGTTGAGAGCCACTGTCCTATGTAAATGCTACAGCCAGCCTTTGCTTCCATTGACAGTACTTGAACAGCCATTGGCATTCCAGGCCTCCTTAGCCTTGCTGTGTCTGTTTTGTTCCCGTTGTGCTACTCTTTAAAAGAAGAACATCCTGCTTCTGGTCTCTGCCCTGTCACACTCTTCACAGCCCAGAGGAGCTGTGTACTCTGTTAGCCTCTGGCCGCTCATAATTCAGATTTTTTTTTTAAATTAATCCTTGTGTGGGGAACCCTCCCTGGGCACAGGGACCAAGCAAAGCCCTAATTTAAATGGTTAAATGCTGCATAGGCTTCCTGGGACCTTCTGCACGGGGGTGAATTCCAGCCAGTTTCCTGAAATCTTGCTCCTTCTTAGTCTGTTGGGATCCATTCCACCCTTTACAAAGCTTCCCACTTTAACGGTACTGCCCCAGGTAACACAGGTAGCTGAGGAGGCCTAGCGAGGCCTCTCTTTGGAGGGGTTCAGAGGGCAGGAGGGGGCTCAGGGTTGGGGCACGGGAGGGGGTTTGGGGTGCAGGCTCCAGGTGGCACTTACCTCAGGCGGCTTCTGGAAGTGGCAGCTTGTCCCCCCTCTGGATCCTAGGCAGAGGCACAGCGAGGCGGCTCTGTGCACTGCCCTGTCCATAGGCACTGCCCCTGCAGCTCCCATTGGTCACAGTTCCCGGGCAATGGGAGCTGTGGAGCCAGCACTTGGGGCGAGGGCAGCGCACGGAGCCCCCTGGCCACCCCTGCTCATAGGAGCCAGAGAGGGGACATGCCGCTGCTTCCGGGAGTTGCGTGGAGTCAGGCAGGGAGCCTGCCTTAGCCCTGCTGTGCCACCAACCGGACTTTTAACAGCCCGGTCAGCAGTGCTGACCGGAAACGCCAGGGTCTCTTTTCGACTGGGTGTTCCGGTCAAAAACCGGACGCCTGGTAACCCTACTCTCTGCTCTGGCGCATGGGTGCGTAGTACAGGGCAGGGCGCAGAGGAAAGCCATTCTTCACCCACCCGCTCCAGGGAGGGAGGGAGCAATGCTGCTATCTCCTGTGTGCCCAGATCCAGGGTCTGGGTGATCCTGTGAGGGGGGCTCTTACTGACCGCCTGCCCTGCGGATGAGGCGATGTCTCCATTGCAGAACTGTAAATAAGCTGGGAATGGAGTGTTGCTAGAAGCCTTTTCCCCTAGCAGCTGGATTGTTGAGGGCCAGGCCGCTGGCCTCTCTGTAATCGTGGTGCTCTGCTCTTCTACCCCAGGGGGAAGGTCGTGCTGGGCTATACGGAGGCAGAGCTGCGGGTGCGTGGTACCGGGTACCAGTTCATCCACGCCGCTGATATGCTGTACTGTGCTGAGAATCACGTCCGAAGTAAGACTGTTAAAAATCTGCAGGTTTGGATAGTTAATCTGAATGCAGTGTGAGTGACAGTCCAGAGACACAGCTGGAGGTGTCTTTGGAGGGAGATGGTAGAAAAGTGTCAGAGCCCTAGAAGGCTCCACAATGTTATCAAAAAGATCTGCTGTAGGCATTATTTGGGGGACGTTGTCTGGCCTATGTTATACTGGGGGGGGTCAGAGTAGATGATGACAATGGTCCCTGGGCATGCTGACCTAGAACAAGCTGGCCAGGGTCAGCTGTCGAGCCAACAAGCCTCTGTCTGTGCTGTGTTGTGCATTATACAAAAGTCTGGCTCTGGTGTGCTGGAGGGACTCTGTCTAACTTAGCCAGAACTCCTGTCAGGGGCTCCACAGCAGCACATGCTCTGCCACCTGCAGACGCTGCCCCCTCCACCTGGCCTTTCAGGGATCGCCCTGGCAGCACCACAGCAAGTAACCCTCTTAGCCCTGTCCATCCCTCCTGCATCCCTGTGCAAGGCTGTAGGCACCCTGGCTGGCTAACCAGTCTTAAGGGCTTCAGGAGAACAGAAATTAGGTAGATTCCCCTTTAAATTCCATTCCTGACACCAGCTGCTGTAGTCACATGGGAGCAATCTCCACGGGAGCACCACCTGCAAAGCCCTGTTACTCGGGCTTGGTACAGGCTGCTCAGAACATCCCCCAGAAAGAACTGGTGGGAGATAACATCCAGGAGTGCAGGCCATGTCTCTGCCTTCCCTTCTTGTAGAGGTTTTCAGCAAACCCTCCCTTTCAAACAGACTGCAAGGGGGGATGCACTGGGGCTACTGCGGTGCTGCAGTGCTGCCAAGGCTCTGGCGAACATGACTGCTGGGTTACTTTTTGACTCGTGGGGCAGGAGCCGAGGGGAGTGGTGCCTGGATCCTTCCTTGTCCCCTTGTGAATCCACACAGGGCTGGGCCCAGTGTGGCCCAGGAACTTCTCCATTGCACATGATGGGTTAGGGGTTTCTACAGATAATTCTCTGCCCATCAGCAGGACCTGACCCTGTGAGGTGCTCAGAAGGGCATTGAGGGTGCTTGGCACCTGCTCAGCCCTTTGTAAGGTAAGAGCTGGCATGAGGAGCTCCAGCATATGCTGGTGCTCAGGGTTCACCCTCCCACATGGAGTGGAGAGCATCTCTATTTCCCCAGCCCAGTGGTGCTGGAACTCTAGGTCACAGCCAAATGTCCCACATCGGGAGGGCAAGCAATACAACCTGGCTTTCATAAAGGCATAAGCAATGCCTGATCAATTACTGAATGAAGCATTTCTGAAGGGATGGTGTTGGTGTTAAGGATTGTGAATCTGTTGGACAGATCATGGTTTTGCCTCCTGTTTGTCTGATTAGGAGCCTATGGGGCGATCCACAAACTGAATCGCAGTGATGTTGGACACAATTGCTGCTTCAGGTTCCTGACCCTAAAGCCAGCTTGGTTCAGTTATTTCACCCAGCATCACTAAGTGACTTGAGCCCCTTTCAGTGGTCCTTTCTTGGTGCAACATGTCATGCTCACGCTACAGGTGATAGATCTGACCCAAAACACGTTGCATGTAACAGAAAGGGAGCCACGTAAAAAACCCCACACACAGTTTAGCCGTAGAAAAAAAGGGGATTCTGTAAAAGCAGCCATATAGAGTTAATTGTTGTTTAAATGGCCTCATTAAACAAGACACAGTTAGTGTGACCCTTATCTGCCCCTGCTGTCAGGTCCCAGCCCCGCACACATGGGCATTCTAATTTGGGTTGGGGGGAGGGGTAGAATTACCTCTGGGTCTTGTCTGACGTAACCTCTGAAATGGCTATCTTTTTTCTAACGTGGCTTTTATAAAGAGCATGGGCCAGATCTTCAGCTGGTGTAAATCAGAAATGCCCATTTACTCCAGCAGAGGATCGGCCCTACTCCTTTATAGGGATAACTGTTCTGCCCCCCTCCGTTCCTAGATAACTTAACACCACAGTGTCTGCAAATAAACGAACACATATGCAAATATTACTAGCATACGTGTCATGAATGAGAAAAATGAAGAATTGTCCTTGAGTGGCATTTGACCAGATTGGATGGGCACAGCTGGGACAGTCTGTATCGAAGGGCTCATGTGCTCCAGGGCGCTTCGGTCTTGCAGAAATCGCGGTACCTTGTGACACCAAGGCTCTGCATCCCTGGATCCATCTCTGCAGATCAGGTGTCGCTCACTGCATTGTCTTGGCATCTCTTTTCCAGTGATGAAAACGGGCGAGAGCGGCCTGACTGTGTTCCGTCTCCTGACAAAAGAAAATCGCTGGAAGTGGGTCCAGGCCAATGCTAGACTCGTCTACAAGAATGGCAAACCTGATTACATCATTGCCACGCAAAGGCCGCTTCTGTAAGTGCCGGAGTATGGGCCTGGAGTGGGTCTAACCTCTCCTGGGTTCCAGAGGCTGTCAGTCTCTTAGTTTCATTTAGTAAGGAAGCTCTGACAGTCAGAGTAGGGTAGGTCACTTGCTTCATCTTCCTAGTACGCTGTCTTGCTTGTTGCTTCTCTCAGAAGGAGCAGCATGGATCCCAACTGGGCACTGACTATAATGAAAACAATGTAATAATAATGCCTTGCTCTTATCTGCAAAAAGAAAAGGAGTACTTGTGGCACCTTAGAGACTAACCAATTTATTTGAGCATAAGCTTTCGTGAACTACAGCTCACTTCATCGGATGCATACTGTGTGTATAAAATGTCTTCTGTACTTTCCACAGTATGCATCCGATGAAGTGAGCTGTAGTTCACGAAAGCTTATGCTCAAATAAATTGGTTAGTCTCTAAGGTGCCACAAGTACTCCTTTTCTTTTTGCAAATACAGACTAACACGGCTGTTACTCTGAAACTTGCTCTTATCTAGCACTCTTCATCAGTAGATCTCAAAGTGCTTTACAAAAGGCACTATCATCTCCACTTTACAGATAGGGAAACCGAGGCATAGAGCAGTGAGGTGACTTGCCCAATGTCACCCAGCAGAACCAGGAATAGAAACCAGCTCTCCTAAATTCCATTCCCGAGCTTGAGCCACTAGGCCATGAAATATACAAATACTTTGAAACTCACCCATTGCTTGGGATGGCATCCAGGGACAAAAACCACTGTATTATTCTAAAGAGAAAATATTCTGGGTTTGATTCTGATTTCACACCACCTTACATTGGTATACTGGCTAGAGTGGGGAGCTTGTGGTTTACTGCCGTGTTGGAGCAGAATCGGGCCGTTGTAAGCCTGGGCTCTGAAATTCCACAGTCCCCTCTGGCCTTCGCTAGGGCTACCTCATCCCTTCTCTGGCCGCTTACTTACGGCAAGAGATGATCGCATACCCCTGCATCTTTCTCAACCCTCACACACTGGAATGAGGAACATCACACCTTTTTATTGAACACATGGTTTTTGTTTAAAAAAAAAAAACACTCATGCAAATAGCCAGAAACTTCTTATACGGACATACAACATGATCCTGTGTACTACACGCATACTGCAGATGCTAAGGTGGGAATTATGAAAGCTTGTGTCTTTTAGAGGCTGGTCTTCAGTGATAGCTGTTCTACCTTTAACCAGGAATGTCACAGGTTTTGCTAGAGCAAAATGTTAAAGACACTTAAAATAATGCAATAAAACAATAAATAATATTAGGGTTAACCTGTCCTTTAGGATTACGCTCTGAACTGTGGAGTTAGCTGACCCGACCCGGGGGAGGGGCGTTGCAACTCCAGCTTTCAAGATCCAAGTTTGCAGCTGTGACGGTGTTCACTCACAGCGCCTCCTGCTGCCTGTCCCAGGGATTAGCTCTGCTAGCCAGTGCACCCTCTTCTGGCGGCATCACACCACCATCACTTTGCTCTAGGACCCACGTCACTCCCAGAACCGTGGCGTCCTCTTCACGCCATCACCGTCCAGCCATGTCATGCTCTATTTTCCCCCTTTCCAGGGGAATTGCAGTCTGCTGTCCGGCCACTTCCCTCAGTGGCAACTGAAACCAGCTGTCTGGCCACTTCCTCTGTGGCAGGTGGGGGGAACCTGGCCCGCTCACTACTCCAGGTCCCAGCTCAGGGACCCTGTAGATGGCCACCACTTGCTGCGTCCCCTCTGACTCCTCCATTCACTTGCCTGGGCCACTTCCCTGTGGCCCCCAGCACCCTCTTCAACATTGCCTCAGGGCCCCAGCCTGTGAATCCTGCAGCCAACCAGGCACCATCTTTAGCTCCACCCTGCTCTGTCCAGGATACTAGTTCCCTTCTGCCTGGTCAGGAGCCCAATCTTCTCTCATCAAGCTCCAATCAGCTTCTGAACTTGCTCTGCCCTGCAGCTCTTCTCATATGGGCCTGCCCAACCCTGATTGGCTGCTCCTCGCAACCCCTTTCCTATTGGCTGCTTTTCATGCAGCCATCTGATTAACCCCTAACAGTCCAGTGTGGGACAGTCACCCCATCACAGCAGCTCACAGAAAAAGGGCATGGGTGGCTCCATGCAGGGAACTGCATGGGGCTTTACCCCTTGCTGCAGGGAAGAGCTCAGACAGGGGAATCAGCTCCCCAGTGGAGCAAATCTGCCTGCATGCTACCTCCTTGCAGCTGTGGATGGTTTCCCCAAAGCTGTGCTGGAAATGCGCCTCCCCCTGGGTGAGCCTGCAGTGCGAGCCCCTGGAAAAGCCTGGCCAGCCCAGCTCCAGCACAGGCAGCTCCAGGCCCAGTTGCTTGGGGAAGTAGGTGACTTGGGAGCAGCTCAGAGGTGTGATGCAATTACTTCGCTGCCCCTTCCTTGGCCCAGGGGCAGCACAGACACCTGGAGGAGTGTAAGACATGGTGTTGTCAAGCACCAAGCCATGCAGCTCACAACCAGGAAGACTTGCCAAGCAGCTGAACTGATACCTTGTGATGGCAGCATGGGGCTGTGGGAGAGCCTTAAAAACTGGGGCCCGATGCAGGATGTTCCGCACAATGTGGCGCACTTGAGCCGCATTATGCAACAGGCCAGTTATTAAGACAAGCCAACGATACTCTCTGCGGCTGATCCTGGAAACCTTTTCTCCTGCAAATAGTCCTGACGCTTGTGTGTGGTCTCCAACTTCACTGGAATTTCTCCCATGCATGGGAACTACCTGCAGGAGTGAGGACGTCTCCCTGCACCCCCTATCTCCCCTTCAGCAGTCATGAAAACACCACAAACACAACTTCAGAGGGTTTTCCCTCAAACTTTGCTTTGATCACAGGCTGCATTTTAGGGAGGTATATGCTTGAACCCACATCAGTGAACTCCCTGGCAAAACTCCCATTGACTTCAATAGCACAAGATTGTGACAGATACCCGGATATCACTTATATCATCAGCTGGGCATATGTGAGCTTGCTGTTGATGCACAATCCCTAGCCTAGAACATCCCTCTACCATCTGGGAATATACCTCAGCGAGACCTTACCTGCACACAAAACAGCTGATAAATGCTATTGGGGGGTTTTTTCAAGTCTTGGTTAGTGTCATTCTTCATTCTGTCCGAAGTTTCTGTTTCTGTTTTGTCCAGGATGCAATATGAACCCGGTGCAGCTACTTGACTTTGTACATGCACCAGAGAACCCTACACAACTCCCCTGTTTTAAGAACCCTATGTTAGTTCTGCATCAGATTCCAAAATTAAAATCAAGGTTTTCCAGGAGCATAGGAATGGCCTGACTGGGTCAGACCAATGGTCCATCTAGTCCAGTATTCTGTCTCCGACCAGTGGCCAGCACCAGCTGCTTCAGAAGAAGAAACTTTGGAGGAGGCAGTGATGGAGAACTTTGGCAGGCTGGATTTTGTTACTCTTTGCAACATAACTATCAGCAATGGGGCGCTGGTGTGTGTTTAATGGAAAGTTGATTTTGAACTACATTCCTTTCTCTTAGCAATGTTAAAATCCAGTTTTGTATGAGTGCAGCCTTCTGAAAGGGTTGTATGTGAGGAAGACTTCAGACTATTTAATATCTCCTTTACCTTCTGTGCACTGAGGTCACTTGCCTCAGTTCCCCTCCCTCACCCCACATAGAAGGTGCAAGCTTCCAAAAAAGATCTTTGATACCAGTGTTGACTATGTGAGCACTAGGGGGAATCAGCAAGGCGATATTAACCTCTGTGGTGAGTCATTCTAGGTCTCCTTGTGGGTATGTGTCCGTAACCAATCTTGTCTTTGTTCTGTGCAGAGATGAAGAAGGAGGGGAGCACCTTCGGAAGCGTTCTATGCATCTTCCTTTTACCTTTGCTACAGGAGAGGCACTATTATATCAAACGCCCTACCCACTTCCTGGCTTCCCTGACACTTTCAACAGCAAAGGGAAAAACAACAGATCCAAAAAGAATTCTCACGGTAAAGGGGGAAGGTCCCAGAAGGACAATGTAGACCCAAACTCTCTTCTGGGAGCCATGATGAGGCAAGATGAGGCTGTTTATGTCTCCCATCCAGCTTCTACTCCCAAACATTCCTTCAGCAGCAATCTCTTCAGCCACCTGGGAGAATCTGGTTTATTTGGGACTGGAGGAGACAACTGGAATGCAGTTGCTAATCCATTGTCCTTTGGGGAAAATAGTCCCAAGCAGGAGTTGGCTGACTTGAGGCAAGGGGACGCACTGTTGACCACGCTGGATTCTCTCTCGATTAGCAGTGATGAAAACTGTTCAAATAACGAGCTGTTTAATGCTTTGGAGGGTCTGGGGCTGAATGCTGAGGATCTGGAGCTCTTGCTGTTGGATGAAAGGATGGTGAGGGTAGAAACGGACCTGGATTATATTCCTTCTCTGAACGATCTATTAACAAACAATGAAATCCTCTCCTATATTCATGGTTCACTTGTAAACAAATGTGAGGATGAGCCCACTGGGGAGCAGCAGGCCTGTTCCTCGTCAGACCCAGGCCAGAATCCAAGCAAAGATGCAGTGGTGTATCCATCTCAGATGCCAGAGAAAGGATCCCAGTGCTCACACCAGTCCCTGCCACAAAACCAGCAATCGCTGATCTTGCATCTTCCTCAGCAAATGCAGCAGCACATTGTGACCCAAAACCAGCAGAGCAGCCAGCCGTGGGAGCAGCTGTTGCCCTCAGTTCTCAGTCCGCCAACGCCCCTGCTGATGAAGCAGGCTGATGAGGATAAGCAGCAGTCTAGCAGTCTGCAGTGGAGGCCACCAGCAGGAACAGCTGAGCTCGGGCTGTCTCAGTTTGTACAGTCACCTCTTGGTAATCAGCAGCAGAGTCCACAATGGGTCAGACCTCATGGATCAAACCATCTCCATCAACCCATAGAAATCCCTTACAAACATCAGCAACATGGGCAGCAGCTGGAGAGCAGCCTACACTCAGTGCAGGGAGCACATCAACCATTCCTGCAGCAAAGACAGCCTTGCATCCAACAAAACCAGATCCAGGCACGCACAGAGCCACAGCTGAAACAAAAACCGAACCGGCACTTGTTAGTGAACGGCCTGTGCAGCCATGCCTCCTCCAACCAACCAACCCTAGGGAGTAACACGTGGCAGGGCGATAGCTACAGGCCTGCAAATCAGCCACCCAGGGGCCTCCCAGCACAGACCAATATCTATGGTGTCGAGCAGGAGCTGAGCTCCCAGCTCCGCCCATCTCAGATGCCAAACATGGGAGTGTCCACCATTCATTTTTACCTGAACAGGCTGTCCAACATGGAGATAGGAGATAGAGGTAGAGAAGCATCCCAAGAAGAGATGACTCCGTGTTCGGGTTTTCTCCCCCCTTCCTCATATCAGGTCATTTCTCCAAAGCAGCTGACCCCTGTTCCTTCAGTGTCCCAGTACCTGTGTCCAAATTCAGCCTTGGAACACTTTGTGAATATCCATGGACAACGGGATGCCTCCATGCACTCCTACAGCACACACACGTCATTATTACGACAGGATAATATCCATAAGGTAAGCAGCTCTTTTACATTGAGCTAAAGATTTCCTGAATCTGTTACATGTTTCAGTGCCTCATCTAGTGCCGATTTTATTAATTCGGGGACTAACTCTCCTCCCATTTACACCATTGTGAATCAGGAGCAACTCCCCTGGAGTCCATTGACTTACACCAACGTCAAGCAGACATCAGAGGAGGACCTGCCCCATTGGCCAAGCCTTTTGAAAAGTGACTAGTGGGGTGAGGTGTCTCATGTTTCAGATGTCCCACCAGAGGTACCTGAAAGGGGCCCACTGTTCAGAGGGTGGGAGTTCAGCAGTGTCTAACTGTTGGGCCCCTTTAAGGAGTCTCAAGATGGGCACCTGAAATCACTAGCCCTTTTTGAAACTCTAGGCTTCTCCTTTAGTCTGCCAATACACACACATTAAGTTAGCCTGCCAGAGTGTCCTAGTGAATTGTGGTGAAAAATGGGCCTTTGTTAACCCTTTCTCCTGTGATGAATTAAAGAACAAAAGAATGGAGAACATGCTGCATGGATTCCTGTCCTTAACAGGTGAACATCCCTGGCTCAAACTTCCATAGGGATCATGGCACGCAGTGTGTGGCAAAATCCTCACCTCTGTATTTATGGACAGAAATGCCGAAAGAGGTGACTGTTGCAATATGCCCATTGTTATTGCTCTTGCAAAACAAAGGTGAGGGATTGATTTTTGCAGCAAAGATGTCAGAGTGCCTTTAGAACAAAGCCTTCTATAGGCCAGTTATCTGTCAGTGCTACTCACATGTAGTATCTGAGCGCTTCACGCTCTTACGTGTACGTCACCTCATGTGCCCCCGTAAGGCAAGGCAACGCTGTTATCCCTGTTTTTACAAACTGTAGCACAGAGAGAGTAAAATGGCTTCCGCAGGGTCACACCGCAAGCCTTGGGAGAGAAGGGAATAAAGCCGGGTCTCCCATGTCCCAGGCAAGCCCCCTGTCCACCTTCCTCTCCTGTAGTCAGCCTGTGCTGCAGCTCTTCGGCTGCAACTGAGTGGGGCACAAGACAGTTTGGAAAGGGGGATGCTGTGCAGAAGTGTCCTTCGCACTGTATGTAGCCTCACCCCCACCCCCGTGAGGCTGTTATTCTCCTTGTACAGATCGGGGTGCAACCAGAAATGTCCTAAAGAGGGGTATGTCTTTACCGAACCCCCCCCCCCACTTCTGGAGCGGGCCCGGTAGAGGAGGAGATGGGGGAGGCAGCGGGAGGAGATGGCAGCCTGAGGTTCTGGGAAGCAGTGCAGAGGTGGCTCGGGTTAGAGGGGGCTCAGCCCCCACCCAATCTATCTCTGCCTCTGGGGCACAAACCTGAGCACCAGGCACAGTGCTTAAAGTGACAAGGATCACGGTGGGGAGGGGTCGCAGCCCCAGAAACCACTTTGTAAGATTGAACCAGGGATGCAGCCTTTTAGTAGAGCTGCTGTGCTGCTTCCCCATCAACCCAGGCTCCACTCTGCCTCTTGCCACCCAGCTCCACTCACTGCCTCCCCATTGGTGAGCCATTTGGGAGCTGAGAGCCAATCAGGTTCTGAACAGCTCCCTCCCCTGCCCCAGCAGTGGGCAAGGGTAGGGCACAACTCTGCCAATGGAGAAGCAGTAACTAGAGCTGGGTGGTGTGGGGCAGAGCCCCTCCCCTACATGAGTGGTGGAGAGGTGGTTAGGCCAGCAAATGGCATTTCGACCCGTCCTGGGCTGTGGCTCCATCTCATGCTTCTTTCCTATCTTCAAGGACTGGCCCTTGGTGAGAGAGAAGCCAAGATGGGCCAGGACTGGGGCCAAGAATGGATTCTCCTTGTTGCACCCCAGTGAGGCACAGGGACAGGAAATGACTTACCCCAGGTCACACAAGAAGTCTGTGGCAAACCAAGGAATTCCTAGATTCATTGATTCATAGATTCCAAGGCCAGAAGGGACCATTGTGACCATCTCGTCTGACCTTCTAGATAGCCCAGGGCAGAGAACTGCCCCAAAATAACCTCTAGAGCAGATCTTTTAGAAATTGAATCTGTCTCTCCCAGGTCCCAGATGACTTTCCCCACTGGCCCATCCTTTCTATCAGTAAAGTTTACATCTTTACCTTCAGTGTTTGAAACATTAAATCCTCCAGAACTCCTAACGTTTTCTCTCTGTCCTCCCTCAGCCCGAAAATGATTGTGTTTTGACCAACGCTAATGTGGGATACCCCAGAGACTGCCTCCTGCCCATCAGAAACCCTGCTTCCTCAGATGAGCTGCATTCCTGCACAGAACTGCTTCCAAATCATTCTAATCCCTCCAGCAGTGGCTTTTATCTTTAAGAGTGGGCGATTAGATTGGCCAAACCAGGATTATTCAGTCCATATGGAGAAATGGTTGTGTTTTAAGTTATGGAAAACAAGCAGCCATTTTTTTTCTGGCTATTTTTGTCTCGTCTTTCCTTTTATTGTTTTTATCAACCTCACATGATAGTGATTTTGACAGACAGGGCTTGGCCCTGAGTGAGAAGGAACTTCACATGGTAGAGTTTAATTTTCACAAAGATATTACTGATCTGAGCATTAATGTTCCATCTACAAATGTCTAGTAGGGAAACAACTTTTAATTCTTCACAACCCCTCTGTAATGCATTTATAAAAATAGCCTGGGCTTGAGCTATGTACACAAAGTCTCATTTGTCCGATTATCTTGGAATGGCTGAGAGTTTTTTGTGTTCTTTGCTTCATCAGTTGAGAGTTTCCAAATGTCAGGGCCCTGTCTGTTTTCCTTTCATGTTTCCCTGGTAGGGGTATTGATTGCAGAAAGGCAGAGACATCCAGCTACAAAGGAAAATCAGCTTGGAAATATCTTGATCTAGTCTCATATCTTGCTTTTGTAGCAGTCTTTTAAATTGAATACAGAACTACATTTTAACATCAACAAAGACTACCCTGTTGAAGATGTGACATTGACATAACAAATCTTGCACTTTGATGAAAAGAGTTCTCTATTGCACTACACTCATTTTTAGTTCTACTGTTACTTAAGATTGTTGGGTTTGGGGGGGGGTTTAAACATATTTTACCGGTCTCTACAATTTAGGACATTTTTGTTTCTGTCATTGAGCTCAGAGGTTCAACAGTGTAGATATTGTTTTGGTGAAGCCGCGCCACTGTAAAAGAGGCAAAAGATGTAGAATTTCACTAACTGTGCACAGATTGTAATTAATCTCTTCCTGCTGGGTTTGCCAAAGCTTTTTGATTTGTTACAGTTTGCTTTTCCAAAAAAACCCCAAATTTCCCTAATGACATGGTTGACCATGAAACAATTGCGTTCATCAGCAAGTTACCGCCGTGAATGAATACGTGAGCTGCTGCTTTTCCAAACATCGCTCTAAAGTCACATTCCACTAAGTCTGCAAACAACTGGCCTATATTCTCATATTACATGGGTCCTTTCACAGCCAGACTTCAACATCCATAAGAGACGTTATCATTAACTGATTCCACAGATTAGAGCGTTAGGTATTGTAGTAAATATCACTGATTGTCATTTTGTTGTCTTCTGTATGATATGCCCAAATTGGTTGGTTTTGATTCTCAGAGTACCTAGCATGTATTCTGTCTGAAAGTGGATCTAAACCACCAAGATTATTCAAAGCCACAGGAGCTCATGTGTAGGTACTTAACTATAAAAAATTAGGAGCAGACTGGCATATAAGCCATATGTTGTATCTGTGCCTAAAAAGATTGCAAATAATTAGAGGACTTGACTAGTTCAGAGGAAGAGTCAGATTACTGTACAGAGAAGTTTGCAATATGATAAAGAAAATAAGTATAATGATACTTAATTTTAAATGCTTGACATAGTGATATTTTCCCACAAAAGAAGTACAACCCATACATATGTGTATATAATGTGAGCCGACAGATATATTTTTATGCTACTCCAGCAGAGAAAAACATATCTTCCCAAGGTATTCAAGTAACATCCTTTGGAATGAGAAAAATAGAGTATTCAAAGGATCAGAAATTCTTCTTCGAGTGCTTGTTCACGTTCATTCCACATTAGGGGTGTGCGCGCCGCGTGCATGAGTGTCGGAAACTTTTTCCCTTAGCGGCTCCCAGCGGGGCCCCCCGAGTGGCACCACGTGTGCCGTGCATATATACCCCTGCCAGCCCGACCCCCTCCAGTTCCTTCTTACTATCCATGGCGGTGTTGGAACGACCTCTCTCTCTCTCTCTTGTAGAAGAGCAGTCCCTTAGCCTTCAGAGTAGCTGTTTATCAGTTAGTTAACATACCTTTATTGTGGACACTTAAGTGATCAGGTGCTTGGAGGCTTCCAGCACCCACCCCAGGCCGCAGGGCATGCCGCAGGGCCACGGCTTCAAGGCTTGCGCCACATGCCGCAAACCTATGCCAGTTAGTGACCCCCACGACTTGTGTCTACGTTGCCTGGGGGATGGACATCAAACTGAATGGTGTAGGCATTTAAGCCAAGAAGGAAGGAAAGAAAGACTTTCGTTTAAAGCAGCTGTTGATGGAGGCTGCGTTGCAGCCACTGGGCCCGGAGCGCCCAACACCAGCTCAGGCTTCCTCGGTGTGTAGTGCCCTGGAACCGTTGGGAGACCCGGCACCTGCTAAGCACCGTAAACTGTCAGCCCCAGAGCGCCAGACTAGGCCTTAGCACCGCTCAGCCTCCCCGGTGCAGCCGAAAGGAAGGCACAGTCGTTCCCCTCACAGGAGGCTGGTGCTTCCCAAGGCCCCGAGCATTGATAAGAGCAGGAAGGTCGCAGTACCGGCGCCGACACCAGCGGTCCCGGCAGCACAAGCCCCACCGAGCCCAGACCTAAGTGAGCTCAGTGCGGACAATGGGCTCAAGGGCATAACAGATCAGCCCTCCACACCGGGCACCTTTGAGGCTGCAAAGGACCTCATCAAGCTGTCGGCGCCGAGCCTCCTCCCTTATGGGGAGAACCCTCCAGCACCCATGCCTCGGGTGCCGTCGAGGGGTAAGCCGGCAATGATGTGCCGCTCGAGGACACCGTCCCAGCACCGCTCCCGGAGTTGGCCCCGGTCGAGCTCTAACTCCACGGACTCACAGTTGCCAGCGGTCCAGAAGGAGGTCGTGGCACCGGGAGTGGGTCGGCGCAAGGAAGTACCGGAAAGGGCACACCGCTCTCTGGCACCACCCAGAAACCGCCCCTGGGAGGAGTTGAGACAGCCCTCGCCAGAGGACTCTCACAGACGGTCCTGGTCCACGGAACACCAGCACCGGTCCTGGTCCAGATCCTGGTCCTGGTCCTGGGGATACCGGTACTGCTCCCGCTCAGCCAGGAGCCGCTCGTTCTCCTGCCGGAGCAGATCGTTGGCACCACCGTGGCCTTCGCAATCGGCGTCGCCATAGTCCGGCACCAACACCGGCCGCTATAGGTACCCGCAGCAGGCCCCGGACAGCAGGGACCCTCAGGTGGGCTGGCAACCCAGGCCATTGGCCCTTCTGGACGCCCGGGCCTATCAGGAGCACCAAGGGGCCCCGTCCAGGGCAAGTTACTTGGTGCAGCAGTCCCGGTGCCCGTACCAACGCCAGACAGTGCCGGAGGCTACAGTATCAAGGCCCCCAGCATCCCCCCAGGATAAACCGGAGAGACCAGCACCGAGTCCGGTGCCGTCCCATGGACTCCCGCCCCAGCCTGAGCCGGAGGCTCCTCCCACAGGAGAAGGGGAGCAGGAGGACCAACCAGAGGGGGTCGAGCAGCAGCTAACCTCCTCGTCATCCCCGAATGAGGCGGTGTTGGGTACAGATATGTCCAGTCCTCCACCGATAGACCAGAGAGCCCACCAGGAGTTGCTGCGCAGGGTCACCCAGAACTTGGGGTTCCAGGCTGAGGAGACGGTTGAGCAGGAGGACCCCATGGTGGACATTTTGAGCCCTGAAGGTCCATCCAGAATAGTGCTCCTGCTCATTAAGATCATTCAGTCCAAGTATAAGACCATATAGCAGACCCCAGCCTCCAGCGCTCCAACGGCTACAGGAGTGGAGTGTAAATACTTTGCCCCATCTAAGGGCTATGAGTTCCTGTTCTGCCATCCAAGTTCATGCTCCCTAGTGGTCTCAGCGGTAAACGAAAGGGAGAGCCATGGACAGCAGGCCCCGGACCCTAAGGCCAAGGAGGCAAAATGCCTGGACCTTTTTGGCAGAAAGGTGTACTTATCTGGGGGCCTTCAGTTGAGGATTGCGAACCAGCAGGCCATCCTCAACCGGCACAATTTCAACTACTGGGCGGCAGTGGGGAAGTTTAAGGACAACCTCCCACAAAGTTCCCAACAGGAGTTCACATCCCTGGCGGACGAGGGCAAGGCAGTAGCCAAGACCTCTCTCCAGGCCTCCTTGGATTCGGCTGACTCGGTGGCTAGAACAATCACGTCGGGGTGGTCATGGGGTGCTCACTGTGGCTCCAGGAGTCAGGCCTGCTGCCCGAGGTCCAGAATACACTCCAGGACCTCCCCTTCGAGGGGTCCGGGCTCTTCTCGAACCAGACAGACACGAGGCTGCACAGCCTTAAGGACTCGCGAGCTATGCTTAAGTCACTGGGTATGCACGCCCTGGCGACCCAGAGGAAGCCCTTTCAGCTGCAGCCTCCCCCTCAACGCCAGTACCAGGCTCACCATAGGCATGAGCCTTACTGTAAGCGAGGCAGGGATAACAGGAGATGGTGTAACAATAATGTGCCGGGCCAGAACCAAGGCCAGCACAAACCCCAGCTGGGCACTAAGCCAGGCGTTTGAAGGTGCCCTCAAGGACAGTGTACCAGACCAGACATAGCATCATAGACTATCAGAGTCGGAAGGGCCCTCTGGAGAACATCTAGCCCAACCCCCTGCTCAAAGCAGGACCAATCCCCATTTTTTTTGCCCCAGATCCCTAAATGGCCCCCTCAAGGATTGAACTCACAACCCTGGGTTTAACAGGCCAATGCTTGAACCGCCTGTCCCGTTTCTCCCATACATGGTCCACCATTACATCAGACCGTTGGGTCTTACGCACGGCGCGGAACGGGTACTCGATGCAGTTTGCCTCCCTCCCCCCTCCTCCCATCCCCCTTCCCCATCCCTCTTCAGGAACCCCTCTCACAAGCATCTCCTAGAGAAGGAAGTCTGCTTGCTGCTAGAGGCGGGGGCGGTAGAGGCGGTGCCGCACAGCCTAAGGGGGAAGGGATTCTACTCCCGGTACTTCCTCATTCCCCAAGGCCAAAGGGGGCCTTCTCTGCATCCTAGGCCTGCGCAGGCTCAACAAGTTCCTGGTCAAGGCCCGGTTCCGCATGGTCTCTCTGGGCACCATCATCCCTTCCCTGGTATGCTGCCTTGACATGAAGGATGCGTACTTTCATATCGCCATCCACCCAGCACATCAGCGGTTCCTACACTTCACCGTGGGCCAAGAACATTACCAGTTTGCGATTCTCCTGTTCGGTCTAGCCACGGCCCCATGGGTGTTCACGAAGTGCATGGCGGTGGTGGCAGCCTTCTTATGGAGGCAGAGAATCTGGGTGTACCAGTACCTCGACGACTGGCTCCTGGCGGGCCGATCCGAGGTGGAAGTGCGAGGCCATGTGGAGGTGGCCCTGAGATTGTTCCACAAGGTGGGCCTCCTGGTCAACGTCCCCAAGTCCACGCTCGTACCCACGCAGAAAGTGGAATTGATAGGGGTGGTCCTGGACACGGTGCAGGCCAGGACAAGCCTTCCAGTATCCCAATTCCAGGCTATCCAGCAAGCGATGGCCTCCCTGCGCCAGTTTCCAACGACAACGGCCAGGTGCTGCCTGCGGCTGCTGGGTTACATGGTGGCATGCATGCACGTGGTCAGGCATGCCAGACTGAGACTCAGGACTCTGCAGATGTGGCTCGCTCGGGTGTACCGCCCAGGCAGGGACCCCCTGGACTTGGTAGTGACAGCCCCAAGGGACGTGCTGGACTCCCTGCTGTGGTGGTAGTCCCAGCCTGTGGTTTGCAAAAGCATCCCCTTTGCCGCCCCACAACCAGACCTGATGCTGGTGATGGACGCGTCAGACCACGGATGCAGAGCCCACCTGGGGGACCTCATGATGCAGGTGTTGTGGTCCGGAGCAGAGCGGTCACTCCATATCAATGTGAGGGAGCTCAGGTTGGTTCATCTCACCTGCCAGACCTTTCACGCCACTCTGAGTGGTCACAGCGTGATAGTTCTGACAGACAACACTACAGCCATGTTTTATATAAACAAACAGGGTGGGGCTCGTTCCTCGCCACTGTGTCGCGAGGTTCTCCTCATCTGCGACCTTTGCATATCCCATGCAATTCACCTCGAGGCATCGTATCTCCCAGGGGTACAAAACAAGCTGGTGGACTCCCTCAGCAGGTCGTACCGCATGCACGAGTGGATGCTCAGGGCGGAAGTCATGCTTTCGCTCTTCCACAGGTGGGGGTTTCCCCGGGTAGACCTGTTTACCACCAGGGCCAACGCCCAGTGCTCACAGTTCTGTTTGTTCCAGGGCCGCAGCCCGGGCTCACTTGCAGACGCGTTTGCAATCCCGTGGAGAGGGGACTTGATGTATGCCTTCCCCCCGCTCCCCTTGGTGCACAAGGCCCTGCTCAAGGTGCGCAGGGACAAGGCGGCAGTGATGCTCATTGCCCCAGCCTGGACCCACCAGCACTGGTACACATAGCTCCTAGAGCTGTCGGTGGAGGCCCTAATAGTCCTGCCCCTACACCGGGACCTCATTATGCAGGACGGCGGGTGGCTTCTCCACTCCAGCCTACAGTCACTGTACCTGATGGCGTGGAAGCTCGGTGGCTAAACACCCTGGAGAGCCAGTGCTCCCTTCCAGCAGCAGATTCTGCTTGGCAGTAGAAAGCCCTCTACCAGGGCGACCTATATGGCCAAGTGGAAAAGGTTCTCGTGTTGGTGTGAACCATGACAGATGCGGCCGTGCCAGGCCCAGTGCAGGCCATCCTGGAGTACCTCCTGCACTTCAAGCAGCAAGGGCTAGCCCCGTCCTCACTCAGAGTACACCTGGCGGCCATCTCTGCCTTCTATCCGGGGTTCTTGGGGGACTCAGTGTTTTCCCACCCAATGGTGGGACAGTTCCTTAAAGGGTTGGAGAGGGTGTTTCCATACTCCTGCCCCCCACCCCCCAGTCCCTCCATGGAACCTTAACCTGGTCCTCTCTAAACTCATGGGACCCCCTTTCAACGCCCTTGCTTCTTGTTCTCTCCTCCACCTTTCCTGGAAGGTGGCATTTCTGGTTGTCATTACCTTGGCCAGAAGGGTGTCCCTCACCTCTGAGCCACCGTATACAGTATTTCACAAGGACAAGGTGCAGCTCCGGCCACACCCCAAGTTCCTCCCTAAGGTGGTCTCCCAATTCCATTTGGGCCAGGACATTTGTCTGCCGGTGTTCTTTCCAAAACCCCATACGGACCCGAGTCACCGCAGCTTGCACACCCTGGATGTGCGTCGAGCGCTGGTGTTCTATTTGGAGCGCACCAAGCCCTTTCGCAAATCCACGCAGCTGTTTGTGGCTGTAGCCGAGAGAATGAAAGGCCTCCCAGTGTCAGCGCAGTGGATTTCGTTTTGGATTACAAGCTGCATCTGGGCATGCTATGAGCTCGCAGGTGTTCCGGCCCTGGCGGTCATGGCCCACTCAACCAGGGTGCAAGTAACTTCCACAGTGTTCCTGGCACAGGTCCCAATCCAGGAGATCTGCAGAGCAGCCACCTAGTTCTCGGTGCACACCTTCACGACCCACTGGTCAACCAGCAGACCAGAGAGGACGCGGTGGTTGGCAGAGCGGTCCTCCAAGCAGTTGTTCCATGACGCCTACCCTCCTCCAGAGGTAAGCTTGTGATTCACCTAATGTGGAACGGACGTGAACAAGCACTCGAAGAAGAAAAAACGGTTACTTTCTCGTAACTGTTGTTCTTCGAGATGTGTTGTTCATGTCCATTCCACCACCCACCCTCCTACCCCTCTGTCGGAGTCACCAGCAAGAAGGAACTGGAGGGGGTCAGGCTGGTAGGGGTATATGTGTACGGCGCACTGGCGCCACTCAGGGGGGCCCCGCTGGCCCAACGGGAGCCGCTAAGGGAAAAAGTTTCCGATGCTCGTGCACGCGGCACATGCACACCTAATGTGGAATGGACTTGAACAACACATCTCGAAGAACAACAGTTATGAGAAAGTAACCGTTTTTTATGGCCACCTGTTGTCAGAAACCTAACATAAAATAACATCCTTTCTGTGTGATCAGCCTTGGTTTTGCATTAACGTTACATTCTTTTTATTTCAATAAATGGTTTTGGGTCTTAGCACTTCTGTGATTCCCTTCCTTGATGTCTGCTCTTGTTATTTATTATAAACAACCACAGTGAAGTTGAACTTTCCCTGATCCTGTAGCCACACCATTCCACATGTGATGAGGGGTTGATTTTTTTTTCCTTTAAACATTACCAGTGTAATTTTATCATAGGCTTCAATAGGAGCAGGGGAAATACCTGTGTATGGGTGAAGACTTGTAAAGAAATTTGTCCACTGGATTTGACTTGAAACATCAGATCACTGTAGTGCTAGACACTGTACAAACACAGTGAGAGAGTGCTTGCCTCAGAGGACTTCCACAGACTAAATAGACAAGGGTTGGGAGAGGAATGGAGAAGTGATTCACCTTAGGTCATAGATCAGGTCAGTGGGACAGTTGGAAATAAAACCCATATCTTCTGGTTCCCAAGCTGACACCCTATCTGCTAGGCCACACTGCTTCAGGAATTGCTACCCACAAAATTGGTCCAGCGTGTCAGGCTGCTAAGTCATTATAAACACTTCTTCCCCACACCAGTGTTTAAATTATCTCTTGTTTATTGCTGATTAAAATCTGAGTATCAGCAGCTCAGACCTCACAGGCAACCCTCCAATAGCAAACTAGTATATGTGCACAAAGGAGGAAAAACAACCATCCACACTAAGCTTAGAAATAGGATGTGAGGGGATTGATTTCTTTTTAAACCCAGCCTACAGTTGTGCACAGGAGCAATTAATTGCTGGAGCAAATGGGGGTCAGCAGACATCTAATTACTAGAGCTGATCAGGAATTTTCTCCCAAAACAATTACTCTTGTTTTGCTCTCAATCACTTGTGTTTGGCAAAAGAAATATGTGACAAGATCAGGCCAGCTGGCTACAGGAGAGTAACAGAAGGCAGATATGTTAGCCGCAGGTTAAGTAGGTCCCTTTTCCCTGGGTAAGATAACAGGGAAGGTTTTTTTTTTTTTTTTTTTTATTGAAACAGAAAAAAAAAATTTTATTGTGACAATTACAAGAATTATCAAGAACCTAATCAAAGTATGCAACAAAACAACGCAAACAGAAGGTATCACACAGCAGCTTTCAGGAGGGAGAACTGTTCAGGCTAGCCTGGGCCCAGAGCGGGGGGCTTGGTCTTCCACCCTCCTGAGTTACCTGGTGGCCTAGAGCGGGGGGCTTCCTCGACACTCGTGGTCTTCCACCCCCTCGAGTTACCTAGGGCCGCGCCCAGTGTCACCAATTATCCCCCCCCTGAGAGTGCCCGGCAAGATGGGCACGGCTGCGGGGTGGGCAGTTTGGGGGTGGGGGGTTGACACCCACGTATTATAGGGCCCTCCTAGCAAAGGGTTAGACGGAGGGAACCGGATGGGGTCACCGAGCAAAGAACCCCGGAAAGCGCCCACTGCTCTTCAAAGGTGTCAAGGGAGTCGGTGGTCGCCGCCCAAAGAAACTCCGCCCGGATACGTGAATGTACTGAGGATAGGAAAAAGGCCCTACAATCGCAGGACGTTTCATGGGCCAACCTCCTCTCTCTGGTTTTATAAATGGCTGTTTTTGCCAAAGCTAGGAGGAGGTTAACCAGGAGATCCCGCGACTTTGTGGGGCCGTGGATGGGGAGTGTATAGATAAAGAGGTGGGGAGAAAAATGAAGCCAAAAGCGCAACAAAATATTTGTGAGGAGCCGAAAAAGGGGCTGCAATCTGGTACACTCTAAATAGACGTGTGCCAGGGTTTCCCTCACATTACAAAAAGGGCAAGTATCCGGAATGGAAGTGAACCGTGTCAAAAACACGCCCGTGCTCACAGCTCCGTGAAGGAGCCGCCAACTGATGTCTCCGACGGGCCTCGGGACCAAGGTGGAATACAAGCTGGCCCATCGAGGTTGCTCACCCTCCAAAGGTGGCAGGAGGTCCCGCCACTTTGTGTCGGGGCGGGACACCAGGGTGTGGGCGTGAAGGGTGTGAAGCGTGAGTGTATACAAATATTTCCGTGATGCAAGTTGAAAACTGACCGGTTGCAGTTCATGCAGCCGGCTCGCAGTGAAAGGGTGAGGGGTTTGTCGGGCTCGGCAGGGTAGGGGCCCAATGGAAAGGTCCGGCGGGCCCGGGGTAGAGGATGGGCGTGGTGCGCCCTCGCGCAAAGCTCGGTTGACATAATCCCGAGCTGCAGGGGTCAAGGCGGCCTTCACCTCCTGAAGTACGCGCCGGGGAGTACAGGGGCTGGAGAGCCCCATGCGCCGAGCGAGCGTCAGGGGATCCAGCCAGTCTCTCCGGTCATAGTCCAGGAGGTCTCCGACCTTCGTGACTTCCGCCAAGACCAACCTCTGGCGCACCGAGCGGGACTCCGCCACCTGCACACGGAGTTGGGGGTTGTGTAGCAGGGGCTCCGTGAGGAGATCTGCTCCCGCGGTGGCCGCCACGGACCTGGTCGTTAGAAACAGTTTCCAGGTCCGGAGGAGGTCCTGGTAGAAGACCGGCAGCCCGGAGAGGTCTCGCGGAAAACCTCTCGAACAAAGGTAAAAGAGCTGCCGGTCGTATCGGAACCCCTGGAAGCGGCGCAGGAAGGCGTGCGCCAGTATGCTCCACGTCGAACTACCTGCACTGTATAGGAGCCTCTGCAGGGCCTGGAGGCGGAAAACGCGGACCTGAGTGTACAGACACTTCAGGCCCTGTCCTCCTTCCTTCAGGGGTAAATGAAGAACTCCAACAGGAGCCCAGTGCATTCCCGACCAAAAGAACTCTAGAATCAATCTCCGGAGGTGGGTCAGGAAACCCGGGGCCGGGGCCAGGGTGTTGAGCCGGTACCAGAGCGTGGACAGGACTAGTTGGTTAAGCACCAGTGCTCTCCCTCGGAGGGAGAGACATCGGAGTAGCCCTGTCCATTTCCGGATCCGCTCTATCACCCCGCCCTCCACATTTTGCCAGTTCTCCGGCGGGGAAGGGTGCGTGGCGGAAAGGTAAACGCCAAGATAGAGCAGAGGACCCGCGCTCCACCGGATGGTCTGAAGTGCGGGTGGGAGGGAGCTTACCCGCTGCCAGTCCCCCACCGCCAAGCCAGAGCTCTTGACCCAGTTGACTCGGGCGGAGGAGGCTGCCGAATAGATGGCTTGGCATGCCTCCACTCGCGCCAGGTCACCCGGGTCCTGGACCACGAGAAGTACGTCATCGGCGTACGCCGACAAGACCAGCCGCAGCTCCGGCTCCCGCAGCACCAACCCTGTCAACCTCCTGCGGAGGAGACAGAGGAAAGGCTCGATCGCAAGAGCGTACAGCTGGCCCGAGAGGGGGCACCCTTGTCGCACTCCTCGCCCGAAGCTGACCGGTTCGGTCAGGGTCCAGTTGAGCCTAACCAAACACTCCGCGGAGGCATACAGCACCCGGAGAAAACTCACAAACTGAGGTCCGAATCCAAACGCCTGCAGAGTGCTCAGGAGGTACCCATGGTCTACTCTGTCGAACGCCTTCTCCTGATCAAGGGACAGGAGGGCGAACGACAGACCGTCTCTCCGCCCGAGTTCCAAAAGGTCTCGGACTAGAAATAGGTTGTCAAAAATGCTGCGACCTGGGACAGTATAGGTCTGGTCTGGGTGGATCACATCCGCCATCACGGACCCTAGCCGCAGCGAAATTGCTTTCGCTACGATTTTGTAATCCGTGCTAAGGAGTGAGACGGGACGCCAGTTTCGTAAATCGCGGAGGTCCCCCTTCTTCGGCAGCAAGGCGAGCACTGCTCGCCTGCACGACAGAGGGAGGATCCCGCCCTGCAAGGACTCAGCCCAGACAGTAACTAGGTCTGGGCCGAGGATGTCCCAGAACGCGCGGTAAAACTCCACGGTCAGCCCGTCCATGCCCGGAGATTTATTGGTGGGCATGCGGCGGAGGGCTTCCGAGAACTCGGCCAGGGTGAGAGGCAGCTCTAGCCGCTCTCGGTCGCCCACGCTGACCGTGGGGAGGTCCTCCCAGAGCACCCCGCAGGCGCCAGGATCGGTCGGATCCGGGGAGAAAAGGCTTGTGTAGAAGTCACGGGCTCTCCCACACATCTCCTCCGGATCCGTGAGGGGGGTGCCGTCTTCTGCTAGAAGGCAGGTGACGTGCTTCTTGGCCCCCCTCGTTTTTTCCAGGGCATAGAAGAAGCGGGAGCCGCGGTCCATCTCCCGAAGGAGGCGGATGCGGGACCGGACGAAGGCACCTCGGGCCCGGTGGTCCTCGAGGGCCCGAAGCTCCTCCCGCTTCTCCCGGCACGCTCCGCAGAGGGACGGGTCCTCGGGGTCGGCGGCCAGGCGCCTCTCCAGCTCCAAGACCTCCCGTTCCAACTGCTCTATCGCCACATTTCTCCGTCGGCTGGTGCCCCGAGTGTAGTCACGGCAAAAGAGCTTGGCGCGGACCTTCCCTAAATCCCACCATCGCCGCACCGAGGGAAAGGCACGCCATTGCTCTCGCCAGGCGAGCCAAAACTCCCGGAAGGACGTCACGAAGCTCTCGTCCTCCAACAGGCTATTATTAAAGTGCCAATAGGCCGGCCCCGGTCTCTCTGCACGGAGGGAGACCGTTATAGTAACTAAATGATGGTCGGAAAAAGGGGCCGGCCGAATGGTAGAGGAGTGGGCCTGTGAAAGATGGAAACGGGATAAATAAATATGGTCCAACCGAGAGTGGTGTGACCGATTGGCCTCCACCCGGACAAAAGTGAACGTGGAGGTGTCATCTGGGTGATGGTCACGCCAGACGTCCACTAGGGAGTGATATTCAACTATTCCCCGAAGAATATTCGCGGCAGCCGGGCTCGGCTCGGCGCCTGAGCGATCCTGTTCCTCGAGGGTGGTGTTAAAGTCTCCTCCCAGGACCAGGCACTCGTGCGAATCTAGGGTGCCGAGAAAGTCGGACACCCGCTGGTAAAATTGTGGCCGCTTTGGGCTCATTTGTGGGGCATAAATATTAACAAGATTTACCACGAGCCCCTCCATACGGACTCAAAGGTGCAGCAGGTGGCCCGGCACGACCTCAGTGACCCCTAGCACCTCGGGCCGTAGGGTGGGGGAGAACAGGGTCGCCACTCCAGCTTGCCAAGTCGTGAAGTGGCTAAAGTAGACCCCGTCCCCCCACTCCAGCCGCCACCTGTCCTCAAAGGTCGGGTCCGTATGGGTCTCCTGCAGGAAAACTACAGAGTACCCTCCTTCCCGAAGGTAAGAGAGCACCTGGGACCTGCGGAGAGCCATCCTACAGCCCCTGGTATTCAAGGTTGCAATAAGAGTAGGCATCATGCGGAGGGCTGGTGGGGTGGAGGTTTCCCGGTGGCGGGGGTGTTTCTGGCCCCCGGCGGGTTGCGCACCAACCCGTGACCCATCTCATAGATGAGTAGATCGTTTTGAAAGTTGCGGGCCTGCTCGTAGGCCGCAGCACCGCGCCTGCCTTGCCCTTTGCCCTCCTTTATAAGGGCCCTTGTGGTCCGAAAAAGTTGCTCAAAGTCCCCCCAGAGCTGAAGAGCTAGCTGTACCTTATTGCGGGCACCACGGGTATGTTCTAAGAACTTCCGTAGTGCATGCCGCAGCTCATGGGGGGATGGGGTTACGGTTCCCGGGGTATTCCCCGGTGGGACTCTTAATACAGCCTCGAGGTCCGCTAAGGCGGGTAGGCAGGGTGCGGACCACCGACGGGGGGTCCGACAGGCTGGGGTTATGAAATCCATTTCATGCCTTGAGGTGGAAGGGAATGGCGGGGAAAAAATTGCAACTCCTAATGGGTCGCGACTGGAAAGTGCAAAAACTGCTCCTTGGGGGGAATCTGCAGAAGGCGGAAAAGAAACGACCCCAGGGGCAGCAGGAGCATCGCAGGAGGGGATAAACTGGGTGGGGCTAGGGGAGGGGGCAGGGGCAAAGGTAAGGCTCGGAGATTCAGGAGGCAAGCAACTGAAGAAAGGTGCCTCCTGAGCAGAGTCGAGGGTTAAGGGGTAAGGGAGGGGGCTCCCAGTAATGCTAGGCGCTGGCCCCGCGTTGGTCTTGGCGGCCGTGGCATCTGGTGGTGGACCACCTTCTGCAGGGTGCTCGCCCGGGAAGGCAATCAGGGGGAGGGAGTATGGGGAAAAAGGGGCTGGGGTGAGGTTGCCCAGTCTGAGGCCAGCCGGGAGTAGATCATCCTCTCCCTGGGTGACCGGGGTCAAATCTAGGGCCTCAATCTCCGCGTACACTCTGCGTCTCTGCTACCCCGGGGGCCTCTCCTCTAGGGCCCGCCTCAGCGGTCGCCTCGGGGTTCGCGGGGGGTTCGGATGGTATCCGAGCAGAAAGGGCGTCCTCAGGGGTCTCGGAGGGGAGGGTCTCCCGTGGAGGGGGAGTTCTGCCCTCCAAAGCCAGTCTGTCTTCTCCTCCCGACACCAGCGGATGGACCTCACTCGTGGTCGTAGCGGAGGGCTCGATGTCAGTGCGTCCCTTCCTGGTCTTCCGGGGGGCTTCCGCGTCGGATGGATGCAGTGGAGCTCGAGCCTTCCGCTTGCTCCGTTTCCCCTGGACTAAGTTCCAGTCCTCCATAGCGTCGTCCGGGGGCTGGTTAGCAGGGGTCGTGTCAGGGGGCGGAGGTGATGGTTCAGGGGTTCGGGGGGGCAGCGGTGAGGCAGCATGAGGAGGGGGGGGTTCTCCTTGGGGTGGGCCCTCTCCTATGCCCGATAATATCTTTGTCACGCCCTCCTCCATAGGCTCTACTGAGGTGGTAGTAGCAAGGGTGGGACTCCCTTGCTCGCCCGGGCGTAGTAGGGAGGGAGTCTCCTGGGCCTGGGCGGGAGCAGCAGTGGATTGAGTAGGAGGAGGGTTGGTTTCAGGTGCTGGGCAGCCAGGGGCGTCGGCAACAACGGGGCCGATATCCTGCCGGGTCTCGGGGGTTTCAGGTGCCCCCCCCCTCCGGGCCAAGGGGCAGTCTCTGCGGACATGCCTGGCCGAGCGGCAGAGGTAGCACCGGGCCTCTCCGGTGGAGTAGAAGACCCGATAGCGGGCTCCCTGGTAGGGGACTAAGAAGGACCCCTCGAGCGCCTCCCCGTCACGCACCCCCGCCGGCGGTAAAAGCTGCACTTGCCGGCGGAAAGAAAGGACGTGACGGAGGGTGGGGTCCCTGCAGCCCAACGGGAGAGGGCTGATGACAGAGGTAAGCTTCCCCAGGGCGGAGAGAGCGGGTAACAGGGCAGCATTGGGTAAAAAGGGGGGAACGGAGGTAAGGACAAGGCGAACACCCAGGTCTTCTAGCGGCTCTAGGGGGACAAACACCCCCCCTACCACCAGGCCCCTCTCCACCGCCTCTTGGGCGGTAGCCTCCATAGCTAAGAAAAAAACGACCTTCCCATACATCTTGGAGGCCGCCACAATAGCCGTGGGTCCTACCACCTTCGCCAACGCCTGCACGTATGTCTCCACGTGGGGCGAGGCGGGCACCAGGAGGCAACGGACACCGTGCTTCCTGGTCAGGGCGGAAAAAGGGCCCCGACTGCTGGTGATTGTAGCGGAGGCAGTGGGTGGGCGAAATGACGAGGCGGCAGGCAGGGGGGAGCTTGCCACCGCCCGGGCATACGTCCTGGGGGCCGGGGGGGGGACATATGTAGCGCTGGTGGAGGGAATTGCAGGGAGGGGCGCCGCGGTCGATGACGAGGCCACGGCTGTGGGGGCCGCCCCTGCCATGGAGGGCCCAGATGTTTTGGCGGGGCCCTTTCTTTTCTGCCCGTCCTGGCTTTTGCGGCCAGCTGGCAGAGAGTTCCTAGAACCTGAGGTGGAAGGGGGCATAGCAGCAGCAGTAATCGCTCCGGTGCCTCCTGCTGCCGGTGCCCCAGCAGGGGCGGTGGCAGGTTTTTTGGCAATCGTGATGGGGGGGGCAAGATTGGGGGTTGGGCGGGGGGGGTGGGGGAAAAACAACTAAATTTTTTAAAGGAGCCTCGCCTTCCTCATTCCCCGCCATTGTAAGCAGGGAGGGACGGAGAAACACCGGAAGGAAAAAGGGGGAGGGGGGAAACAAAATAACCACTCCTCCCTCCTAAGCTACAGGAGGGGAGAGGAATACCAAATGGGGTGATCAAGGGGGGGAGGGAAAATCCAATAATAGGGGCAAGCTATAAGCTAAGCAATCCGGGGGGGGGGTGTAAACCCACGCACATTTGTCCAAAGAGTCTCGTTTGGTCAGCTGTTATGTCCGGTCCGAAAGGCAAAGTTCAAAGCAAACAGCTGGATCCGAAGGCGGATGGCAAATTGCCAGCAGGGACGAAGCGGCGGGGGGGTCGTGACAGTTGTAGTAATGGTGGGGGGGGTGGAGCGGGCACCGATGGATCAGGGGGGCAGCTTATTGCCACACCCCCTGTGCTGCCACAAATGCAATTAAAACACAGTCAAACTCCCCCCCACGAGAGTAGAATTCGAAGAAAAAAAAAAAAAAAACTCAGTCTTACGACCCCTTCACGATGATTCGTAGCTGTTTAAATTATGTCTCCTGTCTTCTGAAGTCCTTCTTCTCCGGCCGTGTTGGCTGTGTTCCAAGGCTTCCGGCATGCTAAGAATGTTGTAAAGATAGTCCGAGCTGCCAGCAAAGCGGCTGGGTCTGGGGGCTTTCACTCCCCCTCCAAACAACAAAATCGGCAATCTTCCCCCCCCTCCTCCGGGGGTTCAGCTGAAACAAATAGCTGCGCCCGAAAGCAGGCGAGGGGGGGTAGTGTTGACTGCAAGATGGCGACTTGTCAGCAATCCAAAAAAAACCAAAAGCGGCAAAAAATCAAACTAAATCAGCAAAGCGTCCAGCCCGGTCCGGGGGGGGGACTAAGGCAGGGTCCAAAAGTAAGAAAAATCCGGGCCAGGGGGCTTTAGGAAAGAAAAGAAAGCAGATAGCTGGGGAGCAAGCTAGGGACGGTCCGTCCTCCAACAGGGAAGGTTCCAGAACAATCAGGAACCTTCTGGAGACAATTAAGATGACAGGCTGATTAGAACACCTGCAGCCAATCAAGAAGCTGCTAGAATCAATTAAGGCAGGTTAATCAGGGCACCTGGGTTTAAAAAGGAGCTCACTTCAGTTTGTGGTGCGCGTATAAGGAGCTGGGAGCAAGAGGTGCTAGGAGCTGAGAGTGAGAATGCATACTGTTGGAGGACTGAGGAGTACAAGCATTATCAGACCCCAGGAGGAAGGTCCTATGGTGAGGATAAGGAAGGTGTTGGGAGGAGGCCATGGGGAAGTAGCCCAGGGAGTTGCAGCTGTTGCACAGCTGTTCCAGGAGGCACTCTAAACAGCTGCATTCCACAGGGCCCTGGGCTGGAACCCAGAGTAAAGGGCTGGCCCGGGTTCCCCCCAAGCCTCCCAACTCCTGATCAGACACAGGAGGAGTTGTCCTGGACTGTGGGTTCCACCAGAGGGGAGGTATCTGGGCTGTTCCCCCATCTACATGGTGGATCAACAGAGACTGCGGGGGTTCTTCTTCTCTTTTTCCCCATGCTGGCCAGTGATGATGTTATCTGAGCGAACAGCAGATTTGAGCCATGAAAGTGGCCAAACTGAGGGCTGCCGTAAATCTCTGAGGTGAGCAAATCCGCCAATAAGCGCAGGACCCACCATGGTAGAGCAGGAACTTTGTCACAATGTAGAACGATTTTTTTCACATAAATGCACTCAAAAACAAAACAGGCTTTAGAACCTACAAGTCCAGTCAGTCCTAGTTCTTGTTCAGCCTACCGCCAAGACAAACGAGGAAAACAAACTTTCCTGCTTTTTCATCGCCCTGTTAGGTTTTTATTTGAATGACCCAGTTATTGAACTGAACTAGCTGAATAAACCAAAATAAAGAAAATATTCTCTCTGTGCCTGTGGAAGAGATAACTGCTGTCAAAAAACTGTTTTAGCACTTCAAAAACTCTGATCCAGGTGCTTAGCCAATGATTTCCACCAGTTCAGTGGTTTGACTTCCTTTGAAATTTTGCAACAAAGTACCACATTACTGTGTAATTTTTTGTAACTAATTTAAATGTTTTAATAGAATTAGACTTTAACATAGCTTATCACAATTTAAGCTATAAGTATGACCTTTGACCCCCAGGCTCCTGACCCCAGGCATAGGCAGTGCTGGCTCCAACAGGCTATGGGATCTGCAGCTGCAGGGGCTGTAGGCTGGGCTGGGCCCTGTGGGGATGCAGTCAGAGCTGGGAATCAGATACACTTGAGGCAAGCTCCTCTTCTCCTGGCTAAGCGGTGTCCCCTGGGTCTTTAGAGGACTGTGCTCCACAGCTGCTCCAGCATGCTTGTGCCTGGCCTTGGGCTCTTCTTGTCATCCTGGAGCAGCTGGGGGAATGAGTCCTCATGCACAGCCCTGCCCTAGAGCCCTGTCCTCTGCTCCAGGTTCCCTTTGAAGGCAGAGGGAATTAGGGCTCCAGCTCCTCTCCCATGTGCCCCTGCACAAGGCACAGGAGGAGAGAGAGACTCCTGGCTCAGAAGAGACTGGGAGCTGAAGGTGAAATGCTCATGGATTCCCCTCTCCTCTTCCTTCACTAGAACTGTCCAAATTCCCCCGGATATGGTGCCTGGTGGCACAGCTGGGTCTCTACATCACAGACCCAGCAAAGGATATCAGCCAGCAGGCCAGGGATGAGATCTACTGGCTGTACCAGCTGCTGCTGCCCTGGAGCCCCCTTATAGACCTTATAGACATGAGCCCCCTCATCTGAGACTGACCCCAGCTAGATGATGAGTTCGTCTCTTCCCTCTGCATTAGGAGCGAATGTGAGGAAAAGTGCTAATGAAACCAGGTCTCTTACCCCAGAGCCCAGCTCTGTCCCCCCCACCCTGGGGAAATGACCCCCCCTTGGGTCTGCCAGCTGGGCAGGGCGCAGGAGAGGAGCTGCTGGGAGACATGGAGGGAAAGGAGCCAAAGGGAAGGGAGGGGGCAGTAGCATGGGCCACAGCGTAGGGACACTAGGCTGGGGGTGGTGCCAGTTGGTACCGAGGGCCAGAGCCTGATCCCAGTTGGAGTGGGAGGGTTCAGCATTTGGCCCCATTATTATAGGGAGCCAATCCCAGAGCCTAAAGACTGTAGGGGGTCACATGATTCCTGTAATGGACCCCCTGGATACTCCACCCCTGGAAGGAGCCCTGCTCTTCCATTGGGCCGTGGATGCAGCAAAGGACTTGATCACTGTGCTGCCACCAATGGGAACAGAAGGAAACAGGCACCAAAACTGGAATGACAAATTGGACCCATGTTTCTCTGTCCCTGAGGGCTGAGCATCCAAGAGGCCAGAGAGCTGTGGAGCCAGGACAGGCCCCAGGATTGCTGGCTCCTGGCCTATGTGAACACAGCCAAGGTGGGGCAGGTGAAGACACTTAGCCAGGGAATTGCATGAGCTCAGCACAGGAGCTCCCTGCAGCAGCTGCATCCTAGATCCAGGACAAGAGTCTGCTACTTATTCCCAACTTGTGTAGTTCCTCCTTCAGCTCTGGAGGGAGGCTGGTACTGAGGGGCCCAGGTTGCAGTCTCGCTAATGGCTGAGGTTTGTGTGGTGCATGGGTTCACTGCTGCTAGGCGTAAAAAGAATCCCTGGGAGGGTGAGTCTCCGTGACCGACATGTGAATGTCTGAGAAGGGTGCCATTACTGCCCCATAGGCAGGGTTGGCCTTAGGGGTGGGCAATGTGGGCAACTGCCCAGGGAACCTGGTTGTGGTGGGGCAGGGGGAGACGCCATGTGCAGCGCAGAGGTGTGTGCTGCCGGCAGGCAGGGGAGAGGCTGGCACAATGAGTGACAGCAGTGAGTACTGCATATAGGTAGAGTTGGGGGACATGGCCCCCCTAAAGTCAGAGGCAATACATGGGGGGACACCCAGATTTCTCCCTGCTTCCTGCCTGTGGAGGAATATTCAGTGACAGGGGAGGTGAGGGTTAAAAACACAGAGAACCAAGTGCTCTGGGCATCCAGTCACTTTTCCCACCTGGGCTGTGCTGCCCTCCTGCTCTCCCCTTATGCAGCCCACCTGGAGAAACTGACCTGGATGTACAGGAGTGCCCGGAATTGCTGCTTGCTCCTCCCCTCCCAGCCCCTTCGAGGGGCATGGAGGAATGTTTGACGGGAGCTGAGCAGCAACACCGGGTGCTCAGAGTGTCACAACAGTTTCCCCACGTGGGCACAGAATGGGGTGCAGAAGGGATTGGTGGAGAAGGGGCACCAGGAAGGGTTTGGGAGATGGGGCACAGTGATTCAGAGCATTTTTCCGCTGCTCTCTCTATGCTGAAAACGCTGTTCAGCACTAGGTGCTGTCCAGTATCAGTGTCGCTGATCTGTCACCATGAGCTGATGCAGGGAGAGATCGAGATTTAGGCTTATGTAAATTAGTGAAATTGGAGTGGTGACAGTGAAATAGCATGATAAGGTGCTTATAAATATGTAATATGTTTGGTAATTAGAAAGATGTTAATAGTTAATATAAAATTATGTGGTTAGAGTTAGGGAAAACAAAATGATAGCTGCAAGGAATCAGAGCTGTGAAAACCAAAATGGAGGCCTTAGAATGGTTTGACCAATGGCAATCGGGTAGACTGGGGTGAAATAAAGATCACTCCAACACCTGAAGGGAGGGGTCAGTCAGGTGGAACACAGGTCTTCAAATAGATCCAGCTCTAAAGGCGCAGGTTTTCAACTGGGTCCAGATTCTAAAAGGCTGGAAGCTGATTAGTGGGTTAACTATATATAAGGCAGAGAGCTGACAGGCTTCAGACAGTCCATATCACACAAGTGGAGGGCTCTGGAGTGAGTGAGAAGAACAGCAGAGGAGTCGTTGGAAGAGAAGATTAAGAAGAAGAATATCTAAAAGAGCTAAAACACTTGAAGAAGCAAAGCTGATACCAGCTGCAGGAGGCCGAACAGAAAGACCTAGACAGAGCAAAGGGAAAGAAGACATCAGAGAAAGTAAGCATGATGATTTTAGTAGAAGACTGCAATTGAAACATGTATTTGTATGAGAGTTCATAAAGCTGAATCATGGAATAACAGAGTTGGAAGGGACCTCTGGAGGCCGGCTAGTCCAACCCCCTGCCCAGAGCAGGACCAATCCCAACTAAATCATCCCAGCCAGGGCTTTGTCAAGCCTGACCTTAAAAACTTCTAAGGAAGGGGATTCCACCACCTCCCTAGGTAACACATTCCAGTGTTTCACCACCCACCTAGTGAAAAAGTTTTTCCTAATATCCAACCTAAATCTCCCCCACTGCAACTTGAGACCATTACTCCTTGTTCTGTCACCTGCTACCACTGAGAACAGTCTAGAACCATCCTCTTTGGATCCACCTTTCAGGTAGTTAAAAGCAGCTATCAAATCCCCCCTCATTCTTCTCTTCCGTAGACTAAACAATCCCAGTTCCCTCAGCCTCTCCTCATAAGTCATGTGTTCCAGACCCCAATCATTTTTGTTGCCCTCCGCTGGACTCTCTCCAATTTCTCCACATCCTTCTTGTAGTGTGGGGCCCAAAACTGGACACAGTACTCCAGATGAGGCCTCACCAGTGTCGAATAGAGGGGAACGATCATGTCCCTCGATCTGCTGGCAATGCCCCTACTTATACACCCCAAAATGCCATTGGCCTTCTTGGCAACAAGGGCACACTGTTGACTCATATCCAGCTTCTCAGCCACTGTCACCCCTAGGTCCTTCTCTGCAGAACTGCTGCCTAGCCATTCGTTCCCTAATCTGTAGTGGTGCATTGGATTCTTCCGTCCTAAGTGCAGGACTCTGCACTTGTCCTTGTTGAACCTCAGATTTCTTTTGGCCCAATCCTCCAATTTGTCTAGGTCCCTCTGTATCCTATCCCTACCCTCCAGCGTATCTACCTCTCCTCCCAGTTTAGTGTCATCTGCAAACTTGCTGAGGGTGCAATCCACACCATCCTCCAGATCATTAATGAAGATATTGAACAAAACCGGCCCCAGGACCGACCCTTGGGGCACTCCGCGAGATACCGGCTGCCAGCTAGACATGGAGCCATTGATCACAACCCATTGAGCCTGACAATCTAGCCAACTTTCTACCCACCTTGTAGTGCATCCATCCAGCCCATACTTCTTTAACTTGCTGACAAGAATACTGTGGGAGACCATGTCAAAAGCTTTGCTAAAGTCGAGGAATAACATGTCCACTGCTTTCCCTTCATCCACAGAACCAGTTATCTCATCATAGAAGGCAATTAGATTAGTCAGGCATGACTTTCCCTTGGTGAATCCATGCTGACTGTTCCTGATCACTTTCCTCTCATCTAAGTGCTTCAGACTTGATTCCTTGAGGACATGCTCCATGATTTTTCCGGGGACTGAGGTGAGGCTGACCGGCCTGTAGTTCCCAGGATCCTTCTTCTTCCTTTTTTTAATGATTGGCACTACATTAGCCTTTTTCCAATCTTCCGGGACTTCCCCCGATCGCCATGGGTTTTCAAAGATAATGGCCAATGGCTCTGCAATCACATCCGCCAATTCCTTTAGCACTCTTGGATGGAACGCATCCGGCCCCATAGACTTGTGCACGTCCAGTTTTTCTAAATAGTCCTGAACCACTTCTTCCTTCACAGAGGACTGGCCACCTCCTCCCCATGCTGTGCTGCCCATGCAGTAGTCTGGGAGCTGACCTTGTTCATGAAGACAGAGGCAAAAAAACATTGAGTACATTAGCTTTTTCCACATCCTCTGTCACTAGGTTGCCTCCCTCATTCAGTAAGCGGCCCACACTTTCCTTGGCTTTCTTCTAATTGCCAACATACCTGAAGAAACCCTTCTTGTTACTCTTAACATCCCTTGCTAGCTGCAACTCCAGGTGTGATTTAGCCTTCCTGATTTCATTCCTACATGCCCGAGCAATATTTATATACTCATCCCTGGTCATTTGTCCAGTCTTCCACTTCTTGTAAGCCTCTTTTTTGTGTTTAAGATCAGCAAGGATTTCACTGTTAAGCCAAAGCTGGTCGCCTGCCATATTTACTATTCTTTCTACACATCGGGATGGTTTGTCCCTGTAACCTCAATAAGGATTCTTTAAAATACAGCCAGCTCTCCTGGACTCCTTTCCCCCTCATGTTATTCTCCCAGGGGATCTTTCCCATCAGTTCCCTGAGGGAGTCAAAGTCTGCTTTTCTGAAGTCCAGGGTCCGTATTCTGCTGCTTTCCTTTCTTCCTTGTGTCAGGATCCTGAACTTGACCATCACATTGTCACTGCCTCCCAGGTTCCCATCCACTTTTGCTTCCCCTACTAATTCTTCCCGATTTGTGAGCAGCAGGTTAAGAAGAGCTCCGCCCCTAGTAGGTTCCTCCAGCACTTGCACCAGGAAATTGTCCCCTACAGTTTCCAAAAACTTCCTGGATTGTCTGTGCACCGCTGTATTGCTCTCCCAGCAGATATCAGGATGATTGAAGTCGCCCATGAGAACCAGGGCGTGCGATCTAGTAGCTTCTGCGAGTTGCCGGAAGAAAGCCTCGTCCACCTCATCCCCCTGGTCCGGTGGTCTATAGCAGACTCCCACCACGACATCACCCTTGTTGCTCACACTTCTAAACTTAATCCAGAGACTCTCAGGTTTTTCTGCACTTTCATACTTGAGCTCTGAGCAGTCATACTGCTCCCTTACATACAGTGCAACTCCCCCACCTTTTCTGGCCTCCCTGTCCTTCCTGAACAGTTTGTACCCATCCATGACAGTACTCCAGTCATGTGAGTTATCCCACCAAGTCTCTGTTATTCCAATCACATCATAATTCCCTTTGCCAGGACCTCCAGTTTTCCTGCTTGTTTCCCAGGCTTTGTGCATTTGTATATAGGCACTTGAGATAACCCGCTGATCGCCCCTCGTTCTCAGTATGGGGCAGGAGCCCTCCCCTCTCACACGCTCCTGCTCATGCTTCCTCCCAGTATCCCGCTTCCACACTTACCTCAGGGCTTTGGTCTCCTTCCCCCGGTAAACCTAGTTTAAAGCCCTCCTCACTAGGTTAGCCAGCCTGCTCGCAAAGATGCTCTTCCCTCTCTTCGTTAAGTGGAGCCCGTCTCTGCCTAGCACTCCTCCTTCTTGGAACACCATCCCATGGTCGAAGAATCCAAAGCCTTCTCTCCGACACCACCTGCATAGCCATTCATTGACTTCCACGATTCGACGATCCCTACCCCGGCCTTTTCCTTCCATGGGGAGATGGACGAGAACACCCCTTGCGCCTCATACTCCTTTATCCTCCTTCCCAGAGCCACGTAGTCTGCAGTGATCCGCTCAAGGTCATTCTTGGCAGTATCATTGGTGCCCACGTGGAAAAGCAGGAAGGGGTAGTGGTCCGAGGGCTTGATGAGTCTCGGCAGACTCTCCGTCACATCGCGAATCTTAGCCCCTGGCAAGCAGCAGACTTCTCTGTTTTCCCAGTCAGGGCGGCAGATAGATGACTCAGCCCCCTGAGGAGAGAGTCCCCGACCACCACCACCCGCCTCCTTCTCTTGGGAGTGGTGGTCGTGGAACCCCCAACCTTAGGACAGTGCATCTCATGCCTTTCAACTGGTGGAATCTCCTTCTGCTCCCTTCCCCCAGACGTATAATCTGGGCCACTCCCCGCAATGGTACCTGTGGAGAGAACATGAAAACGGTTACTTACCTGTATCTGCGTTGCTGGTACATGGACTTTTCCCCTTCTTCTTCTGGAGGTCACATGTTGCCAAATTTCTTCATCATCCTCCTGTCCCCGCTGCACAGCCTGCTCTGAATCTTCAGAACCTTGTGCCTGTAGAAGTCTGTGTATGTGTGTGTGTGTGTTCATTGTTTATTATGTTTATTATGTTTTAAAGCACTGCTGTCAGCATTCTGCATCTGACTGGCCATTGCATGCAGAGTGTAATAACTTAAAACTGTGTTTAATTGTATAGTAGCATAATATTAGGTATTTGGATATGCATATAGGCTATTAGAATTTGTTTGTATTCTAATATATGCTTGTTATGTTAAAAAGGTTTATGGTTTATTCTTTTAGTATATGCATTAGACTTATTGTATTAATTTATTTAACACAAAATATTCCCTATTTTGTTTTCAAAGAAATTACTGCCTGTGTGTTAATCCTTTGAATGGAAGGCTGTATCCATGTTCTCCCAAGGGTTAACAGAGCTAGTCTGTTATGGGGAGTCCTCTGCAGGTCAGAGACAAACTCCCTGGTAAAAGTCAGGCAATTCCTCTAGGGCAGGCCACCTGTTACATAATAAAACGAACAAAACTGTGTACAATTAGGTTATTAGGATAGGAAGGCCCTTGTGGGGTGCCGTATGGCCAAATTTTGGGGTAACAGCAGGAGGAGTTGTGGAGAAGAGGTGCAGCAGGGGTTATTCATTATTATTGTTGTGTATTTTACAAATAATTGCACATACATCTCAGATTAGATGCCTGAAATCATGCTCAACAGCACCTACCATCTCTCAGCTTCTCTGCACTAGTTTAATATGGGTCTATCTCCCACTCCATCTGCCTGGGTTCTCATCTTCCTTTACTTTATTCTTGGGAGCATGCAAAAACCTATCAGCAGGAGCCAAAGGTTTGATCCTGAAACCTTTACACAGCAAGGAGTCCTTACTCAGACACTTAATCCTATTGAACTCATGAAGGTTGCAGGATCTGTCCCCAGGTCCTGCTGTAGCTCAGCAATTCAAAGTTTTGGAGCAGCACTATATTTGTGTCGATTTTGTTTTACTGCTGTCATGAGGAATAAAGAATAATTCTATGTTCTACCATACAGTCTTTAGAACGGGGAGTACTTGTGGCACCTTAGAGACTAACAAATTTATTGAGCATAAGCTTTCGTGGTCTAAAGCCCCCTTCATCAGATGCATGCAGTGGATAATACAGTAGGAAGATATTGTGACAAAGTTCCTCCTCTGCCTTGGTGGGTCCTACATTTTTTGGCGGATTTGCTCACCTCAGAGGTTCACGGCAGCCCTCAGTTTGGCCACTTCTGCTGGAGGCTCAAACCTGCCATTCAACCTCTTCACTGGCCAGCATGGGGGAAATGGAGAACAATCCCCACAGTCTCTGTGTCCCACCTAGTGTGTTGGGGACAGGCCAGACCCCTTTCCAAATTAGACCTTCCCTTTTGGTGTTCCTCACAGACCAGGTCAACTCCTCCTGTGTCTGATCAGGAGTTGGGGGGAACCCAGGGCCACCCTCTACACCGGGTTCCAGCCCAGGGCCCTGTGGATAGCAGCTGTCTACAATGTCCCCTGTATCAGCTGTATGACAGCTACAACTCCCTGGGCTACTTCCCCATAGCCTTCCCCCAGCACCTTCTTTATCCTCACTGCAGGATCTTCCTCCTGAAGCCTGATCACAGTTGTACTCTTCAGTCCTCCAGCAGTATACCTTCTAACTCCCTGCTCCTTGTGTGCCCCCCAACTAACTGATGGGAGGTCCTTTTTAAACCAGGTGTCCTGATTAGCCTGCCTGCCATAATTGAGTCTAGTATGTTCTTAATTGGCTCCAGGTGTCTTAATTAGCTTGCCTGTCTTAATTGGTTCTAGCAGGTTCCTGATTGCTCTAGGGCAGCCCCTGCTCTGGTCACTCATGGAACAGAAACCTGTTCATCCAGTGGTCAGGAGATCTGCTTTGGACTCCTCTACTGAGTCCAACTGGCCTGGAGGGAGACTGTTGCTCCTGCTGCTGGGCCTTGAGCTCTTGCTACCGCTCCAGCTGCTCCCCTGGCTGGGCCGGACACCACCCACCCCCCTTCTCTGCTACCTGGTTGCTGGCTAGCTGCTGGACTCCCCCACCCTTGGGTGCTGCTCCTGCTCTAACTGCAGCCCCTTGGGGGGGGGCTGCTGGCCCGCTCCCCGGAGTGGGGGAGTGAGGGACCCCTGCCCCAGCCATTGATACTGCTGCTGTGGACACCACCACCACCTGTGAGGGGTCCTCTCTGCCTGCCTGGCCACCGGGCTGCTGCTGCCTTTGCTGCCCGGGAGCTGCTGGACCCCGACGGAGGAGGGGACGAGGCCATCAACTGCTGGGGGAGCACACAGGGACTCTGCAGAACACTGTGGAGGGGGCCTGAAGGCTGAGTAACTTTTGAACTGTGCTCTTGAGGTGGGGGTTTTGACTGTGTGTGTGGGGACACAGGGGGTGTGGAGCCTGCCCCCTAGACCATCCGTGTGTCCCCCTCCAACCCTCACCACCACCGTCAGCACTGCCCCCTCCACCACCCCCCATGGACACTTACCATCTGCCTCAAGCTCCTGCCTCTGGGACTCTGCGGCTTGCTTGGCCTGCCGCCCCCTTCCACCACCTTTTGGGCCTGAAGCAGTAGCCAGCCCGCACTGACTCTTTGCAAGCGCACGTACCCCCCCCCACCCCCCCATCCTGGACTGACCCCCTTCAGCAAGCCCCAGCTTTGTTCCTTGCTACCTGCCCCATTTTGCCCCTTGCAGCCTTTTTGCCCTCCCCTTTACCCCAGCACCTCGCTGGCTTCAGTTTGTTTGCCTGCCCCGCCCTTTTCCCTCTGCAGCCTTTGTTTGTTTGCCCTGCCCCGGCCTCTGAAGCTGGCCCCTTGGTTCCCTGTCCTGCCTCCAGCCTGGTTCTCCCCCCTCCCCGCGTGGTACCCCTGCCCTGATTGGCCCCCTACTCAGTGTGCCCCTGCCCCCTCCCATGCGCTTGTGCCCTTCCCCTGTTTGAGTTTGCCCCGATCTCACTGCACTCCCCGAACGTTGTTATGACCCCCCTCCCCAGTGCAGCTAGAGGAGCCGGATTCCTATCCTGAGTCGGTGACTGTCCCCCACAAGCCCTTGATAGCCCCCCTGTCCAGCCCACCCCTTTGGCGCCCTCCTCCCCTGCCCGCAGCCTAGCGGGGAGGAGTGGCTGACCTGCCTCCCCCTTCCCCTCCTCTCTCTGGTGTTTTCCCCTTCCTCCCCACTTATTATGGTGGGGGACACGATGGGCGGGGCCCCTCCAGCTGCCCCAGATACCCCTCCCCCCTTGCCCCTCCATCACCCCCCCAAGCCTATACCTCAACCGCCGCTGCCAAACCACCTGTCACCGCCCCCGATGGGGCGCTGGCAGCGGCGGGCACCGGGGTGACCTCCGCTGCTGCCATGTCCCTCACCCCCTCGGATTCTGGGGGAGCCCCCCCAGCTGGTGGGAAGGGCCAGGGTAAGAAGAAGGGGAAGGGCCCCCCAAAAAGACCAGGCCCTCCATGGCAGGGACTGCCCCCACTGCCGTGGCCCCGCCACCGGCTGCGGCGTCCCTCCCCGCTGCTCCCTCCACCAGCTCTGTGAGTGTCCCTCCCCCAGCCCCCAGGGCGTACGCCCAGGTGGGGCAGCCCCCCGCCTGCCGCTACGTCATCTCTCCCACCCACCGTCTCCACTACCAGCTCTAGCGGCCGGGGCCCCTTTCCCACCATGACCAGGAAGCACGGCGTCCGTTGCCTCCTGGTGCCCGCCTCGCCCCACGTGGAGACCTACGTGCGGGCGTTGGCGAGGGCAGTGGGGCCCACTGCCATTACAGCAGCCTCCAAAATGTACGGGAAGGTGGTCTTCTTCCTGGCATTGGAGGGCACTGCCCAGGAGGTGGTGGAGAAGGGCCTGGCGGTGGGGGGGGTGTTCGTCCCCCTGGAGCCACTGGACAACCTGGGCGTCCGCCTGGTCCTGACCTCCGTCCCTCCCTCCCTTCCCAATGCCGCCCTGTTACCTGCCCTCTCTACCCTGGGGAAGCCCATCTCTGTTTTGAGCCCTCTCTCCTTGGGCTGCAAGGACCCCACCCTCCGTCACGTCCTCTCGTTCCGCCGGCAAGTGCAGCTGCAACTGCCGCTGGCGGCGCGTGACGGAGAGGTGCTTGAGGGGTCATGTTTGATCCCCTACCAGGGGGCGCATTACCGGGTGCATTATTCCACGGGGGAGGCCCGGTGCTACCTCTGCCAGGCGATGGGGAACGTCCGGAGGGACTGCTCCTTGGCCCGGCACGGAGAGGCATCTGGGACCCCCGAGCCCTGGCGGGGCACCGGCCCCGTTAGCGCTGGCGCCCCTGTCTGCCCAGCGCCCAAAGCTGCCCCTCCTCTTACTCAGTCCATCATTGCTCCCACTCGGGCCCAAGGGGCGCTTCCCCCCAGCACGCCCAGATGAGTGGGAGAGCCCTGCCTTTGCTGCCTGCAATCCGGCGGGGCCCCTAGAGGGGGGTGCGGCAGGGATACCGCCGAGCATGGGAGAGGGCCTGCCCCAGGGGGAATCTTCCCTCTCTCATTCCGGCCCACCGCTGCCTCCCACGGTCCCTGAGCCATTGTCCCTGCCCCCCGACCCGACCCCTGTTAGCCAGCCCCCGATGATGCCGTCCAGGGGAAGCGGGACAAGCGGAAGGCTCGAGCTCCGTTCCTTTCCACTGATGCGGGAGCCCCCCAGAAGACCAGAAAAGGGGGCACCGATGCTGAGCCTTCTGCCTTGCCTGTGGGCGTGTTCCATCCCCTGGTACCAGCTGAGGAAGACGTGGCAGCAGGGGAGGGCAGTACCTTCCCTCCATTGGAGTCCCTTCCATCCAAGGACCCCGATGGAGCCCCTCCTGCCCCGTTACCATCCGGAGCCCCTGTGAGCCCCGGGCCAAGCGTCACTTCGGGCACTGGCAGGGAGACCTCCGGGGTGGTGGAAGGGAGCTCCTCCATCTATGAGGAGATCGAGGCCCTGGGTCTGACCCCGATCACCCAGGGGGAGGACAACCCTCTGCCAGTGGGCCTTGATCTGAGCGATTTCACCCTGGCCCCTGCTTCTCCATGCTCCCTCCCCCTAACTGCTGCTTCTGCTCCCGCCTCCGAGTTTTCCCTGGGCTCCTCCATCTGCCCGGCCACGGGTGGCACCCTGCTGTTAGCCGCCGAGCCCACCGAGGCGACCGCCGGTGCCGTGCGGCTGGGACCCGAGCCCCACGGGCTGCCCCTCGTGGGTGTGGGGCGACCGACCTCCTTCCCGGGCAGGGACCCCACTAAAGATGCTACTATGCTGGCCATGGTGCCGGAGCCCAGTGTCACGGAGGGCCCCCTTCCCTGCCCCAGGTTCCCTGAGCTCGATCAAGAGGGGCCATTTCCCAGCAGCCTGGCTACTGGGGCCCAGGATCTTGCCTTTGCCCCTCTCCCTGACTCTGCACCCGACCTCTGCCCTGCTCCTACTCTGGATCCCTGCCCTGCCCCTGATGTCAACCCCATCCCTGTCCCCTCCACCTCCCGTGATATTATTGCCGCCCCTGGGGCCGTCATC